>NW_006800020.1:1433626-1751681 GCF_000485575.1 Poecilia formosa | reverse complement strand
CGCCGTATTTCCTGCGCCGGAGGGTCCTTGAGGCGTCTATGCTTATATTATGTCTATGGTTCTAGCCATAGACATAAGAGTAGACCCCGCATTGGCCGCTCCGGCGCAGGAAATACGGCGTCCTTATATTATGTCTATGGTTCTAGCCTTTAGCTAGCAAAAACAACCAATGCGCTCCTTTAAGCAGAGGTTTGGTGTGAGAGTCACTACCAAGTGGAGCAGAAGCGGCGCTCCGTCTGTGAAATATTACTACCTGTAGCGCGTAGCAGCGGTTCAACAGCGAGAGCAGAACCAGCGACTGATTGACTTAAATAATTTTGTGGATTGTTTGTTTAGCTTTCTGACCGTCATGCTAATCCGGGCGAGTGTAGCTGTGCGCTGCTTTACCTGCCATCTGATCGCTCCATATGTCTTTTTTTACTGCAGTGAGCCTCGATGTAGCCAAACTCCGTCAAGTATGGCATTGTGTATATGACATATTAGATTCGTGGTGTTGATGCATTCTGACGTGCTTCACCCCACGTGCTTCAATTTTCCTCCGCAACACGCAAACTTCCCCATTCACTCAGTGCGTCATAGTTCCACACGACATCGCTTAGGATTTGTGTTGCTGCGCGTTTGCGCAGAGTGAAAGAAAGAGGAGACCAGCTGCACAGACAGGCTGCGAAATGAGATGCAGGTGATCAGTTTGTGTGATCGGCATCAAGAGACCGTGATCGGCGATCACCGATCATACACTTTTTCACGGAAATCGGCCGATTATGATCGGTGGTCGATCGATCGGCACGCCTCTAAAATATAAGTATTACAACAACACAGTATATCCAACAATCTGACAATATAAATACATAAATTTATTTTTAGCTTTTTATTTGACACTTGTACAATAAATGAACATGATCACCAAATAAAAATATTAGGGATGCACAATATATCCACCTAACATCAGTGATGTAACATGATATGGCTGTTTTTCTTTTGGTAGCTCTATGCTTGTCCATCTGTTTCTGCATTATAAAAGCATCATATCTTTTTTTTTTTTCTTTTTTAAGTTCAGTGTTTGCTGATGTGCTGTTTGCTTGCAGGGCTGCTCTTCACATACGGTGTCACAGGAAGCGGGAAGACTTTCACCATGACTGGCTCTCCAGGTCAGGGTGGACTGCTGCCCCGTTCCCTTGACATGATCTTCAACAGTGTCGGCCCCTTTCAGGCCAAAAGATATGTAAGAGAGCAGTACACAATGATATCTTTCAAGTCCACGCGACTTGTCGCTGTATTTCCTTAGCTTTACGTTTATTGGAATCTCCTCTGCTCAGGTTTTTAAAACGGATGATAAAAACGGTATGGAAGTTCAGTGTGAAGTCGATGCTTTGTTGGAGCGTCAGAGACGGGAAAACAACTTAACAGTTCCTAAAACTCCCTCCTCCAGGTAAATTTTTTTGATGCTAGGGAAAACAAAAGCTGCAATCTACACTATATAACTAAATATTGAGGTTGTGTGTGATTTCCTGCTTTTTAGACAAAAGGTTGACCCTGAAATTGGTGACATGCTGAAACCAGAGGAGGCCTGCAAAGCAGACGGTGTGGATGAGGACAGCTGCTACAGTGTCTTTGTCTCCTACATCGAAATCTATAACAACTACATCTATGACCTCTTGGAGGAAACGCAGGAAGACGCGATCAAGCCAAAGTAAGTGTCTAAAATAAATGGACGTACAGATGTGCTTGAAATATATGCTTAAGCACTGTCATTCTGGAGTCTCTGTGAAGATGTTTAATAGTTTCATGACAGAGTAGCTGGAGGAGAAAAACTGTTTTCTTTTCTTTTTGCTAGGTGGAATGGTGGAGGCACACCTGTGCGCCAGAACACTGAGTTCATGTATGTGGCTAGTGAATACTAATCCAGTAGTCATCAGATTAGCTGCATGATCAAGCTAAGCTGCCCAGTTGAACATGCTTGTAGAAGAGAATTCCTTAATAGTGATATTTGGTATTGCAAAAAAATATTTATTGGCTACTTAATTTGTGGAACAGGAGTCCATGTTAGCTGGATTAATTATAGGGGAAAAATATATAATCTCAGTTATTTTTGGTTTTGGCTAAAACTGACCAAATTAAAGTGATTACTAATTAATTTAGAAAACGATGTATTCATAAGACTAGAAAAACAATAAATTGCCATTAAAAAATGTTTCCCTGGAACCTCTTTGAGTGATCACTTCAAATAACAAATGCATATTTGTTTGAATATTTGATATTACACAAAAAAATTAAGTCAATAAAATTTGCTTCAGCAGGCGGGGGAACATTCAAGTTATCATTCAGAAACTTTTATTTTTGAATTGAACTAGCTGTGATTTTAAAAATCTGCATCTTTAGTGTGTATTACTGTCCAGATCTGATACGTCTCTTAATTATCAATATTTTTAATAGAGTTGATCTACAGTAGACTAGACGAGAAAAATCGAAGGAACAATGAAATGGCAGTTTCAAGAAATGGCAAATGTGACGCTTACTTTAGCATTGAGTCATTTCATAAATAGGGTAATGTCTTGTTGAAAATGTCCAAAATGTGGACCATTTTAGAAATTTGTGTCCAGACGAGTATGAAATTTGTCACTGGAACATGAGCTGGATTTGATTATGAAAAACTACTAAGCAATGACTCACTATTTAAATCTGAGGACTCTCAGTTGATTTTTCAAGTTTTGTCTCCTTTTCGTTTCATAGAATTTTAGAAATCCCTGCATGACTCACTTTCTGCTTGCAGTCTTTGCTTTGCCGTTTATGTGTTGCATGAAAAACTGTTCCTCTTCACTGAAGAACAATTTATCAATTATTTTTCATTACTGCTACAGACCGCCTCAATCTAAAACCCTTCGAGAGGATCAGAACCACAACATGTACGTGGCCGGCTGTATGGAGGTCGAAGTCAAATCTGCCGAGGAAGCATTTCAAGTGTTCTGGAGAGGTGAGCGTTTCTGTTTCTGATCCACAGATGATAGAAACAAACATGTTTTAGCTACAGAAGCTGCAGTGATGATTTCTAGTGACTGACCTGGAATTGCTGGTCTCTGGGTCGGCTCTGTTCAGGAAATGACTTGGGGTTAATCTTCTCTCTGAGTGGTTTCAGATCTGTTGCAAAAGATGAATTTTGTGCAATGAATTATTGAGATCATTTAACTTGCACATTAAATTCTGTTTTTTTTTTTGCATGTGTGTGTGACATTTGATTTTAAATTAATTTTTTTTTTTTGCAGGTCAAAAGAAGAGGAAGGTTGCAAATACTCGGCTGAACAGAGAGTCGAGCCGATCGCACAGTGTGTTCATCATCAAACTGGCTCAGGCTCCTCTGGATGCAGACGGGGACAACATTCTCCAGGTTAGTTGCAACCAAACTTCTCTCAAAGTTCAGAACATATTACAATATCCACCTGCTATTAAGTTATTATCTACGCAGTTGATTTGGATTTTCTCCCTTTTAACCGTCAGGATAAGAACCAGGTGAGCGTCAGTCAGCTGTGTCTCGTTGACTTGGCAGGAAGCGAGCGCACTGGTAGGACCGGAGCTGAAGGCACGCGGATACGTGAAGCAGGTTTGTTAAACATAAATGTTATGTTCGATCAGACACCTAGAAATGTTTTGCTCAATCTAACATGTTTTCTATGCAGGAAACATTAATCAGTCGCTCCTGAATCTGCGGACGTGCCTTGAAATACTTCGGGAGAACCAAATGTACGGCACCAACAAGGTAAGTGTTGCCAGATTGAAGCTAAATGTTTCCATTCAGACCATGCGGGTAATGTAGAACTTCTGTTGTAGATGGTTCCATACAGAGACTCCAAAGTCTCCCACCTGTTTAAAAACTACTTTGACGGAGAAGGAAAAGTCCGGATGGTTGTGTGCGTCAACCCCAAGACGGATGATTACGAGGAAACGCTGGCAAGTTGATCCCACGGATTCACTGCGTCCTTCCGAGGATGTTTCCGTTCTCTAACAAGCTTCCTGTCTGTGCAGCTGGTGATGCGGTTTGCAGAGATGACCCAGGAAGTGGAGGTGGCTCGTCCGGTAGACAGGCCCATCTGTGGGTTCACTCCGGGACGCCGCCATAGGAACCAGGCGTTTAGGGAGGAGATGTCTCAAAGGTTGGAGGACCGCGGTGGTAAGAATGTTTCTTAAATATAATTCTAAAACCTTATTAGACCTGGGTGATTAGGCTTAAAAATAAATTCTCCCGATTTTTATTTATGTATATGTATATTTTCATGCTAAATCCATTTTTTTTTTCAATTAATTTTTGTTTTATTTCTTAAAAATAAATTAGAAATGACAAATTAATCTCAATCCACTTTTTTAGAGGTTTAAATTCTGGAGTAATATTTATGCATCCATTAATCTGATCATACTTTTTGTTCATCCGTCCATATAGTATGTGGTTTCCATAAGTTCTGCTTTCAAAGCCAACTAGGAACTATATTTATAAGGGGCCATTTCCAGAATAAAGAGTTGCACTTAGTCTGACGGAAGTCTTAATTCACACCAAGAGCTTTCGGACAATTTCATGCTTCCAACTTTATGTCATCAATTTGGAGATGATACTTTCTTGTCCCACCATGAATGTGTACAAAGTAACTTCCATACGGATATGGATGAGTAAGTTTGGAAGACCTTCACTCACCTATAGAGTATAAACCTCACACTGATAGAATGTCTATGGACTGAATTGGAGCAGAGCCTGTGAGCCAAGCTGTCTTGTCCAGCATCGGTGTCTGATCTCACAAATGCTTTTAGAGAATAAATACAAATGCATATCTGCAAAGGGTGGGTTGGCATCGTATTAAACTCCATGCAATGAAAATCGGATGTTACTCTGATTCTTGTATGAATAACAGGTGTGTCAACAGTTTTGGCAACATAGTGTCATACGTTCATACTTCAGAAACTAAAGGCTAAGAGGTTTTGAGTTTTAGATTGAAATCATGTTGATCTTTGACATAATGTATATAATCCCTGGATTGCTTTTAGTTTTCCATGTGTCTAATCAGAAAATGTTAACTTGTTGAACCGGACGTCTTCCTTCAGACGCGATGTCTGCTCTAAATGGCGTGGTGCTGAGCCTGCCACCTCTGCCCACATCTGAACTGACTGACCCGAATGACGAGATCACCATTCCTCGGCTGATTGAAGCGCTGCAGAACAGACAGAGGATCCGGCAGATGATGATTGAAGAATTCAACAGAGCAGGTGAGAACTCACAGCTTGTCTGTCACAGGTCAACGCCCTTTTTTTTTTCTTTTTTTTTCTTTTTCTTATTTGTTTTGTTTCGGCTCACCTTCCATATCTTATTTTAGCAAGCAAGATGAAGTCTATGCTGCAAGAACTGGACTCCAACGTCATTTCCAAAGAGAATGTGATCCTTGAACAAAATGGCAGACTTGCAGAGAAAGACAAAGTGATTCATAGCAACAAGACGGAGATCGAACGTTTAGAGAAGACGACCAAAATGCAAGAACACAAGGTTCTTCTTTGACTTATTTATCACTACTGGTTTGTAGATGTTTTGTAGTTGTTGTTTTTCTTTAACTGTCTATCACAACTTCCTTCCAGATCGACATCCTGCAGAAAACGACCAAAATCTACGAGGATGACAAGCGCTCCCTGCAGCAGGAGTTGGAAACCAGGGGGCACAGGCTGCAGAGAGAGCTTTCTGAGAAGAGACGCATGGAGCAGCGCATGCAGGGCGTGGTCTCAGACACACAGCATAAGTGGGAGAAAGAGTGTGTAAGTTGGAACAAACGTATCACCTGTGCGTTGTTTCTGGAGCATTGTTAGACTTTTCAGTGACATAATTTTGGTGTAACGATGGTAATGTTGTGCAGGAGAGACGAGTGAATGCGATGCAGCTTGAGATGCAGAACAAGCTGTGGGTGAAAGACGAAAAGCTAAAACAGCTCAAAGCTATAGTAACAGAGAGCAAGACTCCTGGTCGCCCCGATCCCCAGCCGCGTCAGACTCAGCCTCCGCCTCAGCGGCCGTCCAGGGAGGAGCGGCCGTCCAGGGAGGAGCGGCCGTCCAGGGAGGAGCGGCCTCCATCAAAGAGATCAGCCTCACCATCGCCTGTTCCGGTACGTTGTCAACTAAGTACTTTGCTCCCAGGCTCTTTTTATTGTTGAAAATTGTTCAAAGTTGCGAGTATCACTGACTTTTCTGATGCTCTTTTGCTTTTTTTCTAAGGTTCTCGCTGTGAGATTGCACAGTTGTTAGAGATGCAAGTTATCGATTAAGTTAATCTAAAGTTGATTGACTAACGATTAATTGATAACATTTTTGTTAAATCAAGAAGGCTGACTGTCCTTCCATAACATAAAGGTTAAGATTTTTCATAATATGCCGAAAAATTATTGCAATTTAACAGTTTGTATTAGTTTTTATCAATACTCTAAATACAGGAAATTGTGGTTTTCTTACATTAATTTAGACATATTTATAAAATATAACAAAACGGTAACCTCTTAAGTTGCTGAATAGAAAAATAAAATATGAAAAGAATAAAACGTATATGAAACATGTGATTCTCCATAAACAGCGATGTTAGTACAGAGTTGCCATCTGTAGTTGCTGTTAAAGGGAAATTAAAACGTTATTCTATGAAGTGCGTTAACTCACCAGAACCCTCAAAATAAACTTTGCTTATTGGCATAACACGACGGGGTATGAAGGCCACGCTAAGAAAGCGAAATAATAATAAAACTTACAAGAATAAAGTCATGATATTATGACTTAATAAGCGCCATTACCGTGAAACTTCAGGAGCTTGTCCTTTACCAACACAGGTCTCTATTTTGGACCTTTTCAACTGGCTCCTTAAGGATGACCAGCGGCGCCCTCTGCTGGATGGCGGCCAAACTACAACATTAGAAAAGAGCTCCAAGCTGTTATCAATAAATCGATTGGGACTAATTTTAATCTAATAAACCATTAATATACAAATAATCATGAGTTAATTGTTTGGATCCCTGGCAGGTGTCTATTTGTTCTAGTCTGTATTGGTTTTATAAATTTGTTCTTTTGATCATGTCTTATTGTTTATTTCCATTTTGCTCGTCAGAGTCTCGACGAGTCTTCTCAGAGTCTCGACGAGTCTTCTCAGAGTCTCGACGAGTCTTCTCGGGTCAGTCCAGTGCCAGGGTCACCTGCAGTCAGAGCCACTAGTGATGAGGAGGTCGAAATGAACCCAAGACCCACATGCCCCCTTCCCAGCAGCAGTTGTCCTTTGTCAGTGGCCAATACTGTCTCCTTACTGGAGCAGGAGGTGGCTCCAGATGAGGTTTTACCGTCACTTGATATACCTAAAAGAACCCTGTCTCCCGCCGGCTCCCCAGCCCGCCGAACCAAGAGAAGAGCAGAGTGCTGTAGTAGACGGGAGGCCCGTCTCCCCTCCCCCATTTTGCTCCTTGACTTCATAGGAGAGAGAAGCAACAGGGTCAGTGAGGTAGTTGCAGCAGCATCAGGTTGAAGAATTAAAAACTGGATCTTCCGCTTGTTGTAGTTGAATTTCAGGTTGGTCAGGGATCATTTTAAAGTGTTTCACTTGTCTTTTGTTTGTTGTCGAATTGTTACGCGATCAGACGACCACGCCGGTGCGGCCTCGCCACCGCCGGTCCCGTTCCGCGGGCGTCGAGAAATGGGTGGACCACAAGCCGCCCTCCAGCCTCAACTTGGGGACGGTCCTGCAGCCGGTCATCCCCAACGCCATCCAGGTGTCCGCGCCCAATGAGAAGGCCCTGTCCAAGTGCGACAGATACGTGTTGACGCACCAGGAGGTCGCCTCTGATGGCGAGATACAGACCAAACTTATCAAGGTGAAGTAAAATGGAGCAGGAACTTAAAGATTTGCTTTTGTTTTGCTTTTTACTCAGGTTGACTTCAGTTTGAGAAAATTTATTGCTCATTGCAGTGAAATGAAGAACAGATTGGGGGGGAAAAAACAAGTAAATAAAAAGGTGGAAGAAATGTGGAATTATATGAACAAAAGAATGAAAGTAGATAGAAATGAATCGGTATTCATTTCTATTTACTCTCCATTAATGTGAGAATATTTTTTTTTTCACATCTAATCTTTATTACAACCTATATATCCACATTTATTTCTTTTTTTGTTATGATTTTTGGAAGTTCAATGTGCAAATCTTTCCACAGATTTTTTATTTTTATATTTTCTTTAAACTTATCCAGGATAATTAAGACATAAAAAAATATGTTTCCAATTTTTTAAGCCAGATGAAGTTGAGGGCAAATAATTTCAACTAGCGAGGCACGATGTGTCGGCATGAACATCAGTATTGTCTGATATTTGTATTTTTTTATTTTTTTTTAACGGATCAGTCCAACTAGTAAAACTAGGCCAGTATTAACAGATATTTACATCCATCTTGTTGCTATTTGAGTTTCAGAAGTGGATCTAGGAGATTAATGAAGTGTTTTGTTTTTGCTTTAAAAAATTGCTGAGACATGGGGGCAGTTTCTTTGGGCAAAAGCAATATTATATTATCAGCATAAATCTTAAGAACTCTGAATTGCAGGGAAGCCAATTTACATTTTACCTTTTGTTTTGTTTTTTCCTTCGCACTTTCTTTCAACACTTTAAAATGAAGTAATCTCCTACTAGGTTAACTGATTGTCTTTATCTTGGAATATCTGAGTTTGTGTTACTGTTTGCAGTTGGTTCTAACCTTATTGTTCCTAACATTTCAGGGGGAGGTCATTAAAACCAGAGGCGGAGGCCAATCTGTGCAGTTCACCGACATCGAGACGCTTAAACAGGAGCTCGCCACCGTGTCAAGGTGACGCAAAAGGCAATGGCCACTACAGCATCTTGGTGCTCAATATCAAGACTGCAAAAGGCTTTTGAGCTATTGTTTTCAGTGCAATGTATTTATGGTCATTGTGCATTCTGGAAAAGTATAGAATTGCATTTCGTTATTTTTCAAGGACACCGTTATTTATTTAAAGAGAAAGTAATTCTAAACTTTCGTCCGCATTCTGTTATCTAAAAGACAAAGTTGCATACCTTGGTAAAGGTATGCGAAACAACTCCTTCAGTCATCTTTAGTTATTGTAGGCTAAATGTTCACTAAGAAAGCATTTTTAGTGGAGAAAATGCTTGCTTAATAAATTTCCGTCACTGTTTTTCTGTGAAGCCGAAAAAGGAAATCTTCAGAAGGAGCTGCTGCAAGTGGAAATCAGACAGATGGTGCTTGGACTGATGTGGAGACACGGGTAAGTAAAAAAAAAAAAAAAAAAAAAATCTTTAATGACTGTCTTTATTTAGTCATCCAGTTTTGATCTAGGTTGAAGTTAAAAAAAAAAGTGGCAACAGAAGCGGAGCTTACACAGCAAATATTGGTTAAATGGGAGGAACTTTGACGCATATTAAAAGGCTGGACTTTACCCAGAGTGTTTTAAACTCACTGATGTAGCAGAAACCAAAATTCATCCCTGTAATGTTTTGTTTTAAAATTTCCATTAAAGACTTTTAAAGCTTCATTTCGAATTCGTTTCTTTCTTTTATTTTTCCAGTGCTCTGTGGCTTTGGAGATGAGGGCCGGGTCAAACATGGGGCCTGGAGTCGAGCATCACGGGATCCCAAAGTAAGCTGCCAGCAACATAATTAATAAGACGTCGTTTTATTGGCGTTGTAGGAAATGTCTGATTCACTCTGTTCTGTTAAAGGCGCAGAAAACCCTGAAAGCTGCTGGCTGCTCCATCAGTATCTCCTCTCTCCTGTCCTCACTTGGCTGCTGTGCAATACTCTGAACTTGTATTTTGTATTTGGCTATTGTTTGAATATTTATGCTTTTTTTTCATGCTTCTTTTTTATACATGTGTGCAAAGGATTTCTAGACATA
Organism: Poecilia formosa; assembly: GCF_000485575.1. Classification (NCBI taxonomy): domain Eukaryota; kingdom Metazoa; phylum Chordata; class Actinopteri; order Cyprinodontiformes; family Poeciliidae; genus Poecilia; species Poecilia formosa. Next base: position 1,741,773 of record NW_006800020.1, on the reverse strand, counting down.
GGTCACTAAAGTGTTCATAAAACATTGTTGATATTGGTCTGGCACTCACTATTTGTCTAAATTTTTCATTTTGGATCTTGAATAAAACACCTTTTGAAGAGTCTCTCTCTGTGTGTGTGTGTGTGTATAAAATATGTAGTGGAGTAAAACATACAGTGCAGGATTGATGAAATTGGTACAGTTGATCAAAACTGTAATATCACATCAAGCTTATAAAAAAAATCATAACATGTGATCTTAAGTTATCAATGATGATTTGAGGAGTTATGTTATCTGTTTATCCATTTTTATCAAAAAACAAAATTCAAGTACAAAATACACAGTGCACAGTACAAGAACACACTTTTTCACTTCATTTCTGTATTTTAAAAATCCAGTTTATAAAATATTTTGTGCAATCTAATTTTATTAGAATCGGAATCTTAGGTTTTTATTTGCAATAAGCTATGAAAATTAACAGAGTGAACACTTTAAATATATTTAAGTGGAATGAATCTATATAATTGGATTTTACTTTTTTGAATTTTTACATTTTTGAGGATTTTAAAATTTACTTGGATGCAACGACATAAGAAACAAACACCTTCCATATAATTGGTCAGCACTAGAGGGCAGCAGAGGACAGCAGGAAACTAGAAGACGCTGTGATCCATCTTTATCATGAACCAACCTGTAGACAAAAAAAACATTTCAACAAAAAATTCTAAAATCTTTTCTTATACGTATTTGACTTTTATTTTACAGCACTGACGAACGTGGAGCAATATTTTGTTATGGATGTCCAGTTTGTTTTTGCTTTATTAGTTGTATTTGTCAATAAGAAGAAAAAGAAATAAACAGCAGCTAGTGTTGGAAGGAGGAAGTCTGATGAATAAAATTCAGCATTCATTCATCTAAAATGATTTGAATAGATCTGCACCCAATCAGTTCTCTGATTTCAGTGTGCAGAGTTTACCCCTTCCCCCTCCCCCACACATATTTGTGTAAGAAAATTATATCATAATCCCTCCCAGCATTCAATTAGCCGTCTCTTACCGGCTGAACATCACAGGTGTTCTGATCATCTCGTGCCACTGGGTGCAGTCATCCAGGCTTTGAGTAGATGGTTGAAAACTCATCTACTGCCAGTCTGGCTGAGTTTCAATTGGAAAGCGCTGGAGAGTGACTAACACGGAGCCTCTCGGAGAGGGTCAAGAGCCCAGAGCAAGCAGCGGCCATTAAATTCACCTCTATGAGATATTGAGTGCTTTGCTTTTTGACCAGGCTCTGTTTGATGTGCTTCACCACGTCATGCACAGCTCCTCGCCGCAGGGCCCTCCACAGCCAAGTGGGGTGAGCTTTATAAAGATGTTATTATCAAACTCCTGATGAGCCTCTGATCAGCGCTTTCAGAAGAGACACTTGAGGGGAACTGCATCACAAAATACACACACACACACACACACACACAAAAAAACATCTTAAAGACAACGCCACTTGTCCAATTGTATGCTCAGAGTACACCATTCTGCCTTTCAAAGCCTAAAGCCCGCTTATGTTTATGAATTATTCTTTTTTTGTCGGTGTTGATAAACTTGCTGGAGGGAATTTTGCTCTTCTACTTGAGTACACAGTCAATTAGACTGCCTGAGATTTTTAAGAGCGAGCCTAATTGCAGTGTTTTATTGACTCTCTGCTCGAATGGCTCTGATGAAGATGTCTTAAGCAGCCTTTGGCACAGTTGGGATAAAATCATTTTCGCATCAATCTGGAATGTAATTGAGGGTCGTTAATAATTCAGCGATTCGAATTTGTGTTGTCCAATCGTTCGCCTTTCATATTTTAATTTTTCTCGATTACAGGCTGATTAAATCCACACCTATGAAACACACGACCACACGCAGACATTCAGTTCGCGGTATTCAAGCGGCCTGGAACAACGAACAGTTTGAAGCACAGCATATCGGTGCACGGCAAACAGTTGCTTCTTGAGAGACAGACAAAAACAGCAGATGTGAACACTTTGACAAATATCACTCTGGCCTGGTCTGTCGCCAAGGTTACAAATGACGCATGGTGTCTTTCACCGGGAACACGCAAAAAGGAAATGAAAATTTGTGTTCACGAAAGCTTTTCATGTGAAGAAGTTCAAGATATTCTGTGTTGAATAGTACGCAAACTTCTCTATGTACTCGCCATGATAACTTTAAAAAAAGGACAAAATGTGACATTTTCCATCGGCTCCACAAGTGTGCATCGCTTTGTGTTGCTCAAGCTCCAAAATAATCCCCATCTCAGTCCGTTGCAGGCTGTGGTTGTGCATACCAAAACATTAGAAAGATTAATGGTTCGGATGCTTTAGCAAGGCACGGTAGCCCGTTTGATCTATTTTTAATTTGCAACACTTTGATCAAAGTTGTCTCACCGCACATGTTCGCTGTTTTGTGTTATTAAATCTGAACTTAGCAGCAGGTACACGACCCCTTTTTTCTGCTTCCATGATCAACACCGTTCTGAACCAGGCAGTGGAAAGTGGGCATATGTTTAAATAGACGTGATGGAGCGTAACCCCATCCAGCTGTGCACCACACTTTGGATTGTAACAGGCAGCCGAGGTATGATGGTTTCCATCCGCCACCGAATCTGCATCGCATCAGCTGAATAATTGCAGATTCGAAAGGCAAGTAGAAACAAGTGACTCAATCACAGCCGCGGCTGTCCTTTAAACCGCAGCCCATTACACGGCTTTCTGCTCTCTTTTAGCGGCAAGCACAACAGTCCCTGACAATTAAAGTCAGTTAGTGGGAAGCGTCCATAAATACCGCATGAGAGCACAGCTTTTGTAAAAAACCAAACCTCTGATCGGGGTCAACACTACATCTTCATATGTCACGGCTGTGGCTGGCAGCCAGCTCAATGTGTTGGGCCAGAAAACTAGGCAAACACAGATCAGCGCTGACAGCCAGGGACTCGTCATCTGGCCCATCGCTCAGTCATTCAAGGCTCACCAGGCTTTACTGCCTTTTCATTCTACATGAATTTCCCTTCGGGAGAAAGCTTTAACTTAAAGGAGGTGGGACTCTGGGGCGCCGTTGACAGCCATCAGTGAGCTAAGCGTGATCTCACTTTGAACAAAACATCGGTTTTGGTCGGGGAGTTTTAACAAGACCGACTCTGCGGAGAGGAGCCTGTTCCAAAGTGGGGACGACAGACGTTTGGTTCGAGTTTGGAGCGGCGTCTCCAAACACGCAGCGAGGAACACGAGATTCTCCTGGAAAGAAAATCACGTGTACGTTTGGCTCTTAGTAAACATAAAGTTCTTTATTTGAAGCAGGATTGCATAAGACAGGTAGCTTACTTACCTGAAACAATTCAGTCTGAACATTTCACTACATTCAAGCCATTTTTGTTGTGAACAATTATTTTAGACTTGAACTCGGTGAAGTTTTTTTGTAAGGCTTGTGGGCCACAGTAAACGTTACAGAAGATTATCACCTTGGACTTAACTGATGATCTGTTTGCCGCAGCCTGCCACTGAAAGCCAGCCGGGAGAGAGGATATTTGGACAGTGCATTTATTGCAGCATGTAGTTTGTGTTTTATAGATGCGTTGTGCTTTGGCGAAATGTTTCACAATTTGGAGATCACTATTGGCAGGGCATCACTTTTGGCACAATTCATCTCAGAAATAGCGCTTCTTCACGTATCCTGGGAGTTTGATGGCTCTGTTTCAGAGCATTAGTAATGATTTTCAGATGCCTCAGGGCCTAATTTTTCTCTCTTGTCTCTCTTCATTCATGCTAAATCAACTGTTTGTCTGAGTAGCTCGGCCTACTCACCTCTTTTTTTGAGGCAACACACAAACATAGCCATCTACATGAAACAGGTGCAGAGATCAAAAGCGGAGGTGAGAGAATTCACTGACAGGACAGCAATTATCCATGCACTGCTCAAACCTCATCTCTGCCAAAGAGTGACAAGAAAATCGTCATTGTTGAAAGGCAACGAAAATAAGTTTAGTTTGTGGGAAACCGATTTGCAGTTTTCTAGAAGTTTGTTCCAGATTAGAGGAGCATAAAAACAGAATAGCGCTTCTACATGGTTGGCTCTGGTTCTGGTTACATAGAGCAGACTTGAACCAGAAGACCTGAGTGCTCTGGAAGGTAAGATTGATGCAATGACAACAGATCTTTGCTGCAAGGTTGGAGACCTTGTCCTGTTAGGCGACGGGGCCTGGATAATACCCGCGTTAAACGGACGGCGGAGTCTGGCTACGACAGGTGCTTAAAGTATGTTTTTATCTTTTTTTTAAAAAAATCTTTTTCTTTTTTCTTTTTCCAAAATATTTTTCTCTTTCTTACTGTTTATTCAATGCTGTTTTTATTCTGTTTTTTAATTATGTAAAGCACCTTGAAATGCCTTGCTGCTGAAATGTGCTATATAAATAAAATTTGACTGATTGATTGATCTTTAATGTCTCTTTCTAACTCACACAATTTTCTTCCGAGAGTTGCTGTAGATGCCTATGGCTGTCTGCAAGAAGAATCTCCCTGTTAGTAAGAAAGTAAAGTTTATTTATAAAGTGCTTTTTATAGACACAAAAGTCACAAAGCGCCCTAGGCGTAAATCGCAATTATTGCACAAAGTATAAAAACAGGCGTAAGGGTGATAAAACTATGACACAAAAGCTTGGGAAAATAAGAATTTCCAGTTAGTTTTTAAAAACCTCCACTGCGTTTGCAAAGCGAAGCTACAGGGGCGAACTGGAGCCGCTGACTGAAAGGCCTTGTGCCCCTTAGTTTTTACCCGACAACATGGGACAAGCAGAAGAAAACAAAAAAAAAAAACAGTAAAAAAAACCAAAGGTATTCTTTGAGCTAGCTTTCTAACACACACTAAATTGCCCTGGTGGGGTTGATGAGAGCATGAAGACATCAAACTATCAATGAGTCAGATTAGGAGAGACTAGAACCAAGGGGAGAACATTACTCTATCTTTATAGTACTAGAGAAAAATGTTTCATTGGTATATGTTTAGTTAATCAATAACCTTTTAAAGTTGTTGTTTACATGAGCTAAACACAGAAAGAGTGTAAGAGGGTTCCTCTTAGTGTTGAATGTGTTCTTACTTGCTGCCAAAATATTTCTTCCATAAATGTATAACTCCAAAATCTCCCTGGAAACTCATGAGAAATTTTCTGGAAGTGAAAACAGAAATTCACTGTGAGGGTAGGACGAGCCCCCTGTTGGCGTTTTGGTTTTTGTGATATAATTGTCCACAGGTTGTTCAAAACAAAGAAACTTGGAATGGATACCCCGGTTTTAGTTTTTCCACCTTTTTTTTTTTTTTATTGCTGCAAGGACAGTAGTTGGCAAAACACATTCCACCACTTTGGCTTTTAAGAAGTAGAGAGCCATTACAGTTTGAAACAAACCATTCAGGGGACACAAACAAAACTTTAGGAAGAAAACTGGTCAGATGAGACAAAATTGAAGTTTTTGATGGCATGCAAAACTCTGTGCAGTGAAAAACCCAATTATCCCCCTGAACAAACCATATGTAGGCAGAGAAACTTGTCAGATTGGATGGGGAAATGAAAGAAGTTAAATATAGGGGTAACTCTGAAAGAAAACTTGTTTTTTTTATATAGACATTCAACTGTTGCAGGATAATGTCCTAAAATATACAGTCAGAGCTACAATGCAATGGTTTAGATCAAAGCATTTAAAAAAGATTTGCAGACTTGAAGCTGCCACAAAAGTCTTCCTGCAAGAATAGCTGTATAATAAAACCAAAGAATTTCAAGGGATATGAATATTTAAAGGGCACAAGTTTATGTTTGATGTGCTCTTATGTGTTTTGCGAGGTGCTTTGTGTTTTCATCTGTGAAAGGTGCTATGCAAATAAAATTTTACTTACTTACCTACCTAATGCCGTGTTTTATGCATGCAACAACCTGTTAAATTATAGATGTGAGTAAAAACTTGATTAAGAGACAGAAATGTTGATTTGGAACAAACTAAAACAAAATTGTAGGGACCACGAAAACACTGGTAAGACGATGTAGACCTATTACCGAAGTTCTCCCCTTTTACCCGCTGTCTCCCTTCATTGCGTCAAAATCCTGAAAAGGAGCGAAGTGTGGGAAGATGTTAATACAGGCATGAGAATTAGCTTTTCTCCTAATTTACTCGATAGATTGAAGCAAAACTGTAAGATTTTTTTTTTGGACGTGTGACTCAAGCAGTACAATTTGTGTACTTGGACTTAAGAATTTGAAGAGGTGTAACTGTTGTTTTGTCTGTGAAAGACTGAAAAAGAAAAAAAAACAAAAACATCTACAATTATACAACTCCTACAGGATTTTTCTGAGCTACTTCAAGTTCGTAGTTGCAATGCACAACCAAAAATACCCTCATTCTATACTGACTGCTGATAAAAGGTTAAAAACACACCAGCTCTGAAAAATGCATAAGGTCCAGAGATAAAAGACGTAAAAGCTCCCACACTCTCTTATCTACTTTGACAAATAGATGGGTCAAAGAAGTTACAAGCTTACAGACATACTCTTGGAGGTTAGATTTGGTTTTTAAGCTGTTAGAAGTACATTTCAGTTCCTCAAACCCCATCAGCACATGTGTGAGATGGCACAACACACATCTGCTGCCTCCACCTGCAGCTCTGATTTTTTTATTTTTTTTTATTTTTTATTTTTTATTCAGCCTTTCAAATCCAGACTTTCATAGTCTAAATCACTGTGGGCTTTTTTTTTTTTTTTTTAGCTCATACACTTGACTGCTGTTCTAAAGGTGAACACAACACACATTACATTGAACACTGTCCATTTTACATCATTGAGCTATCATCGCTCGTTGGATTAATCTATTTGTCCTCATGCGTGTTGCGGTTTTGTTTTAGCACTGGGGGGGGAAAAAGAAAAAAAGAAAGAAAATCGGACCACTGACGGCCGCATTTCAAGACATAACTGATTTCTTTTTGAAAATACTGGGAACTGCTGTTGTGTAGCCTCAGATTGCCAAATTGGGCTGAAGAGTTTTCCCTCCCCCTCTTTGTTCTTGGCGGCTGACTAAGTGCTTGCAGCTGTCACTTGAGTGTATTCTCCTTGCCCAGTATATGTGGCTTGGCTGCACTTTTAGCTGGCTGTGTCTTCACTGTGGTGACAGTGTGCCATGACTGATTTCCGTCGACTCACTTTCATTGTAACCACAATGTGTCCTTCACAAAAAAAAAAAAAGTCTTGAGTGCTTTTTTTTTTTTTTTTTTTTACAAGTGCTCGATCTCATCTAGTTAACGCCGCAGCGTAACCCGGGGTTTGCGTGCAGTTGGCTGATTATTTAAGGAGCGCTGCGAGCAATTTGCTGATGAAAAGAAAGGAGATGAGATGCCAGAAATCGTTGTGCTGACAGTGGTGCAACGCAAGATGATGTATGAGGCTTAAATGGTGTTTGAATGTGGTACAGATTGATTTACCTTTCGCTCGATTAGGATGAAAAAAAAAATGTAAGCTTGTTAAAAAATAGCTTTTAACCAACTCCTTACGCTGATGTCTGTCTGCTGCGGGAAGGAGAATGGTATTTCAAACCTTTGTCTTGCCAATGCTATCATGCAAATTACTCACAGAGACAGCATATCTGCGAACAATCATAGGTGGCAGTTGGAGGAGGCTGAAATTGCACCACATGATTTTCATATCTGCATAAAGCTCAGTCAGTCAGGTTCCTCCACACAAACACCTACGCAAAGGCAAACACAAAAGCCTCTTTCAAAACACACACACACGCGCACACACACATCAGCAGTTTATATTAAAATAGCCTGGCCCTTTCCTCCAGAAGTTGCCCTTTCTGAATGGTAGGTAATTACAAGTACAGGCTAAGAAATTTTCTGAATAATTTCAAAGTTTCTAATGAAGCAGCTTTTTTTTTTCCATCAGACAGTGGCAGGAAATTTTATAAAAGGTGAGTTTGACAAAATTACACACAAAAAACCCCCCTCATTCATAAAGCTGTTGCATTGTTGTTTTTTTTGTATCTTGTCTAGTATGTTTTGATCTTTTTTTTTTTAAATGACATGTTATAGCAAACTTCAGTATATTTTATAAAGATTTTATGTGACAAACTAACCAAAAGTAGTAACTGTGAAATAAAAGGGAAATAAAACATGGTTTGTTATATTTTTCTTATACATAAAAATCTTAATGGCGTTGCATGTATACTGTAATGCAACCATTTGTGTTCCGGTCCATAAATCAAAGTGAGTCAAAGGCTACACAATAAATAATTTGGAAAGGTTTTTAACTCATGTTTAACAAAAATTATGCTAAACAAAATCCCCAAAACGCTGTCAAAATGAAACGATGAAGAGATTTAGGACTTGCCAAACAGCTGAATGTGAGGTCCAGACCAATTCCCTGACTAACCAAATACTGAAACCAAAAATAGATCTACACTGCCAGATCAACAAAAGACAACAAAGGATGCCATTAAAGGTCCTGGTGGTTGGAAAAAGGTGGAAGCGAATTGTAAATTTACCTTCAGGCTTTCTTTTCTATTGTATAAAAAAGTGTTGTTTTTTTTCTTCCAATTCTTGTAGTTTATGCTACCGTTCTTGGTTCTTTTGGGGATTTTCCTTCCAGTTCTGCCTTCATCCATCTTCCAGCAACTCTGACTGGCTTCCTTCTTCTTGCTGAAGAAAAGCATCCCAACACCATGACACTGCCACCACTGTATTTGAGTGTAGAGGGGGAGTGTTCAGGTTGTTAGTTTTCCACTACACATAACATTTTTGTGCGCAAGCCGAAAAATTCAATTCATTTGTCGTCTGAGCAGGTGACAAAAATGATGCTGTGTCCCCATCATGATGCTTCTTGATCTTTTGGCTCATCAGATAAAATATATTCTAGTTTGATGTAACATCACAGAATGTGATGGGGTTTGAAAATGCTCGCTGCTGATCTTAGCTCAATGTGCTTTACAAGTCATGCGAGTTATTGAATCGATTAAAAATCACCGAGCTTTTGCGCATGAGCGCTACCTGAGATGCCATTTGCACCGGCCTTACCAGACTCTGATGATTCAGTGCATGCCTAATAAACTGAGGTGAGAATTCAAATGAGGCCCAAACTGCCTGCGAGGCTCGCTAAAGCAAACACCAGGACAGCTGGCAGAGAAATCATTGTGACTAATGGTCTCAGTGTGAGACAGGAGCACGGCTGTGGGTGGCTGTTTCAGCACGCTAAGAGGAACAGACTTTGTTTGCTTTCCTATAGCATAAAGCGTGACTGTGTGATTGTGGAAGTGTTAGCTTTGTTTGCTTTGCTTTCACTGCCATCGCAGCGTGACACCAGACCCATCAAAAATATTTGCGGCATTCTTTTTTTTTTTTTTTCTTGTCTCATGACGGAGAGACATTGTAAAGTTTGAACATATTAGGTCACATCGCTTTCAACCGATGGGCGGCATTTCAATCCTGCTGCGGTTTCTAGACGTAACGCGCGGCGACCTGTTGTCAGGGTGGATGGCCTTGATTGGCTCTTCCCTTGTCTTTCACTACCGTCTCTGAATCCGACTCAAAGCTGGAAAACGGCTGTGCAGCTGTCATAACTGCGGCATGGCTCAACGTGACGCGGGGAGCATGTTTTTGCTATTATCTGTTCCATCTGATCCAGGAGCGAATGCTCAACCTCCACCGCATCCCCCCCCTTTTTTTTCCTCACAGGCCGCTGCTTGATCAATAACCACATCAAAGGCTCTGAGGAGATAGCAGGATTCTTTGAAGCATGTTTGTGGAGCTGAATTTGCTGAGCTAACACGGTCCACCCAGAACCCCCTTGAATAAGCTTGTTTGGCTAGCATCCTCTCTGTTTGTTGAAGAACTGAGTGGATTCTAATGGATAACACACAAGGCCCCTCTCTCTTGTCGTTTTTCCCTCCTTTCGAGCAGCTAAACGCATCCGTTCTGCCAGTGTTTGTTTTTTTGTTTTTTTTTCTTTTGCTCGTCTGACATGCTTCATTGGGTGCCAGCTCAAATATTTATCTAATATCAAACTGGCTGTCGTATTTTGGAAGCAGTAAAATGCCACAAAATAACTTGCATCATGTTCCACGGTGCCAAGTGAAAAATGCCTGTTAGTAACAAATCTTAAAAGAGATGGCTTGCCGACAAAGGAAGCAATGTTATGGATTAGTACATGCCTTGCAATGGTATTCTTACTTTTCCCACAGTTTGTACTTTCACAGCTACAAAATTATATTTGTATAACTGGGATTTTATGTCACAGACCAAATGTATAATTGTCAACTGTAAGGAAAAGAGTACATGTGCATGGTGTTATATTATGATGAGGTAGAAGTCTTTCCATAAGTCAGGTGGAGTTCACAGAAGAAGGTGTTCCCATAAAATAAAGCCAGCTGTAAATTGTTTTAGACTTTGTGCAATATTCTATGCACATGTCCACATTCCACCTTGAACTACAGAACCGCAGTATGAAACACGGTGGTGGCACCATCATGCTGTGGGCATGCTTTTCTTCAGCAGGGACAAGGAAGGTGGACAGAGCTGAATACAGAGCAGCAACTTGCAAAACACTGGGCTGGAGGTTCAGATTCTAGCATGCAACGATGGTTTGGATCAAAGTATATTTATGTGTTTGAATGGCTGGCCCAGTCAAAGTTCAGACATGAAGTTATTTATGAATCGCTGGCAAAATATGAGAATTTATGTTCACAGAAGCTGCTCATCCAATCTGACTAAATTGTAACTATTTGAACTAAAGGAGAATGAGGGAAAACGTTTAGTCTCCAGATGGGCAAAGCTGGTAGAGACATACCCCCAAAAAACACCTAGCTATAATTTCTGCAAACTCGGTTCTTTAAACTATTCTTATTTTTACTTACAAATGTTTTTGAAAACCATGTATTCTCTTCCGTCTGTTTCACAACTATTGACTACTTCCTCCATTAAAATTCACTAAAGTTTGAGGTTGTAATGTGACAAAACGTGAAGATGTTAAAGGGACATTAAGACTTCTTCAAGGCAGTGTTGTACATTGTGTTTCGACGTAAACTTAAAAACACACGGCGCACTCGAGGAAAGCCGCCACATAACTAAAGTGACCCTTTGACTCCTGAAAGTGAAGTCCGTTTTAAGGGTGAACATAATAAGTGGATAAACATAATATCTCTCACGATGATTTACTTTTCATATTCACAAGTTGTCACATCTTTTTGTCTGCACTTGAACTGTCTGGTGTATATATGCAGAGGGAAAGGTTTGACTCACCAATCAGCTTTGGCTCATTTGAAAGTGAAATGTGTGGAAATGCTGACATCTCTTTCTCTTCCCTCCCTAACACCGGGGGCACCGCAGGATTTACATCCCCATCTCTCTCTCAATCTCTTTTTCTTTTCTCATTTACATTATGGATGGTTCATTTAGCTTACATGACTGAGTGAATACATAACCCAGGGCAATTCAAAATATCGTCGGGGCCTGTAGGAATAAAACGAAACCACATAAGCAGAAAGGATCTTCTGTTGGATCCCGTAGCTCTTCCTCTTGCTCACACAGCTGAAAAACATGACCACAGCTGACCTAGAAGACAGTGTGTTGGTATTATACAGAAAGACCTGCAGGAACAAGATTTATTGTTAAACCTTGTCTGAACAGTGGTTGCGTAATCATGCACAGTACTGGCTTTGTTTATGACAGTTTACCTTTCTCAGAGCAGCAGGGGAGTGAATCACTAAAGTCACCAAATCTCACCTTCATTAAAAACATCTTAAGGATCTTGACGAACAGGCCAGGACATTGATCTGTTGCTACAATAATAGATGAAGCAACATATTTTCTGAAATCCTTTACACTTTTACACCTTATGTTCACACATACACATTTTAGGTGAGGAAGATTTTTGATTTCTGATTACTAAAATTGACTTTTTCTTATCTTTTTAGCTTTGACAAGACCCTGTCTTCCACTAAATTTTGAAGGTGAACTGTTGAACTTGAATATTGAGAGAAAGGGGCAAATTATGATCTTTACTGGGAATTCTGTTAATACTCTGAATTATATTTCCAGCTGGAAATACAATAATAATAATTAAAAAAAAACCTATGGAGTTACTAGGAAAGTCTGAGGTCACAGAGGAGCTCTGGATTTGATTCCCAACTCAGCTGCTGTACAGCTGCTTAACATATCAATAAACATATTTGTAGTAGTGTATCAGGGACATAAGAATGGTGTTATTTCCCTCAGTAGTCTGTCAACAAGTGATGGACTCAAGGGTTTCTTTCATGCTGGTTATGGTTGTCATTCAGCCATAACCATAAGTTTGGTGGATTCAGCAACTTTCTGCCAAGATCCTGTCAAAACCATCTGACCAGCTTTCCAGCCTTGTTGCCGAATCCAAAACCCTGGAAGAGAAGTCATTTTGCAATAACAGAGTGAGTCTGTTTGTTGAACTGCTCTTCTTGGGAAACGCTCTTAACCTCAAGTTACCTGCCTTTCTCCTTGTCTGCTTTTAGGAGTAAAAACAATGACTTTATCTCTTCAAGTCAACTGTTGTAGGTTAAATTTCTGTGTTTGTGTTTTCCTTCTTCATATTGCTGTCTTAAACTAACTACTACTATGAGGTACATAGAGGAAATCCTTCTGTTTGTGCATCCGCTTCTGCGTTTGATGTTTTTAAGTGTTTTGTGTCTCACTGTGAATTTTTCTTTACTGATGTGCAATGAATAATTAGCTGATAAAATATTTGGTTCATGCAAGCTTGGCAAGTGATGTAAATCAAATAACTTTTTAAAGGAACACTGTGCAGCTGTTACTGACATCTAGTGGTCAAGATGAGAATAGCAGATGTTTTATTTTATTGAATTTTGGCATGAGAATATAGCACTTCTTTAGCGTTTATAGATGATTGACATAATTTATTCTCATTTTGATGAATCGTTGTCTCTCCTGACATTATGTGTCATGGCCTCTGCCCTAAAAGATGGACCTCATTTTCCAAACTTTGGATCAATTGAAATTTAAAACACCTTCGAGATGCTTTGGCTAATATTCACCTTTATTGTTTTGTCCTTTCGTCTTCGCAAGCACCCATATTGTGAGGCTGTTAGCGGAAAGGACATGATTGCTGAAGAACATCAGGGCATAAAATGAAAGGAATTCATGGACTTAAGGTGAATGATAAAGTGTAGATATGGTGGACTGTTTAGTAAGAAATTTCAGACACAGTCTGGGAAATGTCTACGTGAGAGATAGAGATAAAAAGCCACCAAGCAGGTGAGTAGGCCTGCATGTGAGGAATAATCAAGTAGGTTTTTCTTATCTGTGTGTTTTTGTCTGCGTGTGCGTTTTACGGTTGGGCAGAGCTGTTAACATTATAGCTGCGATGTGTAACCAATGATAAGATTTTAATACCTGCATTCAGATGAAAAGCATGCTTTGGCACAGAACGCGAGCTTTTATCCCGGCTGCCAAGAAGTTTGACAGCACCGTTTTCATCACGGAGACGCAAACTGCACAATAATCTGGGTGACAAGCCAGTTTTACAACCTGAAGGCCTCAATGAGCTTAATGACAGAAGGAGCGTACACATAAACACAGCCCTGCTCGCACAGGAACAACAAAGCTGTTGGGTTTCACAGAAAGACACTTCACAGGTGATTGTTATTGTCACTGGTGTTAAAAAAAAAAGAAGGAAAACATTTGTTCTGGTTGTGAAGTTCACCTCTGCACCCTCAACCTCCATCATCAGCTGCGGTTCTCCTTCTCCTGCTCTGCCTCGCGTTAGCGCCGCCGCTCCAGCCTGGACAGGTCCGTGGCTGTTATCTCAATGATGTTCTAATTCTAGTCAAACAGTTCTGTGTTTGACTCAATAGAGGCAGTGTTAGTCAGGAGAGTCAATATTAGCAGAGCACACAGAGCAGGGCTGGTGTTAGGAGAGACAGGAGTTATATGTGTGTGTGTGTGTGGGGTGTGTGTGTGACAGCACACACAGTTAAGTGTGCTGTGTTAGTGAACCTTGACTGCCCACTGCAGTAATAATAATAAAGATAATAAGAAAACGGAAGAGGGCGAACCTCTGCTTACCTTTTTTTTTTTTGTCCTCTGTGGTTTCCGTGTTTAACAAGAATGACATGTCTTTTATCACCAGCCTCTCACATGGATGTTATTGTTAGACATCAGACTCTCTCATTCCACACCGTGCAGCTGAGGGCGCTCTGCAGTCGAGCCTCAACCTGCCGACGGGCCTGTGAGCAACACGTCAAAAAGGGCATTCGTTTTTGTTTTGTTTTTTTCAGTCACAATCAAACGGCAGCGTCGCTTGTCAATGTCCTGTTAATAACTGTGTCACTCTTAGTTTGCAGACTTCTCCACAGAGTCAATGGAGACTCGGTGAGCAATTTGGTGAAAAATTCCTAAAGGCAATCGCTTCACCACATAAAACATGTGGCGGCGTGAACAATATTTATGCCTGAATGAAGTTTTAATTACACATAGCAGCTAAAAAATGTGTCTGCTCTGCCTCATTTGTAATCATGAAGTCATAGGAAATTATATATCAATCAGCCCAGAGCAACTTCTGTTTCTTCATGGTTCATCTGTCTTTCTTATTTCCACAAACTGAGACTGGGTAAAAAAAAAGAAAAAAGAAAAAAGAAAAAAAGAAATTACCCTTCTGCATCTGTTCCCCATTCTTTTGTTTATTAAAAAAAAAAAAAAAAAAAAAAACTTTTTCCAAACTTGAAAACGAAACAACATGAGCCGGTACTGTATTCTTTTTAAGCAGTGTTACAGGCACATTTACGTCTTTAGAAGTTTTAAAAAATCTCTCTGCATAAATACCTCTGACACCTGCGGCTTATAGACAAATGAGGCTTAGATATATACAGTATACATATATTTTTAAGTTGGTGGTTGCGGCTTACATTTCAAATTCACTCGGTAGTTTGGTATTTATAAGACACATTGGCACATCTGCAGACTTTTAGCAGATAACAGGAAGGCTGAACAGTGTCTAGATGAATACTTTGTGATAATTCTGACACTTGCTAATAAAAGATGCTGAACTTAGCTTCAAATCTCTGTAATCTTTTGTCTGCATCTTCTTTACCACACACAGCACCAAGATGCATCTCCTCCAAATGTATCAATCTTTTATAGCCTTCCTGACCTCGGCAGGAAGGCTATAAAAAATGTAATCCTGCTCTCATATTTTTTCATGTTATAGTTCTGAAAAATAAAAACAGAATTTACTAAAACTGGTATCAGGAGTACAAAGTTGTACAACTAAAATGTACTTAAGAAATTGGCCACAAAGCTCTGCTTAGCCTCTATGCCAGGCCTGGCACCTCAACTTATATAGGCAAATAGCAGTCCATAAAATACAGCCATTATTTTTTTTTACATTATTATTTGGTTCAACTTAAATAATTGACCTTAAAATCAGGGGTGCGAAGAGGGAATCGTTTAAATGCAGCTGGTACAATTTTGGACATGATGGATTGCTTTCAAAGATCTGTTGATCGCAGTGAAGCCAATGTGAATTTTGCAACCAAAAGTATTGTGTGAAAAAAGCAGTAAGGGGAGAGTAATCTGGCAGATTAAACATGTTATGGCACTGCAATGGTGTGGCCATAGCAACCTGCTTCATTGGCATTTCAAAACAGCCTGGGGCCAATTTCTGGGGTTGATCCTGCAGCCTACACACAACACAATTTCAGAGGATCCTGGAAATGTATTGATTTTACTTTCGTCTTCATTTATTTACAGTCCAGATGTTTTACCAAGCTAATGATACCTTAATTGTACAAGAAGTGAGATTTTTTTTTTCTCACAAGTATAACATCTGGTATAAATAGTACCAATTAAAAGCCGCCTCTCTCTTGTCGTCAAGAGCATGAGCGGGATCCTAATTTTAGGCTTTGATTGATTAATTTTAACCATTCTTTTTGAGAAGGCATGATAATAAATAACTATAGCAAATTTTAAAAGTAAGAACATGCATTTTTTTATTATTATTTATTGTGAATTTTATGTAATCTAAGCAGAAAAAAAAATAGTCTCAAACAAACATACACATCCCCACCTACGGTTGGTTGAATATCCCTTAGCAAGTTGCAAATAAGTCAAATATTTTTGTAGTTATTAGTAAGGTCATAATTTGGGTAGATATTTAAGCAGTCTACCTATAAAACAGACTTCATTAGTTAACTTACTGGATCATGTCTAACTTCTGCTATTAATCTATAACTTTTTTCTGGGGTTAAGGTTGGATCCATTCCAGAAGCTAAATTCCAGATTGTTTAATCTTTTCCTAAATAGGTTTTTCATAAATGCTTGGCATTATTGTTTCCTTGGGATACTAAATTGGGTAATTTTACACAGTGAAGTGATCACCATAAACTGAACTGTGCTCCAATAAGTCAACAATGCCAATAGACCTTAAAATCAGACCTTAAAACTTGTATTTTACTGGATCTTTTAAGGCAACCACTCAACTTCTGGAATGGAATAAAGCGCAGTAGTAAAAATGTTGAGTGGTTGCGCCATATGCTTCTTAAACGTTGGATGATTCACGGCCCATGACTTCCAAAATGAATGACAAATTTAGAGACTGTTCTGCACCTAAACTCAGCACATTGTAAATGAGAAGCTGTACTTTGTCGTGCTCGTTGTAATTATATTTAAATGCAATGACAACGATGCTATCTAGAAACGTCGCTCAACCTACCAGTATTGTTCCCCCGTAGACTATTTGGATTATGGTCCATGAAAGTTAGTTTTCTCTCTTGTACCCTTCAGTCATCACTATTGCTTAAATAGTTCTAATTGTGAACTGTGGCATTGTTTTTGCAGTGTTAAACTAAGAATGGTTATGAAATCGTTGAAGAAATTGACATCACAGACCCCTCCAACTTTACTTGCTAACAATTCAGTCTTGCTAAGTTGCTCTTTTTAATACCCAGTCTATTATAAACACACTAAGTTGCAATGTTTTTGCACACAAGACTACATGTTGTTTTCCCACAAAATCTTTGGATGGGATGTTTGAAAATTTCTGAAATTTCTGAAAGGACTGTAAGTGCAGCCAAAGACATGTTGTTCTGTCAAGACAGCAACACGGACACTTAATAATGATGTAGTTGCCACCACACATATGAAATAACTCCGTAGCTAAGCTACTGCAGCAGCTGTGATGGTTGCAAACAGTCAGTCATGTCTGACTGAGCCTGTGGCCTTGTTAGCAGTAATAACTAGAGTAAACAAACAGCAGCGGTGTATTTTAAGGTCATCACAGGCATTATCCAAAACCTCCGAGTCAGCACAAAGCAGTGACTGGGATGTGGCAGCGTGCTTCTCCTGTATAAATCTGCTGACATGTGAAAAAGAGCAACATTAGCTAATGCACTACTTAAAGACCATAATTGCTCTTTCCCCTACTGTTAATGAATGCTAATTAGAAGTCTGGAGCAGTTTTGTGGTGTGTGCTGGCTGCTCCTCTAATGTGCCGTATTGTTCTTCTCCTCGCTCCAGCTCAGCACTAATGCTGCTGTGCCAGCTATTAAAGTCAGATAAGCTATCCATCTTTAGCACTGCCAGCCAAAAAGCCACTAATAGCTTAGCCACAAAATTGTTAATTTCCACAGTTTTCCCTGTCCCCGTTCCCCTGTTTGAGCGTCGGCACTCAGTGTACAGCAGATACACCGAGGCAGATATTCCACTTTGGCTCCATGGTGTTATTTTCTTTTTTTTCAGCCCACATTTAGCAGCCTCATTATCGTCAAATACTCTTCCAGGGGAAGCAGGCTGCTATATCTGTGGGTCCCTCCTCCTCCTCCTCCTCCTCATACCCCTCCTCATTCGATGTGACACTCTATCTTGGATGCTGTTGCGAAAGTCTATCAACATCATAAAGCCCTCTTTGCTAAATGCGTGACTGTGCTACGGGACTCCACCTTGTGGGTTGCAATAACACAATTTAATCCATAAAACACCTCCAACTGTAATAAGGGCAATCACAACCAAGCTTTTAATGAGGATTAGGAGACATATTAGCAGGCCATGTTATCCTCATTCTGGATTGCTGATAATTTTACAACTGGTTTTAGGGTCTGGCAGACATCCATTCACCGGTTTTGGCAACATGATCCTCAGAAGGTTTGGAGAGAAAAAAAAAAATTATGCACGCCTACACTTGTACAGAGTCAGAAAGAGTGGGCACACTATCAAGACAGAACATTTTGTCTGGCAAACCTAATGTTTGCTGTCAACAAAGTGATTAAAATAAGTTTTATATTTGGATTCCAGAATAAAAGCTTGCTTTTTTTGGTTAATTGTGCTTCTTATTTTTGACAAATTACATTGTATATTCGGGCATCCACATTTATTTCATGAGTGTCATGAGTTTTTCCATTGTCTCATAATCATTAGCAGACAGAGTTTGCCACTTTTCAAACAAAATTCACCTCGAGTGTTTCCAGCCGTCATTATTCTTAAAGCTAGTTTATAAGTTTTGGGAAAGATTTCGGAATGTCTGTCAAAATCTGACATGATGATTATTTATCCAAATACCTTGTTAGAAAACTGATGTGTCCCTCTTGACACCCCACGTATTACATCATATGAATGATTCAGTCAGTAAATAAGTCGGTGACTAACATTAAGCTCTGAATGAATAACCACAGCGAGCGTATATTTCACAATGCCAGATTTGTACTCTGCACAAATATGAAATAATCATCATCATGTCAGACAATAAATAAGCCAGGAAGTGACTGGTTTATAGTGGGTGGGAGAGTTATAGTCTTGTGGCTTTGCAGTCATGCCTTTGTTCTGTGACTGTCGATGTGGTACAAATGAACTTTTCAAGTTATGAGAGACTGTAATGTTGTTTGACATGTAAAATAAGTGAGCTTCATCCGCTTTCTCCTGCCGGTCTGGCCTTACATGTAAAATATCTGAGAGCTCTACAGTCATATTTAATAAATTATAATATGTCAATGAGAAAATTAAAAATCTAAGCAGGTATTGAACATACTTTTTGTTTTATCCTTCTCTAGCAACTTGTTTCTATTTCTGTAATAAGAACAAGTGCAAGTGGAAACTCATCATTCAAATATTCTTCTGTGTGTAATTAATACATGTGCGTCACTTAGCAATTATGTTCTTTTCAATGATGTCCTCAGTTACTGAATGGGTCACAAATGCAAATAAATAGATATTTACTTCAGCTGCAACTACATTTTACACGAGATGCAACGAAGATGGATTACAAAGCTCAAAGATTTGTATTGGTACTTCAGATATAGGAAGCATTCTGCATAATTGTATGGACTTTCTGAATTGCAACTGTGAATTTACTGTACAACACATTTTCCAAACCAGTCTTGCACAGTGGATCAAAGCCACGCAAAAAAATTTGACAAACAGGAAGTGAACAAAAACTCAAACTGAACGTTACAGTTTTCAAACCTTTTCAACCTGTAATTTATTATAGATGACTTTAATTATAAAAGACAGAAACTTTATTACTAGAGTGTCAATAATCCTGAGACAGTATGATGTTATACTTATGTTGCAAATGTTGGAAAGTGAAAAACACAAAACCATTAAGGTGAAAAGACAAAGAGAAAGAGGCTTGTTCCTGTTTTACTGTGTAGAAGGGTGAAGTGGTTGACATGGTCCCGACAGCGATGCCTCTGAGTCTGTGACCTGTCAACTCTCACCTGCCCTTATTTTTTGACATGAGGTAATTTAAATGGTATTCAAAAAGGAAGAACTGTTAAACTCCACTGTGATTTTTCATCAAACTCTTTGAACTAACCAGTAGCTTAAATAGCCAGGCAGTAACTGAACTGATAAATAAAACTAGAAACAATGAGAGTTTTTGGTTTTCTTTTAGGTCCCAGACATTTAATGGTCAAACACCAATGCTCTAAACCTACAGGTACTCAGGATATTTCTCAGAGCTTGCTTCAAATGGTCTCATTTCTTGTTCTCTACATGTGTTTGATCCAACCGAAGTTTCAACCAGATACAACATGCCTTATAATATAAACCCAATCCTGTAAGGCCGTAAATCAAATAAAGCTTGCAGATATGTTCGCTCCTCCTCTTGGAGGAATCACATCCACCGCATCCTGCAATTGTCAGCAGTTTCCCAGTGATGTGCCTGCAAGGTAGGGTGGTAATAGTGAGCAGATTGTCAGGTGGTCGAGTGGTTAGTGATACATCGCACAACTCTGCTCTCGGTTCCAGATCGGTGGAGCTGTTGACTCACACACGTATCCATTTCTCCGCCCTCCACTTCACAGCTCCGCCGCTAACAAACAACTCGACGCGCCGTGGAATGTCACTCTGCACTGAAACAGAGGCACAACAGGTTTAAATGAGCCAAACGCAGCTGCAGGACTCCAGGGCGCCATGCAAAAGTCGCTATTATAATTGTTATTATTTTTGGTTTCTTCTCCAGCTCGTTATCTTAGCCAGCGATCAGCTTTATGCAACCAGAGGGTGTGTCCCTTAGATTCCTGCAAGCGATTTCACGTTGGATTGAAGTGCTGTGCCGCAGAAGGTGTGAGCATTCCTTTGCAGACCAAGGAGGGATGGAAAGATTGCTGTGTGAATGAGGGTAGGAAACCTGCTCAAGATTGCTGAGATAAGGATTACTGGGAAAGCAAAGGTCATGCAAACAACAAAACAAACAGCCATCTCGCACAATCTCATTTCTATCAAATTTATCCTTCTGTAGCAACTCATAAACAGCACATTCTCTTCTTTGATATACCACTGACAACAATAACCCAGGACCTTGTAAAACCCGCTTTAAACATAATTGGTACCTGTCACAAATCTATCTTTATTTTTTTTCTTTTTACAGGGCCCATAATAGCTGAGAAAACAAATCTTCTTTGCAGTATAACTCATTCAACCTTAAAGGGTGGATAAGTAACTCAGCAGACAAAAAGATGAGAGAGAAATTCTGTAAGTCAATTCAATCCAACCATTTTGCTTTTGTCAATGTTCTGTACTGTTGGGTAAAATGTTGTGCTCAGAGCCAAAAGAACCAAAGTTACGGCAACAATGGCTTTTCTTGCCGTCCTCTTGCTACAGGCAGAAAACTCTACCCTAGTAATCAGGTTTCGAAATTGCTAAATGTCTTCCTCCAGTCAAGTTGTTGTGATGAAGATAAACAGATTGTTCTTTGAATGAGTTGTGTATAGCAGAAGTGTTTTTTCAGAAGCCCATCAATGCCTCCTCTATTATAGCTGGTGTTTCACAGCAGGTATATCCTGAAAACTTGTAGTTTTTCTAAAAATGGTACCAGGAATTCCTGGTACCTTGATGTTGGATTCTTGCCCTTTCGACGTTTGAGGTTGTAATTTTTATACCCCTTCAGTGTCATATTATGCAGCCACAATAAAAATGAATTTCTTTTATAAGGCTTTACACATTTTTATGATGGATGCCAATAAATGTGAATGGCAATTCATGTGTCACACACACACTAAAACAATGAGAAAACCAGGAAACACTACGTGAGTTGACAATATACACCATTGCAACCTTTTTGTGGGTCAGAAGACTTGTACTAAGGCCAGTTATACAAAGGTGTACTAAACTTTTAAAAGTTTACCGATACAAGCCAATAAAATCTTGACTTGCACCTTTTCTGCGATTCAAAGTCAGCAAAGTTTGGAGCATGAATAGCACAGCTCTTCCTGTCCCTCAGCTTTTGCTGCACACTGCCAGCCTGCTCAGAAAATGACATTAGTGAGTGACATTAGTCACTCACACATAAAATTACACAAGGGGTCTGAAGTGAATTTGTTTTGTCTGAAAAATGGCAGGGAACCTTAAAACTGATGAAACTGATCATCAGTGTTTATTTAAATTAGGTAGCGTATCAATATAAATGAACTCTAAGAAACAGGTTAACATTTTTACCTAGAAAACTTTCTTGGTGTACAAGTATAATTTCTAAGAGAAACAGTTTGTAATTTGTAGGTAATCTTATGTCCCCAGTGTCTGTTTGTCCACACTGAAAGGCTTCTGTGTGCTACCGCTGTGTGGCGGTGAGGGGGGTGGATGCTCATTGCAACATTTCAAAGGTGAATGATTTATATGGCAGCTGTTCCCCAGTGTGCCGTTCTGAATGCCCGTGCCCCATGTTTAACAGCTGACAAACACAAGCTTTTTCTGTCACGTCGCATTTATTGCCCCACACACACAATTCTATTAGTGCAACCGCAGCCATACAAGGATATAAAAAAGTTTTTATGGGGTAGTTATCTCATTTAATCATACAATGTGAGTACTACAGCAATGCACACATTATCAGAGTGACCCGGGTTTGAGCGCGGGAACGGAGATTTTGCCATTGAGCTGACGGCAGCTGTGCTGCTTTCAAGGACAAAACCCTAAAACGGATGCTTTAAAATGTTGTTGTTTTTTTTTTCTCATTTGAGACATGTGCTCCTTAAATTAGAGAAGGCTGAGAAGTACTTTTTAAAGCTGTTTGATATTTGAGATCTCTCCATTACAACCACAGCGGCGAACTGGGAAGAGTGTAACCTTATTTCACGCTGGATCTCAAATAGTGCTGAGAATTTGTGAGGCAGTTAGTGGCCGTCATTAATAACGGCCTCGGCTGGTCTGACAGCTGCTGATTGGAATGAAGAGCTGTGCACCAGCAGACAGCTACAAATTTCACTGACAGCCAGGTCTCCATTACCAAGCGTCAGCTGCCAAAACAGCAGTAATCAGAGAAGGAGAATAGAAAGAAAAACCCGCTCTCTTACCACACTATGCTATTCGTTTAGTCTTAGAAAACATTTAAACGTGTACAAGCACACGCAGACTATTTTCTTGCACCGCATACCACTAACCGACCTCTAAACCTTTGATAGATTACCCGTTTCTGGCGTGATCAATGGAAAGTGTTGTCCCAGACATGCCTCTTGTGAAGAGAATGCAGTAACATAGGGACATTTTTGAGTGCTTCATCCTTTTGATTTCCAACAGTTTTGTAAGGTTTTAGGTTTCAACTTGTAATCAAACAGCAAACAATATATTAAGGCTAGGTAAAGTCTACCTTATAGCTAGCACCTGATTGACTAATTTAAGCTAAAAGTAAGAAAGAAAGGGACGACAAACAAATCAATGAACAAAGGAATGAATGAAAGATTTATCTTCATCAGCACAGATAGAGTGTTTGCATGGTGTATCACAATGTCAGTACTGCTATTGTGTTAGTTCTGTGATATTGTCAGTAAGTTGCAGCAGTTGTGCACGTGTATGGTCAATATGGCATGTCAGAGCTGTAACACACAAGCTGAGCATTTCCCCCCCCAATATGTCCAAAAGACCATGACAGCCTGGGTTATGTATTAAATGCATAAGAGGGCAATACTGGAGTTTGATTACCTAGGACACCATTTTCATGTCCCATTGAATTGAAATGCAGAAACAATACTGTGACGGCAATATTAGACAAAAACAAGATAATTTTAGCCAGTTACAGTTTAAGCTAGTCTGAGTTTTAGCCATCTGTACATCTCAGTCCTGAATGTTTCCCCTCTTGGTGTTCCTCTCTGTTTCAGTTTGAAATAGAGGATCCATCTTTGTCTTTGTTACTTTATCTTGGCATTACACTAGCTGGTTCTGTCTCTTCATAAGAAGCTGTATGCCATGTATTGTGTAGTTAAAGAAGGATAAACATGTAGACAAGAGCTAGGTAATGGAACATTTTAATTATGAAGATGATGCAAAACTTACTGATGGGGCACAAATAGAACAGGACATGGATCAAACGCAGCATAGCGGTAGAAATACAGTAACAACAATGAAAAACAGGAAGCTTATACAGAGGAGAAATAACCAATGGCATGGGAAACAGGTGAGTCTAGTAAGAAGAATATTAAACAGGTGTGACAGGAACGGAAGAAAACTAATTAACACAGATAACAGACAATCAACTGAAGACACCAGGTGGAACAAGTTGAATATTAACAATATTAACACAAGAGAAATAAACTAAATACGGGAAACCTGACATAAACAAAAGCCTCAACACAAGGAATAAACTAATCATGACAGAACTAATCTAGAACAATCCAAAGTGATCAAAAATACAAATACCTGTGAATTACATTGCATAAAACTAACTAAAACCATAACCGTAATATTTAGCCACATCAATTTACATGTTATCATCAAGTGTTAATCATCAACCCGTTCCTCAATCCGTCTGAGGAAGCAATAAAATGCCAGTGGCAGCAGAATGAAGGGTAGCATAAATATGTCCCAGTCAAAACAGGAAGAGAAAAGCATTAAGGCTTCTGAACTCTGGAAAAGTAATATTTTGCATGAAAAGCACAGCATTTTCTTAGAAACCTGTGTTTGCTATACAAATGATGTAAACAGAAACTATATTTACATAACAACTAAACAATGCGTCTTTGTACACTCCATTTTTACTCAGGTATCCGAGAAATAATAAATACATCACTCGATGTTTTTCCCCTGTTTTGTCCCTGTGCAGTAAATAAGCATCATAAAAACATTGTATTTGGTTGTGCTGAGAAAAAAACTTGTGGTCTGTGGGAAAATTCATGTAAGCCTCACGGATGAGGCATTCATTTTCATAAGATTCAATAAAACTCCGTAATTTGATTGCTTAAATGCAACCATCTGCCACACTTTGAATTTCTTAGCTGTTCCTTTCAAAAATAAATATCAATTTCTTAGGAGCAAATTGTTTTTGGAGAAAAATAGAATGTCTTCATTCTGAATGCACTGAAATGAAATTCATATGCAGAGTTTTGTTAAGAATTAATAGCCGGAAAGAGGCCACGATTGCTCGAGCACAGACTTCAAATTCCTTTAACGTGTGACCGAGTCAATTTGATCGAAGAGGGAGGGTGTAGCGTTTTTCCAGTGGGAGGAGTAAAAGTGAAAGTCTGTGGCCTTGAACACTTTGATCCCTGTAATGACAGAGGGCTTTGGTATGGGTCAACTTGTCATCGCTCCTTTTCCACTGATCCCTGCTACTCCCTGCTGCAAAACATGTGAACAGAGTCACTGATCCACACTGTCTCACGCACACACGCACGCACACAAAGCTCCACACAATGCAAAAAAAACCAAACAAAAAAAAAACCACTCTGGGTGTGTCCCGCAGGGAAGCTACATTTTCTGATCCTCGTGTTTTGAATAAATTGACAGCTTTATAAAGCAAAAACACTTCAGTGATAAACAGCACCGCTGGCATGTTGTTTTATGAATGGCCCCATTAGCTCATTGTGGGTTGGAGGGAAAAAAAAATAAATAAAAATTGGGATGCTCAAATTTAGCCAAAGACAGATGTGGCGACGCGTTAAAATGAATCATAGATCAGACCTCCCGCTAATGTTGTTCTACACGCAAACTCGTGTATCAGCATGGTTTATAGTGACACATGAGTAATGCTCCAAGAGTTATTCCAAAAAGTCAGCTTCCTAAGCCAACTGGAGAGACTAACCAACGTATAATTCACATCAATCCCCTACAAGCACAAACAATGCTAATGCAACATGCATGAATGCAAACTGCAAAGCTTCAGGAGGTGGTAAGAAAACCAAGACAGGGACGCTTCATTTTATAGCTGCCTCTTGCATGTCAGCTTATTCCAGCAGCAATAAAACACTCCATAATAAAAGGCACTACCCCAGAGAGGCAGCAGTGCTGCAGCTATAGATAATCCTCTCAGCTCACGGAGTGTTTGCATTTCTGTCCTCTGGAAGCTTTCGCTCCGCTTGTAAGCATAATGGAGAGGAGGGAACTTTGTCTTCGCCTCTCTATCAGTGTGAGCAAAGCAATATTGCGGCCTTTGCTGAGAAGTGTGGGAGCAAGCTGCTTAATTATCACCTGCTTCATTATCCAAACAAGACCTTTAGAGAGGATGTAATTAGACCCCCTGATAAAACGAATAAGGGGAAAAAAATGCTGTCAGCTGGTGAAAATGAATATGTTCGTGTTTGTTTCAGTCAATGCAAACAACAGTAAACCTCAGTATGTAGATATAGACATATGAAGTACCGAGTTTGGTTAAATATATGAAAAACATGCTAACATGTAATTCATAAAATGTGACCTTAAGCACTTTCTGAACTTTTTACTGAACAAAATTATTCAGTCTCGCTTGGTACTGTAGGTTGTTGCAATTATAGTCCTTGCAATTCAAACACCGTCTATGACTTATGCTGTCCCTGGTCAGACGCCAGGAGATGTTTCCCATCCTCTGACCCCTGCAAACATGGTGCCTGAGGCTTTTAGATGTTTTCTGGAACATTTTGTGCTTCTCCTTTGGGAGTAATGCAATACACTCAGCATCTTCTGATTTAACAGACCAACTCCTTTTTGATTGTTCATTGTTAATTCAATGTTTAGAGCAACAGCAGTCATTTATGTTAACTTCTAGCTCTAAATTAATGTGAACTATTCTTTTTACGGGGTAGACCGTACACTATTTATATCCAACAAAGTCCTGACACAATTCTGGTTGGATATTTGACCACTCTTCTTGGCAGAACAGGTAGATGCCTCCAGTTCTTAAGCACAGACCACCCATTTTTCAATAAGGAGTGTGTCAGACCTGTTTTAACTCCATAAGAACATGCTTCATCCATTTCAAAACCATTTTAAATCTAGCCGTTGAATTATTGTGAGGTCAGTTAATATGGGTTACTCCCCACCTTTTCTATTCCATAGACTTTGTGGAAAGCCGCAGTTTCCCATGCAGCTAAGCGGCCCGTTAGCATTCTCCTACAATGTTTGACAGCTTGTCACCTTTGGCCCCTCTTAGATTTTGTTGTGTGTTCTATTTTTTCTTTAAAGTACCGATTACATTTGTACAGCTTGTATTAGGACCACAACACAGAGCTCAGCCATAGAAAGGTGAAATTCCCACAAACATTTTATGTATTATGCTCACATCAACGACACAAGTCATAAGACACGCCTTTGAAAAGTTCTGAGAAGTCACTTGAGCTCAACAGATTGACTTGTATGATCTGAGTGGACAGTGATTTGTCAATGGAGGGGCTGAAGGGATGGATTTATCTGAAAGAAACTTTTATCTCATCCAACACTGATCAGAGGACACAGCTTGGGATTGACGTTGTGCGTCAATCAATATGCTGTTCCCGAGACGTGTTGCCATTAAAGCTGCTGTGACATTGTTGTCCATTTTGCTAGGATCATTTAATCTGATGAAATCAGGTTACTCCCTTGTCTTCATTATTCTACTCACTTTGTGGAATGCACCAGTGTCACTGGAAGCTCAGAGGCCCCTCAACACGATACTCCAACCACCATGCTTCACATTTTTGTCTGTTGTTACAGCGACATTTTTCTCCAGAAAGGATTCAGCTTATCCATGCGGGACAGCTGAAAATTCCGGTAGCATTTGATGGTTTCCATTTAAGGAGCAGGTGGTTATTTTGCAGTCGGGCTCCTCTCACTTCTTATTGATGTTAAACTGGCTTCACTGTGTGTCGTAACACCAGGGCTCCAGCATCTTCAAGCCTTTGAGGTTCCAAGTTGTTCTTGTCTGATGAAGACTTTGTTTTTATTTCCTCTAGATCTCAACCATATAACTGACAGGTATCATGTTGGATTGCTGCAATGCAACATGAGGGAATGGTGGAATACTTGTGCTTTTGCATAGATAACACAGTTGGGAAAAACATCCCTTAAGTTGTCACCTTCAGATAACCATGTCCTAGTTTGCTGGATTTGAACGACTCTGAACCAGGCGGTAAAGGTAGCATTGGCCTCAGGGAGGGGACTCTAACAAGGCAGTAGTCCTTATTTAACATAGCATGAAAATGCTGTTAGTCATCGCTCGCCATGACAGCGGCTCTCATTATCACTACCTGGATATGCATGGCATGGTTGTCAGAGCAAGGCAGGCACTGGGGACAGTCACACATGATTGCCTCAAATCAGCCGAGAAATGGGATGTCTGATCACTCTCAGGAAATCTGATAGAAGGACACAAATTCACCTCTGGCAGTTCGAGCTAATGGATGTTATGAATGCAAATGCAAGTGTCTTATTAAGGTACGAATGCACGAATGCTGAGTTTGTTTCACTGCTTTTCTGAAAAAAACAAAAAAAACAAAACAAAACAAAAAAAACACAATCTTGTGGCCGGGAAGTATTTGGTAGAAAATGAGATATAATTTTGGCACCTTCCAGCCACTCGGATCAGGCCAAGCTCTCATCCCTGTGTCCTTATGTCAAGTGTTGTTTGGCTGCCAGTTCCTCTCCGCCTCCCACGGCTCTGATGATTTTAGGACTGCAGGTGGAAAGCCTGTCTTGCCCACTAGAGGTGGGACCAAGAACAACATGTCACACGTCACCCTCCTCTTGACTCATTAAAGTCTTCAGCTGTTCCTCCCAGTATCATTTCAGATTTCATGCAGATGTGTCACGCCCATCAGGCTTTGATTTACACCATTTGCACCATACTGTACACTGTACTCGTTGTGACTGTGGGGAATCTGCTGAATGGCCCCCTCCCTCCTCCGGCCTTTGAGTGGCCAGCATCCTGCTAAATGCAAGCCAATCGTTTGATGGTGGGTGGAGCGCCAAGCCACAGAGCACCTCTTCCCGTTGGCAGCTTTCCCTGTGGTGGCTCTGATCACAACACAGTGTTAACAACACGTGACCTGGCCCTGCAGCCCACAGTAATTGAGGTTACATCCCAGGCAATACCTTGATGAATAATTAAAAGGCCAGAAACAGAACTCTGAGTGACTTAGCCAGCGCCCCAGGGTCTAATAACGTGCTTGGACTGTATTAGGTAATCTATCCACTGGTGCCAGTTAGTGTCGCACACTCACGAATAAGCACACAATTGGGCCCAGATAAAGGCAGCACAACAGCATCAGTCATAGTCAGGGAAGCGAGCTGGCTGAGGCATCGCAGGAACAACATGAGGAATTATTTCAGGGTGACTAGCGGGCACTTATCTTGCCAGCAATGTGAGGCAGATTTGAAAATGCAGAACTGATACCATCTGGTACTAAACTGTGCAATAATGAGATGCTTTAGGACAAAGAGGTAAATCCTGACGTCCAGGACCTATAAAAGCAACACGTTTTTGACCTTGGCTGCATTGAAACCTGATCATGGAAACACTGGGCCCATTTATAAGTTGGTGTTAAGCCTGCAAAGGTGATAAAGATGTACCGCCATGCCAGGACACTCTGTTAAATCTACCAACGTCATTCAGAGGCTAACAGAGGTCACCGCCGCTATGCCAAAACATTGCTTGCTTTACAGTCTGCAAGTATAAGATTAGAAACTGATCATCTGACTGAATCCTTTCCGGGGAATCGTCTCTTGAGACAAAATGCAGTAACAGTGTAAGCATGGGTTGCTGTGAAATCCTGAAAGTACAAATGCTATGGGATGGAACATTGAAATTAATGAAACGTATAAATGGAAAGGCCACCAATCACTGCAAATAATTTTCTTGCTCTTTTTCATGACATTGTTTCCCATTTTATTTCAGTTACTATTTAAGCACACAACTAGAAGCGTGCACATATTCTACTAGAACAGAGAAATGATTCATTTCACACAACGTGGCAAGACCAAGAACAAAGTTATTTCTGACAAGGACATTTCATACATCACAAGAACTCAACTGCAGACCAGATTTATCAGTATTGTACCCACAACCACTTCAAATTTCTTACCAATCAAGCAAAAGCTGTCAGACAACACACAGGAACAAAGCTTTGCCCAAAAAGTTATGTCACGGAAAAGCTGTGAGAACTCCTCGACCGCGGCTGCAGGAACAGATTGACAACATTTCCAACAGCATTTCTCCGTTGTTGGGGAGTATGTGTAGACTTTACAGTACAAACTGTTTATTGAGGGCAAAGGTGTCATCTGGTAATTAGCTGCTTGTAGTCCAAAGATTTACTGACATGCTGCTTGTGGCTTACAGCTTGTTGACTGTAGTTTAATAGAGATGTTTTTGCTTATTTTTGGAAAAAAAAAAAGTTTCTACTAAGTCTGATGAATTATAATTAAATATTCTGTAATACCTACCCATCACCACCAGGTGGCGATAATGTTGACAGTAACTAAATAAACATTTAAAACAAGACCCTGCGTGATAACAGAATGGTAGACTAAAGATTTTACCAAAAACATTTGTAAGTAAGTTTGTTGAAGTAATTGACCCTTTTCTCCTTTTCATTAAACTGTTTAAGAATACATGTGGAGCTTATCTGAAACTGAATCAGAACTAAAAAGAGACGAGTGGAAGAACCCACAGAACTGCTCCACAGTTCTTGTGGTTTCTAGAACAAGAAAACAAAAGGCCACATTTAACATGGTTCATCATATCATTATCAGTATAAATAATAATTAGAAATACAGTACACATATTTACCCTTCAAATATTATTTAATCTTCTTTTTTTAGCCTACAGAATTGACTTGCGTATGGGTTGTAAACACAGCTGAAAATCTTTGATTTGGAAAATTACAGTGGTGAGGACTTAATTTATTTTCTTTTTTGCATTTTCAAATATTTCAAAATAGCAAAACTGTCTGACTTGTAACCAAGAGAAAATATAGTAGCCTTCTTTCAACCGACTAACCAGCTATAAATAATTCTGGGAGGGGGAGCACTGTGTTACTTTGGCATTTAATTTAATGACTTCAGTTAAATATATGGTGCTCAAATGCGAAACTTTGATATATCTTTATATTGGCATCCACCCCATGCCCATTGCAGCATGTATGAGACATCTTAAAGTATTTATTACTTATCATTTCTCATTTTATGACTTCAAGTTAAAGCAAGTTTAGCGAGGAAAGAAAGATTGTAGCTGTTGAATTTCCAGTGAAGCTGTGCCTAGACATACAAGTCCAAAAATATTTGCAGGTTAAATGTGGAAGTAGGGCTGACTGTTTTAAAGCCTGAAGTGAAGGAAGGTGAATCCAAACCCCAGTTTACATGTTTCTCTTAGTTCAGCAAATAGAACAGCGTGGCGCTTTGCTCTGACAGGGCCCCGGTGTGTCACAGCTTCAGCAGTAAGTTGAGGTGAGCTGCCGGTGCAGAATAATTAAGACCTCTATGGAAGTGACAGGGTCACCAGGAGGTATGCAGCATAGCAAAGCTTCCCTTCTCAGCTGTTTCCTCTATGAGCTGTCACGGCTGCTGCGTATTTATAGCAACATAGTGCGGCACACATGTCCAACCCTCCCACCTCCTCCACCTCGGAGACAGATGTCACCTTCAAGTCTCTATTTCTGGGGCTAAACACAAAGCTTTCGGCAGCCTAACAAGCCACATACGCAGGCTATCAACAGAACAACGGGAATCTGAGGACAAACATCTACGTTGCCTCATGCAGGTTGAAATCGCCGGGCGGGTAGGTGGCAGTTCACCTCTCCCACCGGACTGGGCTTCTTTACGTAACAGCTTGGCAGCTGCTGGTGTTCTGCTGAGTGGGGATTAGTTTTGACACAATAAAAGAAATATGTGGTACTGGGTTCACTCAGACTAGTCAAGATTTTCGTAATTAAAACAAAACTAAGATGCTAATAGGATAAATATTTAAGCAATCTGTAATCAACTCAGAATAATCCATGCTGTTTTTGTGTGTGTGTTTTTTTTACTCTATTTCACCTTTTACACTGATGGTCCAAATTGCAAGAAAAGAAAAAAACTTAGAAAATCCCAATTAAGTATATTTATTATATATTTATAAATATTATATATTTATTTCAAGTTGGTTTAGTTGAATATTACCAATGTCAAATTAGACATAACTAATTATTATTCAGACTCGTTCAGAAATGTGGAATAGCCCTTTAGTGCAAATGGGAACCTTATATCAGGCCACAACAGGTCCTTTCAATAGATTCATGATCTTGATGTGGCCTGAAATAAAACATGAATTTGACACTCCTGCTCTAAATGTGATCAGAAATAATAATAATAAAAACATTTGCATGATGTATTGTAAAAATGAGCATCAAAAATAAACAGGAAGCAGACTATTTAGTACAATATATGGTGCTTGTGTGTGTAAAGTGGTGGACAGTGTAGTCGTGCTCTCAGATAAGAACTGACTGTGGGGGATTAGGGGTGATGTCGGGTGGGACGGGACTGAATGTGTTGACATGGCTTTAATTCAGTTTGATACCAGACACCAGTAGTCTGTCTGAATCTCGGTGCACAGGGGGTGTTAACCTCTCTGGGATTCTCAAAATATACAAACACCAAGCACGACTGGCCACCAAGGATTAAAATAACTTTTATGAGTGCCAGGCTCATATACTGCCATTTCCACACTTCCCTTTGGTCAGCAGTAAAACCCTTTTGAACATCAGGAAAAAAAAAAAGAAGCCTCGGTTCAATGATGAGAAAACATTCAATTTAATTATCTATTAGTTATTTTTTTGTAGATCTGTTTAGAATGATATTAACCATGCTATAATCACCCTGCGTCATGTTTAAAAAAAAAGGCAATAAAGTTCAGTTACAGTGTACAAACGCATAAACATCTTGCACGGGTAACAGATGCAATTTACGACTGGAGCTACAATTTGATCCTTTAACCTTAAACAGATTGCTAATGTGTCAGACTATCTGCCCAGTGGTGTGTTCTCAAGGCTAGGGTGACACGTTTTGAGCCCCTGGATGAAGTGTTGGTTACTCTATATGAGCATGTCTTGCAGGTCATAAGCCTGTCACTGCCAAAGTGGGTTTCTTTTACTGCCACACTGGCGATAATCAGCTGATGCTGGCTGTCAGTCGACATGGCAATGGTACAGACAGGGGACAGGCTCAGAGGACACATGATCGCCCTGCTGACAAGCATCCCTAACCCCAGCTGCTCCGACGGCTCCTCTGTCATCTGGGAGGACGAGGGAAAGGGGCCACAGGCTGAGAGGAAGGTGGCAACAGGGGCCTGCTGAGAAAAGGACAAGGAAAGAGGCTGAGGAAAGCACGAGTTTCAGCACCCCCAACATAGCTGTGCGCCACACCCCTCTCAGCGCGGCCCTCCATTGCCCAGCGATAGAGGTTCAAAAAGAGCCGAGCTCACAACGGGCGACGGCAGGTCCCACACTAAGCCAACAATCAGGTGCTACATTGTTTCACGGCATTAACTCAGACCACTGGGGTGACATGTCACAGGATTCTTGTATATATATTTATACATGCATGTATATGTTTGTCTTTGTTGTTTACACCTGTCAGTGCAGTTCCTGCTGTTTGCCAGAGGAGACAAAAAAAAACTGAACTTTTCACCTACATCCAAAAAAAGCTTAAAAGATTCATTTCGCCATGCAGCACGGTGCAGGCAGTGGCATGCTGTGGGGATGATTTCCTTCTGCACTAATGAGGATTTGATGATAGGGTAGATTGAACTAAATACAGGAAAATCGTGGAAGTAGACAGGTTACATTCAACAAATAACACGAGAATATTCGGCACAATAAGCTCTTTAAAAGTAATATTAAATCTAACAGTTGATAATTCAGCATGTTTGATTAAGTCTCTGTGTTATACTTATGTTACGATCTATATGCTACATTGCTTCAGCAATCGGGATAATGATTGGCATTCTGTTTATAGTAAAATCACTGAGGGATTCTCCTCAATGAGTCGAGTTTGGTCACATATGTAGTCATCCAGTTGAGATGCGCTGTGTTTCTTTATGCTTAGGGAGGAAGAACGCCATTCCTCTTGGCATTTCCGTGGTTTTGCCCATGACATCTCCAATAGACTCAGCAGTGAGTTCTGGCAACTCAGATCCCCTTTGGATTTGTCCAGCTTTGCTATATTGAAGTAAAGATTCGGTCCTTCCTTTAGAGCCACAACCACTGACCACTCCACTGCAGCACCCTCGATATTCCTTTGATGGCCTGTTGTAAGAATTGCCCACTCATGTGAAGATCTCTCATCATGTCTGACTGTAGATGCTGCATCAAAGCGGCAACATCTAACTTTCACCAGATAGATATCTGCACTCCATCCTCACTGTCTAGATCCTGTTGCAATGATATTTTCTCGTTGTAGCCATCCTGCATTGCATCATACAAAAAAAAAAGTGAGCTCAATAAAGTAAGCCCTTTTCAGGGTTACATGACTTTGTGTTGCATTTTTCTGTAAATGTGGTGAAACTGAGATTCTTTTTTTCTCTTGACCTTTACAGCTATCTATAGTAAATAGGTTTTATAAAAAATTTAAAAAATGAAACTGACCAACAAACAAGCACACATACACACACAAACACACTCACAGTTTCTCAGTTTCTCTAAATGATCCAGTTTAGTTATGATCTATATGCTACATTCACCATGTAGTTTTCATGGTGAATGTAAACTACATGGTGAAAGAGTCCAGGATTTCAACAAAAAAATCTTTTGCTGCAAGGTTGAAAAATGGCAAAAATTTTCTGTTTTGTACTGTTGGGTTTATTTCTATTTCATTTTATTTTTTGTGTTTTTTTTTTCATAATTTTTAGATATGATCTCAAACTTTTTAAATTTTGATCCTATTATTCTGGTTGTTTGGAATAAAGTGCTCACATTTTTTATTGGTCTCACGCCCAGTACTTCTTTTTTAACAGTTTGCAGCTCTTGAAAAAATTAAGAGACCACTGAAAATGACCAGTTTCTCTGATTTTGCTTTTTATAGGTATATGTTTGAGTAAAATGAACATTGTTCTTTAATTCTATGAACTACTCACAACATTTGTCCAAAATTCCAAGCAAAAACTCAATATTTATTTGTAGAAAATGCAAAATAATCAAAATAGCAAATGCAAAGAAGACAAGTTCAGATTAATTTAGAAACAATACTAATGTTTTAACTCAGAAATCAATATTTGGTGGAATAACCATGATGTTTTCAATGGGGTTCAGTGCAGTGCTATTTAAATTTTTTTCCAGAGCTGTGCATGTTGTTCTATGCTATATTATCATAAATTATCACTTAGTTATGCACATGTATAACAACATTTTCCCTAAGCGGAACACAGATTAAGTCTGACCATCTCAACACACAGTTGGCAGTTTTCATTTTCATTCAGCAAAATGAGGTGTTGGATAGTGTTCCTAGCTGCAAATAACCCTGCTGCATCTAACATTTAAATATAGAATTGAGTCGTGGCGCTCTGAAAGCTATGCATCGCCTTGAAAAGTTCAGCACAGTTATTAGTTTAAACTTAACTGTAGCCCCTTATAGACACGGCGTTGTGTGCACTTGGCCACATGCTGACGTACTCAAATGATCCTACGTTAACGCACATGTGGCAAAGTTCAGGCGTGGACGCGCAGCCCGTGTCGAGCTGAGGCTGCGAGAGCACGCTGTCCCCCTGGGGGCGGATGGGCTGGGGGAGAGGGGGTTGACCTCTCCAGCATTGATTGGCAGATAAACGGCTCAACCTGAATCTTCTCTTCAAGGAATGTGCTTGTGTCTGTCGGAGTGAGGAGCAGCTGGCAGGAGTAAAGACAGAAGATCAAGTCAGCTTTAAGTGTTAGGATAAGAACCTCACAGCTCTCGGTGCCATTTAGCAGCACACCAGACTCTCTCATTTTAGACGCTCATTAGCAAACTGAGGACTGGTTATTGCATTGCAGAGAGAGCGCCTGCTCTCCGACAAGACTGTGATTACACTGACAGAGCTACTGCTTAAAGGATTCAGTTTAAAAATGTTCTTACTGCACATAATTAGGCATGACACTGTTTCCTAATCAATCCACAATCTAGAAGTTCCTGGGTTTTTGCCACCAGTAATCACATGAGGGCTGAATTATTCTGATAGCTACTTATTCAGATTAAATTTTGCAGGATTGCTGCGCTGCAAAAAAGATGCACGCACTCGCACGTTTCCCCAGCCTCCACGAACTGCAAGTGTTGACGTGTTGAGTGTTGATATATGCATATCCCCTCTCACATACAGCGCTTTAATACCCACCCAAGGGGCCTGACAAGCACCTCTCTCTTGCTCTCACTGCCTGAATTCTCCAATCAACTGAATTAATATCTACATTACATATGATTAAAAGAAACATTGAAAGAGAGATTTAGTGTAATTTCTTCACATTAACACCTCTCGCATCACTCTGGAACTGAGAGCATTTGTGTTATGTGACCTCATGTCTGTTTGCGAACGTTGGAGGCCAACATAGCTCAGGAATAAGTCAAACTATTAAATTATCAATGTTGACTGAGGGGAATTTATTTCATTCAAGCATAAGTAAATCCAATGAAAAGGCCTCGGGGTATTTGATTGCAGCCATTTGATCAGGTGATTGCTGGCTGCAGGGTCTCGCTAACCCTGAAAAAAAAAAGCCTTTTTATCTTTAAATCCAACCACTCTCCTTTAACCCTAATCTATCATCTCCGTTATCCTGCATGAATAATTGGTGGCCTTAAATAACCACGGCAGGCGTGATTAATCGAAAGGGGTGAGGTGTTGAGATCTGGTCCTACGGTGAATGTGCCGAGCCAGCAAACACCTCGCACTTCTGTGGCCACTGCCATCTGTCTCCCAGTGGGACTCGTTCCTCCACAGCAACCCCTGCGACTATAACAACATTACCAACAATTTTCTGACACATATAACACAGATGTCTTCCAGCTACCGCAGGATCTGCTATGTAAATGAGTTTACAATCAACTCCCGTTTTATCCACCTAATAGCCTCTAACCTAAAAGGAAAACCACAATGACTAATTTCTGATCTCTGTCAGTTGTTTATTAGGTTAAAAATATCACGACTACTACAAAAGAAAATCGTACCAACCCTTTCTTACACGTTTTAAATCGTTAAACTGATTAGCATTATATTATAAACAAAGGTAAAAAAAAAAAAAGCCCTCCAAGAATTACAGTGCTCATATATCTACAAACGGAGAAGAATTGGAATAATGGTGAGCTTTTCTCAGGACTGACCGACTTACCAAAATCACTCTAAGAGTGCAGTGAAGACTCATCCAGCAGGTCCCAAAGTAACCAAGAACAACATCCAAAATCCTGCAGAACTGCATTTGTTCAGTTAAGGTCAGAGTTCACAACTATGCAGTAAAAAGAGACTGGGCAGAAATAACATCCATGCAGGAGTTAGAAGCAGTGAAGACGATGCTCTCGTTTTTATGGATGCAGTTGTGATTCTTGCAGGACTGGTGACCTGGATAAGCCCCTCCTTCAACCAATTAAAAGGCAAGCAATCAGATGATGTCAGTTAGGTGTCAGATGAAAAGTTTTATTTTCTAGCTCTTGGATGCCAAATACCCATATACCATCTAATATCAAAAACTGACACTGTGTGGTTTTAGCCTATGAACTGGTTATATCTGCTAGTCAGTCCTCTCTAGTTCTGCCCCGAGTGAAATGAAGTTTGGATTTTGTACCAGGCTTTCAAATAAATAGCAAGAACAAAGATGGTATTTTTCTGCTCTTTCCAGGCTGCATTGTTGTGTAAGAATTTTCCCAATGGACTCACGATCATCTAATAAAGTGAAGTAGCACAACCACAGTATACTCCACAGTGAAACATGGAGTTGTGGCCTGTTGTGAAGTGATGGACTAGTAATATCTGTTGACATTGTGATGCAGATCTGTGACCTCTTTCTACAACAAGTAAGGTGTTACAGATTACACAACAGAAACTCAGTAAGAAAAAAACCAGGAGACCCTTAAAGTCTGTCCTGCACAAACTTAGTTTGTGACACAATATCTATTGCTGTCAAGAAAACCAGAAGTAGAAACTGGAGCATCATGAATGTCATCTGCTTAAAGTTAAGTGGGATCAAAACACAACAATAGTGTAGACAATCTAAGCTGGTTTAAGTTTAGTGTGTTATTACACTGCATTCTGGGGATTATGTTTTTTTTTTTTTTTTGCTTGTGTTATTTGTTTTAATAACTCTAATTGAATTTCTGACTGGGACTTCAAATCTGCAAATGCCTCCTAATCTGAAACTTGAATAGATACTTAGTTATCAATGTGCTGTGTTATAGATCCCAATTATATAGTTTTTTTGTTAGGCTTGCTTGCATTATGGTTCAAAATTATTTCAAAGCAGTTTGGAAAATATGTCCTCTAAAACTTCCAACAATTACTAAAGGGATCAGGCAAGATAATAATATAATTTCTACCCTCTAATGTCAAAGTAAGTTATATTGCTACAGATGGCCTTTGGTTAACCAAGCATTCTTGAAAGGGACAGTGCAGATCAACAACAGCTCAAGATGTTCCCATAGTCTAGAACAGGAGAAACAGGGCCCACATTTACAAACACAGTTTCTTTCTTTGCATATTTATTTAGTTTTTTCAACTATTAATCCTGTTTTCTCACCAGGTACAAATTATTTTCTGTTAAAAAAATAAAACTGTAATTTAGCTAAATGCAGCTCACAGGGGTTTAAATCTTACCGACTCAAAGGGTCGTAGCGCCATGTTGTACCTTTATTTATGGTATCGCAGGGTGATGAAAGCTTCATCCAGCTTTTCTCTGACCTTCACTGTTAAAATGAAGTAAAACAATAATCTCATTAATGAAAATATTTAAGAAATGTTTCACCTTATGCCTTTTAGAAATCGGGTCATCCTTTAATCGCTCAGCTATTCACAGTAACAGATATCTTGACAGGGCTTCCCAAAATTTCACATGCCAGCACATCATATGACGCATTACTCGTCTTAGCACGCTGACACTCCCGCGCCACTGACAGCTGAGGCAGAGGCATCCATGACCAGGAGTCC
The DNA here is from genome assembly GCF_000485575.1 of Poecilia formosa. Classification (NCBI taxonomy): domain Eukaryota; kingdom Metazoa; phylum Chordata; class Actinopteri; order Cyprinodontiformes; family Poeciliidae; genus Poecilia; species Poecilia formosa. The sequence continues at coordinate 1,702,974 of NW_006800020.1, read as the reverse complement.
AGATTGCAGACAGATAGGTCAGCCAGGTGATGCACATTAGTTTGTGGTAAATGTATGCTCTGCTGGCAGAAAACATGCTGCAAGCTGCAGAAAACATGAACTAATACCGTGTCAATACGTCTGAGGGTAAGGTGAAAAGTAATCACAGATGCATCTGTGCAGATAATTTAGAAATGATGAGTCACGCCTGGAAAGCTGGAACTTTCTTGTGTATTTTCTTACATAGATTTCATCCCATGTCGACGTCCATGTAACACAAATCTACTCTACTCTGAGGATCACTTATAAATAAACAACTTAATCGCATAAACTGAAGTTGTTTTTCCAGTGTTGGCACAGACACAAACCAGTAGTTATTGGATTTCCGGATTCCCCGATCAAATTGTTCTTTATTAAATGAGATTAGGCTCATCAAGAACACTGACACAAAAAAAATGTTCTGGAAACAGTGTAACACTTTTTAATCACAAGTGGAAGTCAAAGATTGCGCAATGGGAAACAAAAACATAATAAAAATAACAGAATATGAAATACAATAAACATTCTTTATTTTACCACAGAGGTGAAATTCAGGAGAAATAACAGAAACATTGATGTATGTAGATTCACACAAAAAAAATCGAAATGTTTTAAAAATATATTAAACGAAAATTAGATTAAAACTCTCCGCAGTTATCAGAAACAGGATACTTTGATATAAAGGATGACATTTTATGTAATGTATATTTGTATTTGTGGATTAAAAAGACAACATACATGGCATATTTACATTCTGGTAAACATTATGTAGACGTTTACCAGAAAACAAATGTGCAATAAAACAATAAAATAAAGTAAGATAAATTTCTAAAAAGATCAAATATACTGTGACACATTTGGCATAGAGACAGTACAAATGAGTTCAAACCAATGAAGCAAAACAAGCAAAATCTCTGTAATAATTTTGTCTGTTTTTCGTCTGTTTTACAGCAATTGCCCTGTTTTTCCGTCTCTCTTAAATGGTGTGACATTACCTCTCCTCGTAATATCAATAATTATTGAGCTCTCAGTGCAGCGGGGTCAAAATTGAATTACCATTAAAAATAACTAAGCGAGAAATCAGAATCAGATAAAATTGATATCGGCAGGTCGAATCTTTACAAATACAATAAATTAGCAACAAAACACAGATCTTAGTGTCCAGTCTGCTGAGTTTTACTCCTGAGGTTAAAAAAAAAAAATAGATATGACTATTTAAGATTGTTGAAGCTGTTTTCAGAATCTTCTTTATCAAGTCTCATTAAAAAGAATAGCAAATACATTAACACAAACAGAAAAGGCCTCCATTATATTGGTAATGTACTGGCAGTCGCAGAAGTCACAAGCAACAGATATTTAATTAATACAACATAAAAAACCTAAACAAGAATAGAATAGCTAATTAGGTCCTTAGTGTAATTGATGTGACATGTTTAGCTTGTTTCACGGCAGACTTGAACCTCTCCATATTATTTTAGTGCTACACTTTCCACCCATCTCAGAGTGACACCACATACTGACCTAATGATATCATAAACACTGCAGTTTAATGTGGCTATTAATACGCGAGGAGCTCCTCCAGCCTGCCTTATTAATTACACGCTGATGAAATTTGACAGCATTGCTCCTGGGTTGGCCAGCAGCAGTAGCAGCAGCACATTATTACCACTGCCTTTCATATTTCAAGACAGCAAACATGAGCTAATGTAATTCAGAGATACCCCCACTCTCTCTTATTGAAGTTGCCATTTTGTCTTCTTCACATAACAAGCCAATGCCAATTAGAAAATGAGTTTGAAGAGCGGAAGCAGTTTGTGTATTTAGCTAATGATGAATGAGGAAAGACAGAAACGGTTGGTGTGCTGTTTACTTTCAGCTTCAGTGTGTCTAGCCGTGGTTGAGCTGCCCTGACTGTGGTTTCAAGGTGCACACCAACAGAGATGGAAAATGCGATCGGAGTTGTACGAACCCCTCACTGACTTAAGACCTGGACTAGAAGAAAAATATGTCAGACTTGAATTGTGTTTCACCCGAAGGGACTTGAAACGACTTCAGCTGTGAGCAAAAGACTTTACATGGACTCTGAGTTGAGGTGATGAGACTTGACTTAGGTGTAGAAAAGCTTGAGGCTTGACTTGGATTTGAGACCTGATTCTGATTTGGACTTTGAGTTAAGGTTTTGAGACTGGGTACTTAAAAACTTGAGACTGCACTTGGACTTGTCTCTCAAAAATATCGGAGTGAAAGATTTTGGACTTGAAATAGACTATCTGTTCAAGGATGATTTGAACTTACGTTTGGGTGAAAGACTGGAGATTTGATGAGGACTTGAAGCAAAAGACTCAGCATTTGACTTGGACTTGGGATGAAATACTTGAGACATTTGGTTTGAGAATTAATTAGGACTTGGAGAAAAAAAAAAGACTTGGAAAAGCATATCATGTATACTGAACTTATTATAGTTTTATGGTTGGGCACAGTTCTTTCCTTAGGTATAATTATAACTCAAAGCTTTCTCTGATACCATTACAGACAGACAATTACAGACAGTTGCTGGTCAATGCCTTATTTTCCACTGTAAGGGAAGGAACTGAGAGGAACATTCTGTTAATTGGACATCGGGTAAGCCTAACAATGAGCTATGCATGGTGAGGTTTGCTCCGCAGAGCCGGGGCTAAGGGTTGGGAGGAAGAGGAGTTCTAATTGGCCGTAGAATGAGAGGCTCAAGCCAGCCGTACACATTGGAGCTGCGACAGCGGACTACTCCCCTCATCTCCGTGAAAATGAGCTCAAGATTCACAGCCTTGGGAGACATAATACAGGACAAAGCCAACAATAACGGTTAATTTGAAATCATGTAGCAGTCCTCTCTCTTGCCATCTCCCTCGTCTCCCTTTTTTTCTATTTTGCTTCCTCTGTCCCTTCTTTTCCTGCTCTCCCCCTGAAATAACTCATTCATCCTAAAAATGGTTTTCAGTTCTGTTTTTTTCCCTGCCTCCACCCAAGCCCACCCCTGAATACCATTAGTCCCATCCCTCTATGCTCTAATGACCAAATGCATTTCCTAGATTTTCTCTGCAGCAGCCCTTATTATCCTGAAGCTAATGTTTTAAATTCAATTGCAACAATCCATATCCAGGCCAATTTACTGTCTCCTTTTTTTTTAAAGGCGGCCTTCGCAACGCAAGCTTTAGAGAGCACCGTCTGTGGAGTGGAGATAAAAGTGGCAGGCTCGCTGTGCGTATACGAGCCTCCAATCCCCGAACAACAGGACATTTGTTGTTGGTGTATTCACCCAGCGTCTTGACAATACCCCACCACCTCCTCGTCCACATTCATAAAACACTAAAGCAAATGTGTTCAAAGCATGCAAAGCAGGTCTTGATGAATTCACAAATGTGCCCAAAACGCCCACTTCCTGCGCACATGCACGCTCACATGACCTGCACCGCTCTAGCTGCAGGCAAACCGCCTATTAATGTTTCACAGCGTAGTGTATCTGTGTCTCTGTCTCGGTTTCGTTTTTTTCAAGGGCACACTGCCAGGAGGCGAAAATGTAGGATGAGGGGCGGGAGGGGTGCTGGTGGAGGGCTGGGTGTTCAGATACAGACAATATTTCCCCCATCTCTTGTGCCTCAATGCTTCAGTGCTTGCCAGACTCAATCACATGTGCAGTGTGCTTTCATGAATTAATAACGGGCACTTTGGAGGCCTGGCAGGAACATGGTGACCACACGCTGATGGAAGTTTAATGAGCAGCACGGGGACCACGCTGCCGTGGCACCGTCGGGTCTCTCAGCGCACCAGGCCATGTCCCCGGCCTTCTCTGCAGAGGCACAGTGTTTGGACTCTCATTACCTAGATAAATATATCTGCCCTCTGGATCAGCCCACAGGCTTCTGCTTCCTCCTCCTTCTCCTTCCCAAGAGATGCTATCACAGCCCTGATTACACTGCCCTGCCCTTGGGACGACGGCTGGGCTGGAATCACAAGAACACAAACATCAGTCTCAATTCACTTCCCTGCTAAACATCAGACCCTTGCACAGCCGCTGATCCGCCACAAGTCTGCTGAGGCTCAGGACAAGTCCGGCCAGAGATCACTCCAGAGCAGCGGCTGGAGTAAGGCTCAATGGTTTTTCTGATAGGCAATTATCTAAATCAGGTCACATTTGGATTCAAGCTGAAGCATGGTGTAATTACAGAGGTCAGTCACTAAGAGTGTACGTCCCTTCCTCTCCCCTCCCGCCTCCTTATTTACAATATCCATCTCCCTCCTGCTCACCATTCAGCCTCTCAGGAACAACCCACTGATGAATCGCTGAGATTCAACACGCTCACTGATTTAAGGTCGGCCACAAGCATTGATTTGAAATGGCCGATGTAGCAGGGCGCAGAGCATCCTGCCTGTCCTAATGACTAGATCAAATGCATCACACCTCCTGAACCGGTTGGTCCAATACCAACAAGATTCCAGACCAAATTCAATCACACACCTAATTCCCTTTTAGACTCAGACAGGTTTTTTTTTGTTTTTTTTTTACTTAAACTCCTTTCTTACTTCCATCCAAATGTAGAATAGTGATTCTTAAATGATCAAAAATGAGACTAAACGCAGTATTCCTTACCCTTCAAAGTTTTCAGATGAATTTGTCAAGTTTTTGACAATATGTAATAAAATAAAGAGCACAATACAAGATTTAAATATGAAAGAAAAAAATATAAAATCTCAGGAAGTACATTTCAAGGAAATTCATGCCAACAGTAGGAACCATTTCAAAATGGAACAGATTACATCAATAACAATCTTAATAGTAAAATGCAGCCAGATAGTCAGATTTAAGCAGGTATTAAACATACTGATCAAGACAGTATTTCTGCATTAAAATGTTTGTTAATCTGATGTAATTTCCCAATCCTAAATGTAAGGATTTTAAGACTCTAAGTGGAAAATCATTATAAATAGCAAAAATAAATGCTTCAGTCTTTGTGTAATTAATCTCTAAACCATGTTTCACCCGGTGAATTAAGGTACTGAAATAAATCAAAAAATTGTCTGATTTTTTTGAATATCACTGCATATTGGTGACTATCCATACTGCTGCGTTCTAGAGAAGAACATCTCATGCTAAAATACAGAAAACGCTTTGATTTATTTCCATCAGAAGCTGCAAATGTGACTGGAGCAAGAAAAAACACGAACAAAAGACGCTATATTTCCTGGAAATACATATTTAGCAGCATGTTGTGGTAAGAACTGATGGAGCAAATGCATCATAAAGCTCCATAAATAGGCTGATGTACAATCCAATCTCATTAAATATGGCAAATGTCATGCACATTCGCGTCTTTCTTGATAACAGTGAGTCATGGGTCTGTCAGAACAGAGCAGCGAGGAACATTAATGTGAAAGAGAGCTAATTATGGATGACAGAATCTTTTAACACTTTAGCACATTAGTGAAGCCAGCGCCATCAGATATTTCATGTATGATACTTAGTAGGTAATTCTCACAATTTTACACCCTTCATTTGTTCTGTTGGGTGTGATATTTAACTTGCTAAGCCAAAACCAAAGGCAAAAACGGTCTTTCATTTGTAAACTGCATAATGTTTGGTTGAGAATAAGATACATTTTTATTACCTAATACGATATATTCCCCTCGTCAATTAAATACGAAGTTCATTATTTGTTTCCGATTTTTTTTCTTTTTCTTACATTTCTGTGGTACTATACTCATTTATTTAACTTACAGTATGATGACAAAGCCTTGTTATGATCACAATTTCTACTTGATGCCACGTTGAAGAGCTACAGATGACAGGGATAGTTAAGCGTTTATTTTTCCTCAGGTAAGATTAGGGGATTTTGTTTTTCTTTTTTTTTTTTTACTAGAAACACCTGAAGCAGAACAGGCTAAAGAAAAGTGAAGAAATCCTCAGAACATGGTAACACAGATCACACATTTAACTAATTTTAGCTATTTAAAGCAACTCAAACTGAAAGTGTTTGTACCTGTCACATGCAGCGCAACATAAGCTAACAACATCCTACACTTTCATGTTAACAGTTTGTTGATTTTTCTTAGTTATTAATACATGAGACTAGGTTGCTTGATGTTGTTGACTGTATAATTTCCAAACATCTACAAGATCTGGAGCAGCACAGACATGTATTAGTGTGACTGCGTGTTTCAAAATTGTTCAAAATCCAAAGGTTTACTCCACTCATGGTGGAGTCTCTTCTTTTTCACATATTGTTTCTAATTTCAAAACATGTTATCGATTTATTTTTTTTTTCATTTCAACACTTTACCATCCAGATTATGTTGTGCTGTTCTGTGGAAGCAGCTAAACAACATTCAGGTTTACTGCTTCCATGTTTGAATAATTCACTTATTCACTCTGTAGCACTTTTAATCTGCTTTCATGTTTATCTTTGAGTCAAAGTAACTGCAAGATTATCAGGAAAATAATATTGCATTAAAAGCCTGTCCACGTATTGTGCTTTTAAAGTTACTAAACGAAGAGCACACAGCTCTGTAGGCAGATAACAGACATTTTCCACTCTTTATGATGAAGGTCTATGTACTTACGACACACTTAAAAAAAACGTTTTTGTACAATTTTTGCATCTGATGTTTTTGTAGATGTGTAAATTACCTGAATACATTCTCCACAGCCACTGAAAGCAGAACATGCACGTTGATGCACCTCAGTGGTCTGTCTGTGCCATTTGTATTCAAAAAGTAACTGATGGCTTTGGAGGGAAATGTAATATGCACTTGTAATGAAATGGAAGGGCCTCCTTGAATTCCCCTGTGTGCAGAGGTCTCTTCGTTTTCTTGCCTCTTGCACCTCTTGCTCTCATGTTTATATAACAGTACGATCGCAATCATTCTCTCCAGCTGGTTGAAGGTTACCAGGGCCAAGAGGGTAACAAATGGGCTCAGCGCACCATCTGAGAGCTAGCAAGCTGAAGGCTGGATAACGGTCTGTCATAATGGACAATATAGGCAGAGCCCTCCTGAGACCGGGATACCAAAGAACAAGTAGGCTGAATTATTCATGGTTACCATGGCGGCCCGCACAGCTGCATTACATTAGGCTCTTCATTAGCTGAGGCGTATTCTACAAAAAGCTCGAAACTAAAATATGACCAATATCCCCCATTGAGGGAAGACATTATCATAAACTCTCGAGGGGGTTTATTCCTGCCTAAATGTGCCTGAGTGCTGACCTTCCTCGCCGCAGTAATAATGTGGTGGGGATTAAAATGTGATTCCATCCACGACAAGAGCTCCTCATGCTTATTCTAATGATGGCTGCACTGTGACAGCCCGGCTACGTCTGACACTGCAGTCATTTCCCACTAATAAGACACTTAACACAGGGCCTCTTGCTCCTCTCTGCTCTTGAATTCGACAATGAGGTAGACACAAGTAGCTGAGGGGAAATTGCACTCTCGGTTATATTTGCTTTGCACGTATATGTACAAAGCTGTCATCAAGATGACATTTAGAAGACTATATGTCAAGCAGTATAGCGTTACGATATATGATACTAACTTAGTTTGCTTATATGGAAAATAAATCAAGTTTTATTAACAGTAGTCTGTATTAAATGATTTAAAAAAAAAATCTGTCTTTTACAGGTTGATTATAAAAAAAAATCAGCTTGATCAGTTGTTTAGATGTATGATGTTTTTATGCCTATCAAAGTCAGTTTGGGGGTAAATTTGCGTTTGTGGGTATTTATTATTCAAGTGAAGAGGAAAATTAGCCTGTGAAAAATTGTGGATGCAAGTTGTCATTGTATTTGACATTAATGTGTGTGCATATAACAAGGCAGCTTCTCCTTAAGGAACCAAATTCTTGTCTTGAGAATGGTTCAGACACTACACCTTGCTTCATTAGACTTGCAACATCCAACTAACTCCTGATTGGTGGATTATTTAGCAACTTTCTTTTCAGCTCGGCTCCAACAGACTGTCAAAACGAAGAACGCGGATCCTGTTTTCCTAGCTATGAAATAGTGGTGCAGATCTTTACTTTTGTGAATTGGTCAAGAAAGTCATTAAAATTTGGTTATCCAGTCCATGGACAACCAAATTTTACTAAAGGAGCTGTGTGTATGTATGGCATCCTTAAAACAACTTATTTTTGTGTGGGGGAAAAAAAAAAGCCTAACCAGTCTTACTGATGAATATTTAAATTGAGCTCTTCAGAATAAACTACAGCATTTTAAAAATGCTAAGAAAATTTCTGTAAATCACCTGGTATTGCTTGTTTTAAAGCTACACATGACTGAGTTATCCTCTATAAAAATAAATTCTTTGAAGCCTTTTATATCTTTAAACAACCATGCATTTGAAATCAAAACATTGAGGAAAAGCAATTGTGATTAAAAACCGTTCACTCTTTTTTTGGAGCAGGACGAGAACAACTAAAGGGAATTATTTACTCTTTTCTTTATTCTTTTTTGAAATATGATTTTTTTTTAAAAGTTCAACACAAGTTGTGTCTCTTTGAGAACATGCAGTAGTACCACTGTTAGCCATTTGAATGCATTTTGAACAAGATTGATTTCTTGACAAATGTCATTTTGTCATAGAAAAGTGGACAGAATATTTTTTTTTTCTGGACTCTTGATATTCCTGCACCGTGAAAACCTCTACAACAGACATGTCTGTTTGTCATATTGTGTGTTGTTCTTCACACCAGTGAGCAGCAGCACCCATTGAGCAGCACATGTACAGACTTGTCTGTCAGACTGAGGTTGTGAGAAATCTGTCCAGCTTTCTGTATGAGCCACCACTCTACATGTACAGCTGATATCCTGTTATCGTTGCCACAAATATGAATGTAGAGGCCATAATATATTAGATGTCCTTCCATTTGTTTCATCATCTTTAAATCTTTAGCAAATTAAACAAAAGTAACCTCCTAGGAGACCACCAGCTGTGGAAAAAAAAGCATAAAATAAATAGTTTTGGGTTCACTTCTGTTTCACTCACTGACCATAAAGCACACACACCTCATAATTTAATAATAGGGAGCAGACTGTCAGAGCAGAGGAGCTCGTGCTGGTCACTCTGCTGCCAAAACAAACCCACAATTCAGGGTCACATGACGTGAAGAGTCAAAACGACCCGTAGAGTTGCTTTTAAATCCACAATATTGGTGAAACTCATGTCAAAACTGAACACAGAAATGCACAGATGCACATATGATACGCGCAGCCAGTAATGTATGCCTTATTGAACACAGTTAAGGATCTACTTTCCAGAGAAGGCAAAAGGATTAGCGCTTCTGAAACATGAGCAGTTATTGAAAAGTCAATACATTGTCATTAAAAGTGAAGATTGTTCCCTCAAAGAGAAGATATCGATCCATTCATGTGCTTACTGGTCATCAACTTGACCAGGGGTCTGCTGCCAAACAGGGATGCGAGGTTTCTATTTCCTGATGTTAACCCTTGCTGGCGTATCCAAATAGTCTCAGTGACCTTAAATGACTCAAATAGGGTTAGAGGTCATCTCGATTAGATAACTGCAATCACGTAGCGGCGTGAACACAAAACAGACGTCGCCCGTGTATTCCTGTATTTCACGTTTTGCCACATTACAGCTACAAAACTCAATCCACTTTACACATCTGGCTGGGAGAAGAAAAAAACAAGCCTTGAAAAATCCTGTGTGCAGCTTTTCATGAGCTTTAGTTGTAAAAAAAAGATATTTTTTTCTTTCAGGTTCACATTGAGAAGAGTGAGAGAGTTATAGATCCTTTTAACAATGAACTGCAGAGACAGTCACTGTAGAATAATGCAGCAGTACAGTGTACTTCTTTGCAGTTCAGATTAATTGCGCACATTATTTTGGCCAAAGAGATAATCTAAAGAGTAAAAGTAAAAGCGAAAATAAATCTCTGCAGCTATGTTTTCTATACAAAGCAATGAGAAAAACAAAATCTCAAAAGCTGTTTAATCACATGATGCTTTCTGCACAGTGATTGTGGACTTCATCCTCCTGTGCTTTCACTAACCTCTGTGACACACCCCTCTTTTCTTAGAAACAATGCATTATTTAATTGGATATTACTCTGAGGCAATCCACATGCAGAGCAAATCATAAGAGAGACCTAGACGATTCCTTAATCCTTTGAATGTGTGTACACTGTGTGATTTAGTGATGCAGTGGAGCAAAACTCAATCATTTGAACAGAAAGAAAATGCCTTCTTTAATATTTTTAATCCTCTTTGAACTGTAAACTCCATCTGTAGTTTAAAGTGATGACTCATTCAAAGCATGATCTTAATCCGTTTTCACGCAGCTTAGTTCTGAAACCAAAGGGAATCAGAGGGGGCGGGGGGATTGAAAGCAGTCGTCAACGCAACAAACCAGAAACAGTTGCATTTATTTTCATACAAGGGCATTAATGCTTCTCTAATGCCCTCCCTCTGTGTTGAGCAACACAATACAGTGGAAAAAAAACCAAAAAAAAAAAAACCCATGACCTCTTTTTAATAAGAAATTGCGAGTCTGTAAAACTCTACATAACGTAAACATTACGATTAATTGTTGATCTTGTTTTTCATCAATTGTTTTGAACACTTCAAGAACTTTTTGTGTGGACTTTTATATGTAATGCTGCTATTACATAGATTGCCTTCCCTTTGTTGTAATTTTGTTAAAATATCTTTCCCATGTGACTTACAAATGTTTTGTATTTTTTCCAAAGTTTACGCTAAAGTAGACATATTAAAGGAAATCGTTTTCATGATATTTTCATAAAAGATCCAGTGGATGTAAAATGTTTTGAGAACACTGTGTCTGCTGCAGGTTTGAATTTAATTTCTGCTTACCTGCAATGACCATGCAGCATCAGAAGAGATATGTTTGCTGTTTAGAATGAAACAGGTCCTTACTTGATTCAATAATTTATGCTCTGTATGTAAAACGATTCCAATACCTATGCTCTTGGGGTATTTAATCATAAAACAACACTTTTTAATGCTTAATTAAGAAACATCTGCCCTAGGTGTGGATAAGTTTTACTTCCATAAATATACTCGGCCAAGAAACTGTTTATTTTACCGTGTATGTGCTTGTAGTCTAATTTATGGGCCCCATCTGCCATCTGAAAAATAAAAACGCAAAAATCTTTAATGATGCTCATAAATGCTAATTATCAAATTAAATTTTGAACATACCTAACTCTCAGCTAGCCAGATTGCAGTTTGTGTATCACTTGAAAGTCATAAATGTGCCACTTAATGACTTTATGAATGACAACTTTCCTGCTGTGGTTGCAAGTAAGAGCTCACACGTAGCCCGTAGCCCAGAGCCAAACTCAGTTCTCAGAGGAGTCGAGAGGCAGCTTGACTAAAAAGATCTTCACTGGTCCGCATTGTTTTAAACCCCTTTTCTTCCTCAAACAGCTACTAAAAGGAATGCGATATGTTCTTCAGGCTCAGATGACGCAAATCACCCCATCTTAGAGGTCGCCATTCAGATCTGTACAAGAATAAACAGCTTCTTTCAGTTTCTGCATCTTTGGGTCAAAGCTGACCACAAATTCATTTCGGTCGTACGACGGTTAGACATATTTTCCGCTGATTAAGAAAGGTTTTCTCCGTTCTTTGCTCGCCTCTGATCAATGTGAGGTTTTGAGGCAGAGGTTTGGCACCTAAACTCAAAGCTGCGCTTTCATACAAGCGAAATGTTCCCCCAGGCTGCGTTCACACCGAATCTGTCAAAGTGACACCTTCCCACGCGGTAGTGCCGAGATGTGGGCAGTTTTATTTGTAACCACTGAGGGAAGATCAATTTTACAGAACACTCGATTCTGCTTCCTATCATCTCTTCTCATCTCTTCTTAACAAAACAATTATATTAAAAGCCACAAACCTGTGTGAAAAACAAGAAGGTTTTAGTCTAAGCATTCTCTGCAAGGCTCCCCCCCCACCTTCTCTTGCTCAGTTTATGCAGGGATGAATGCAGCTCTGGGAGTTATGGATGGGTTAATTAGCAGTGAGAGCTCATCTCATTAGACAGTGAATGGCATTGGTGCTGAGTCTACAGCATGCTGTCAGAGCTCTGATAACACATTCTTCCACAGAGCTGCTTCAGCATCTCTGCGTGTTTATTTTTCTCTTTATAGACGGTGACACACATCATTAACCCCATGCCTCTTTCACACGACAATGATCCAAACTCACACTTACAAAATGACTTTGCCTGCCAGCTTGCCACATCATCTGAACAAGTTGTCCATTTCTGATGGCAAGCTGTTATTGTCTTATTATAGCACTCCAAACTGTATTTTTTTCTTGGCTAATTTTGTGTTATTAGTATTAATGAAAAGCTTTTAAACATCTAATTAGCAAACAGTGTGTACTGTTTAATCTGAGTGTGTGTTCTGTGACGGCCTCAGAGGTGTGTTGAAGACCGTCAGTGAATAAAAGCAAAAAGTGCACAATAAGCAGGCCAGGGCAGAAGTTTTGGAGACGTTTAAAGAACGGTTTTATTACGTAGCAGTAATCTAGGCGCTGTAAATCTCACGTGGTGCCGTTCTTTTATGGAATGGAAACAGTGTGACACAACTGCAAACTTATCAAAACGTGGCAATAAACTCACTGACAGGCCAGACAAGGAGAGAATTAAGCACAGAAGAAGTCAGGAGGCCCACGGTGACTCTGGAGGAGCTGGAAACACAGATAAATAGGTTTTATTGAAGTAGCAAAATGTGGCAGAAGCCAGAGGAAGGCCTGAAAATGTTTCCTTCGGGGGGCAGAAGAGTGGCAAGAGGTCTAGGCTGGGTAACACTGCCTCTTGTCAAAAAACAAAGGACAAACATGCCATAACGGCAGTAAATCTGTAAGACAGGATCAGTCGTTCAAATTAGCCCAAGTGAAATGTGTCCCTCTACTGCAGAGGGCCAGTTGGGCCTCGTGTAGATCCGCCTTGGCAGACTCTAACATTTTCTGTCTGGCATGTCTTAGTTTTGCTTAACACAGATTTATGAGAGGAGAGACTGTTTCCAGCTGAGATAAGGTAAATTAAAGGTGTGCAGTCTTTATAGGTCATGACTCAGCAGGACGACATGAAGCCTCCAAAGGAACGCCGTGTTTATAAATGGGCAAAAACTCAGCGGAAGACACCTTTGAATGAGAAAATAAGAAAACCTCTCTTGTGGACGGCTCAAGTCATGTCACTCTCAGAACTGCTGCTTGTTGCGTTAAACAAAAATGACGTTTTCGAAACGTTTTGGTGATTACCTGGCCACTCCAGATAAATGACAGCTAATTTGCGCTTCCTGTGAAATTATTTTTATTAGCACCCGCTACCAATATGATATTGAGTGCAGTAATTTATATGTCTATCAGTGGGCAGAGTTTATAAATGCTTCACAAATAAATGAAATTAGGTTTGAGGTGCTGTTTAACTGGTAAGTCCTAAAGTCATAATGGAGCCCTGCCTCACTGGAAGATGTGCAAAGAGAACATACAGCCACTGTCCACTTTATTAGATACACTTTACCGCTGTTGTCCTGAAGCCTGTCTGGCACCAACATTCATATCACTAACAAAATCACCTACATCCCTTTTTTTACCCATTCTGATGCCTGATTTGAACTTCAGCAGGAAATCTTTACCCATCGAAACCTAATTGTACCGAGTTGCTGCCACATGACTGATTTCTGGATGTGTTAACATGAGAGTGAACTGGTAAGCCTAAGAAAATAGCACACGAGTGCAACTAAATCATATAAATGTCCGTGGTTAGAAACCTAACTTACCAGGAGAAAAAGCCTATAAAGAGACTGGCCACTTTCAGGTCATAATTCACACTCTTGCTGCCTGCCTTGATCACCACCATTGTTGCCTAATAGGCCATGATTTCAAAGAGTAAGCCAGCATCTCAGAAGAAATGTGACTCACTGATAACTCACTAGTGCAATCATAATCTGAAAAGTACAATTTTAACCACAATTTTCTGATTAGAACGACGCACAACAGCTGTAGGACAGCCAGGGAGATGATCACAAAACAGAGTTCATTCAACACGATTCTTCTGAAAACAGTAGTATGGCAGAAACGCCTGACACACATTTTATGCATACTGCTCACATGAGAGCTGCTGAGTTATGCACCGCAGTCTTTTCCCTGATCTCGGCTGCAAAAAATGGGGTTTTGTGTTTGTCATAGTTCTACTGCGTGAACTAAAAAAGGATAATATCAAGACTAAACTGTGATAAATTTGCATTGTGTTCACAACAGGAGGGGTAAGCAGAGAAACTGATGTTCTAGCATAACCAAACATTTCCCAAAAGATGTAATATTTCTTAATATGGAGGAAATGCATGCTCGGCACATTGCTTTTGTCGTTGGAAAGTCGGCTGCGTGGTGGAGAAGGTGTGAATGCTGTTGATTTGCATCAAGAGAGTCTTGAGTTCAAATCTCGGCCTTCGGTCATTCTGTGTGACTCGGTTTTTGTGCTTTTGTCGATTTCATTTCCATACCCATATAAATAGATTGGAAAAAATACAAAATGTCTCCAGTTTATACTTTGTGTTTTGCACAGGATAAATCCAGCACCAAGGAATAACTGTCAATATTTTAACGATCTTAACAACCTAATGATGAAAATATGATGCTACATATTTTATTTTGCCACCTGAATATGCCCACCATGTTGGTCAAACACAGATCATTTGACAAATCAGTCTCCACCCAGCAGGATTAATGTCTTCTGCATATTTATAGCTTCTTCTTTTTTTTTTTTTCCAGATTTCCAATCAAAGTGGCTGGCAGGTCTCTGGTGTGAGCCGCGCCTCTCAGTTCTCCATGAATCATTCATGCTGTTTAGCTCACAGTTGTTTGGGTGCATCTGGCTCAGGGAGGTATGAAGTTGGCCAAATGGAGAGGCCACATGGCAGCTCCAGATGTTTTGCTTTTGTATATGCACAGCTCATCAAAAACAACAAGCGGTGCCACCCTGGAGTCTGATGCCATCTGTGGGGGAGCAGACAACTGCTTCTCGAGTTCCCCAGTGAATAATTGGAGGACTCTTATAGAAAGTTTCGAGTTATTTTCAGACAACCCCTAATGCCAGATTCAGCAACTCGGAGGACAGGAAAAGCGATTCAGCTGATGTAAAAAAATAAAAAATAAAAAATTGGGCAGCAGGCTGCTAATTTGAAGTCAGCTCTTCAGCAGGAGTGCTTGGGTTTAGGAAGAAGTAAGCATCTGCACAGCAGAAGTGTCCTAGAGCAAGACAGCAAATCCCTGACAGCTGCTGGAGAAGTTTTACAACTGTCTGACCTCCCTATGAAAAGAGGATGAAGCGCTTCACCCTTCAGGGATCAATTAAACAAAGAATAAGCATGCCATTACAGCAATAAACCCATCTGTAAGACAGGATCAGTCTTTCAAATGAGTCCAAACGAAATGTTGCACAAGTGAGAATTTTACAGCTGATTCCAATATCCATGCTTTGCAAACTTTTGACTTACTGATACCAGAACCGATAAATTCTCTCTCCAGGAAGTTAAATAAAAACAAAAGAAAATCATTTTTATATACTTTTTAGCCCTCCTGATGTAACAGCTCAATGACCGTTAATATTAAGCATAGAGGTGACGGCATGCCACCGTGTGAGAGCACTTTATGGGATATAATATTTTACTTTCTTGAGCTTCTTATGTTAGCGATAGACCTGTTTAGCACAGTTGGCATTACTAAATTTGCAGTTTTCATGTCTGTGTCGTTGAGAATGTCAACCATTATCTTCACTACAAGATTTCCTACAGAAAGCCATCTTTTTCACATCCGACATGTTCCAGGTAGTTGAAAGCAGAAAATGGGAAAAAGGGAGAAACTCTTGTCCTCCATTCAGCCTTCCTATTAATTTCTAAAGTCTCATATTCTGTCAATCTCTTGCAGCCTAAGCAAACTGCATAAATGTCTCGACACATTGTAGAAAATGCTTGCAAATGCTACAATTTCTGCTTTACGTGACATTTCTCACTAGCACTAAAAATTGCTAACTATTAGTCTACTTCCTGGAGCTTCCACACTGAAGAGGGTCATAAGTGGAGCTGTCCAAACACTGAATGGCATCCTGAGTAGAATTTGTTTCATGTTTCATCTTGACTATTTATCAAGCTAGCCAGAGTTGCCTTTGTACTGTTACACTGAATGCATTTGTCAGTTCTTTATTTTTCTAAAAAATAAATAAATAAAATTAATTGAAAATAATTTTCATGTCATGCAAATTCAAAATTTAAACATTGCTGTCAGTTTTAAAATAAAATTCATTTTGATTAAATTTGAGCACAGCAGCCGAGGGCTCTGGGAGACCTCTACTGTTCTGGGGACGATTAGCAGCTACTTAGTTCACTTATGCCTGTAGTCAGCTCTGGTATATAGTGCATACACTGATTGGACAAGAGTTTAAAATTTTGAATTCCAGCTGGCCAATCACCAATCGGGGATGATCCATCTGAAAATAATCTGATTTCTATTTTGTACTCAAAGTTTTACATATCTGTCCGCTCACATTATTCTAAATCCCGTTCTCTACGGGCTTTTATTGTCCAGCCCCCTTTTGCACATCACAGCCATCCCCAGATTTCTGCTTCTCTCAGTAAAATCATTATTTAGTCCTTTTGTAAGCAAGCAGTGTCCCAGATCACAAATTAATCTTTCATATGTTTCCAAGATCTAGCCTGCTGTAATCCCATCTGTATGAGACACAACAAAGCACAGCGAGAGAGCGCCCATGAATTATTCATTCATTTCTCATGAAAGGCTTTCGTTATGTCTGTCATGTTTCACTCTTGCAGGGAAAATCCATTGATCCTTGCCTTTTCTCTGACAACAAGAACAAACAACCGACATCACATGGGCTGTGCATTTTGCAACGCTCCGGCAAATAGATCTGAGAGAAAATGCATCTGCAATGGGTTGCCAGGTTATCTATTCTACATATGTGCATAATTCGAACACACAAATCGCTCACTCATAACCGTCCTCACACCAGATTAAACATACCTCTTACCTAATAGCTGCGAGAGCGGCCTGAGGGGAAATGCTTAAGCGAGACACAGCGGATGAAGTCACATGCGCCTTGCCAGAAATCATTTATCTCCAGTATTATTATAATGTAACGAGCATGTCTTCTTTCTGACAAGTTGCCTCCATAATTCAGCGCTACAGAATAGAGAAAACAGCATTGTTAACAAGAAAAAGGCTTTAAATCACAAGCAGGAGTGCATTTCCTGTGAAATATTAATGTGGAAAGTGTGTTTGTGTACAAGGAACAAAGGGCAGAGTGTTGTACATCAATGGGCTGACAGTGCTGCGGGCTCTGCTTACTCCAGCTATGGCACATTGTGTATGTATAGGGGATTGGTGCATTGGGGAAAGAGAGAGAGGGTCATTTATAATGTATAGGCCTGCTGGAGCATGAAGTGTTGAGTCTGCCTGGGTTAGTGTGCGCCGCTCAGTGTGGCTGGTCTTCACCTCGCTCCAAGCAGTTGCCTTATTTACTTTAAAGCCCGTCCTCTGGTGACTTGTTTGGGATCTCAGGATGCCTGATGGATGAGACAGATCCAATTCATTTTTACTGGGATGAGCAGAGAAGACCCGACTCTCCCTTTGAAAGTCACACGGTCCGCATTAGTGTCTCTTTACCTGCAGTGTAATGAGGTTAGTTGGGGAGTTGTCTGCAGGATGCTTCAGTGATGCTTCAGACCCGGCAGACCCGGATTGAATCCAATCAAAACCAGTCCAGTTGCTTTCAGCTATGGAGACACACACTCATCCCACAGACTGGGCAGCAAACTGGTGGTGGAGACACTGTTGTCTAGTTAAGTCGGGGAAACTTAGAGTAGGTGATTCACAACTGAGAATAAAGAAGAAGAAGCTAAGAGAAATAATTTAGCACTTTAAAGCAATTCAAATTTTTAAAAAAAAGCGTCATATAAGTTGAATAGGACGCTACAGTAACATAGTTTGCAATTTCACAACAGACCATTGTTTCATTTTGGTATGTTTTGCTCAGCCAAACAATGGGCGTGTTTCAATGTTTAATTATTTTCGTTGATATGATGTCTTTCTACTGTCGGTAATGTTAATAATTTTACTCAACCTCTTTTCAAAACATATGAGCCAACAGGCTGTCATCAAAAACTTGCTTTTGAAATAATGTTTTTATTTCCATTTTTGTTTTTTCACACGGCAATCCCTATTGCTTCAAGGAAGGTACCTTTTTAATACCTTGTTATTAAAAATAATACATTTGTTTCTTGGTGGAGATAGCACAAAACATTGCAACGGTGCTTATAATTGGAAAAACACAGTTGACTGATGGTCACTTTTGAGACTTTGGTCGAGCACAGGAGTCATTTTTTAGGACTTGGTAAACCCTAAATATCAAACTTTAGACATTTAACCATGTTGTTTTGAGATTTATGTCAGTTAATTGCCATTCGAAAGCAGTTTTACCTTGACTGTTGAATCAAATTCTCTTTTTACTGCAATGGATGTTTCATGTTTAGAAAAAAGTGGACAGAGACTAAAATGTTTCTATTTTATGCAGCATTTCATAAAGAGGCACCAAAAAATTGTTTGGTGGCCAGATTTTGCCTTTTCTTTAGAGAAAAACAAGATATAAACAAACATATGGATGCTGTTCTTTTATTGTCTTATTTTACAGTGCCCAAAGAGAAATTTGAAAGCTGATATAAGCAGTTTAAAGCGTTGCCCACTCCAAACCCCCAAAGAACAGAAACTGGCAACAAAATGTATTTCTTGCTATTTAGGTAGTTTGGGATGTTTATCAGGCAAAAGGCAAGAAAGTAAACTTATCATACCATTAAAAATACTACTCTAAGTTTTTTTCCCCCCACTTTGCACCTGTAGCTTGTTCTGTTCTTGTCACTCATGTTTCTTTCATAGCTCGCTGCAGCTGATATGACAAGTTGCCCATGCTGATTGTGTGTACTTGACTATGTAGATTACACAGCAGCTTGACGGATAAGAGTGTTGTTGTTAGCCCCGGCTGCCTCCTCCCTGCCTGTCAGCTCCAAGCGAAGATGAGCTTGTGGCCTGTTCTGTCTGTTGTTAATCCTGCCTGTTCTGCTTTGTCAAAGCCTGTGTTTGAACAATGGAGCTGTCTTCTTGTCTGCTAATTTAGGAACAAACATTTGCCTGCACAGCAAACAAGCTCTCCCAGGAAGTGCTATTAATAGGATAATTAAGCAGACGGTAATGAGCGGGATTACAGCTAATTATGACAAGATTTGTTTTGGCATTTGCCTGAGAGGCAGCAGAGTGTTAAAGTCTGCACAGGAGTTCATCGCTGCACTGAGTGAGCAGGCACCTGAGTAAACAGACTGGGACTCATTGGGGTGCTGGTGCGATGCATGCGTGCTCTTCATGCGAATGTTTGTGGCCGAGCATGAGGGAGCGCAGTGATAAACAAAAGAGGGTATAACAAAGGATGTGGAGCTGCCAGAGCTAGCAGGCTAGCAAGAGTGAAGGTTAGCCCAATGCTACACAACTTTCTGAGCCGTGTGGCTGCCAGAATGCTTTAGAGGTCTGTTGTTTTACCTTCTTCTTCATATTATCCATTCACAATATTATGGACTTTGAAAATATTGTTTTTACATTTATATCTAAAATATAAAATTGTTGGATGAGACAACATCAGGAGATGAAATAGCACTTAGAGGAGCAGGAAATCTCATATATCTTGACTTTCAAGCACCAAGATAACTTGCAGAAGAAAGACTATGTGATCATCAGTGTGTGTCCACCAGCCTCCATGGCAACCAACTTTTTTTTTTTTTTTCTAGCCTTTGTCTCCACTGCATCTGCTACTGTTTTGGGGTTTAACTAGATATGCACCACAACGTCAAGACATACAAATTTCATAAAACACCCATTACTTTATCTTTGAGATAAGAGGATGTTAGCTGCCAGCACTGCTTGGTCAAGCTTGATAAAACCGTGTTTTATTTTTTGTTTTTTTTTATTCAGCTAGTCATTTAAAGGTATTATTAACGTATTAAGCTATAGTAATAATGTAACAACTGCCATTTATGAAAATATAAAGAATAAAAACTGCTGATATGGTGGCATATGATAAGTAATAAAGTCCACTTTGAGGAAACCAGAATCTGCTGCAATTAAACTTCTGGGTTTAAGAGAGCTTAAAGCAAAAAGTATTCTGGTTTTCCTGTTTTTAATAGACGTTTTTGCCACTCAGCCATTACAAACCAAAAACTTGTTCATCTGAAAAAAAAAATAGAAAAAAAACAAAACACAACATTGAGACAATAGATTTTGAACTTTCATTTTATGACCAGCGGGCCTGAACAGTTAACGCTTTTATGCTTATTTTATAAGGTGTATTTATTGATCATAAATTTATTTTAACAAATCTCTTAAATTAAATTACCCTTGTGAATAAATGGATCCCACAGGATATTGTAGGAATGCTAACGTATTATTTGGTGGATATTGTGTATTTCATAAAGGGTACATTTTATCCAACCCAGCTTCAGCCCAATTCTCTCCGGGGTTTTGAACCAAAAATAGGCTTCAGTTGTTGCAGTATGTTTGATTTGGGAATATTTTGTGAATTTGATGGTATTGTGTTATTTCATACATGTTAAAGCTTAATTATTATGGGGATGTCAAACCAAACAGCATAACATTTTTATGGTTCTACGTTAGACAACTCAGTCATCTCAGATCTTGGCTTTTCCAATAAACTGATCTAAAAGAGGTAAAAGGAAGACGTGAACACCGCTTCGTTACAGATACAAAAGGATGCAAAATAAATTTTTAAAAGCTCTCTTACTGTTTTTTTTCATGATATCAAAAAATAAAACAAGTGTTGATTTGTATGACAAAAAAAAACTTGATTTAGTTTCATTTCAACACTTGAGTCTTTTTTTTTTTTTCCACTTCTAATGATGGGAGCAAAAGGGCAAATCCTTTATTTGATGCAAGATTAAAAAAAAAAGACAGCTTGACTCCTTTTGAAGGTGATATATTCTTAGTTGCAGAATCAGTGTCATTTTACTCATGTGATAAGAGATTAAATTAGACTTCCTTCCTTCTTGGGGACTCAGCATTCAAAGGAATTAAAACTGCGGGGTGACTTTAAGCGACATGATCCTAAATTCACAAGATTCAATCAAAAACTGACAACAAACATGCCTAGTTAAGGTGACGGGGAATCTTAATGCGATTGTAGCTAAAGCTTAGACAGCAAGCCGCCTCCATTAAAGCGTGCTGCACAGCCCAGCAAGCTCCAGATAAGACAGCTGAGTCTGGGATTTAGAGCTTTGGCTTATCATCATCTTCACACTACTGTCTCACCACTAGCAGAGCACACAGACCCTGAAATCCAAGTTTGTCTTCAGGCTGTAGGTGCAGTCAAATTCAGGGGGGACGGGTGGGAGGGAGCATTTAAATGCGTTACAACTTCTAATTAGGACCTTGATCTCTTTTTGCCTTCTTAAAAACACAACTGCTTTGGCACGACAGCAAGACTTTTCATTCTGCTGCAGAAGCCGGGATGAGATTATGGCGGGAGGGAGCGAGCTGCGTGGAGCACTGTTTCAGAAATAAAATTGCTTTTATTCCACCCAACATGTGTTCAGTGAGATTAAGGCATAATCTTGCGAGGTTTAATAGGAATGCGTTTGTGGCCTTCCAGCTGAGGCAGAAAAAGTGGAGCATGTATGCTCCCACTTTAAATCCTGTTTATTGAATTATAAAGAACCTTAAAGGATAGGGAACGTGATGCATACATTTTAATACTTTATGAAATCTCGAAGCATGCCATCGTGTAAATATGCAATGTTTAAAAAAGCTTTTTCTTTCATTTTTTCGATAAGTGAAATCACTTTAATTTAGTTCTATGTTCAAAAACTAGTACATACTGTAAATTTTAATATAAAGAAGGTTAGTTTTTATACAATGCCTGAAATTTGACCAATTCAATAACATATCTCATTTTGCATAAATTGCCATTTAAAGAGATCATCATCTTCATTATTTTCAGTCTTTAACACCAGATGTATCATTGTTTTGATACTAGCCTTTTGAGATCCCTACCTTTTAAGCAACATCAGAAAATACATCTTACACTTTAATTAGTAAAAGAAAAGACAGAAATGGATGCAAAGTATTATATTGCTATGATTATGTATTTTACACATCCTCTTCATCTTATTTAGATAACGATATATGCATTTTTTTTGTGTTTTTCTGAAATCCCTGCTACTTATCAAAATAACTTTTCTACAAAAACCTGCTTTATAGAGCAAAAATGACAAATATGATAAATGGTGAAATTTTGTTGTGCATAGAGTATAATCCATTCTTGATTGCAATTACAACAGAGATAAATTTCTTAGTGTAAGTGTGTTGTTATGATACAGTCAACCATATGGGGGTTGAAGAATTATATAGAATGTCAAGCATTTAGGAATATTTAGAAACGGATGTGAGAAATTATCCATTTATTTAAGAATCAACATGAAAGAGCCAAAGCAATCATAGAAATGCCATCCCAGACTTCAGGGTGCTTTATTCTGCAACATAAGAACATAGTGGAAATCCCTAACCTCAATTTATGTAATCCAAAGACCTTGCATGAACTTCAGTTTGAGCTGTGGCTTTCAAGAGGTATTTGGAAGTTAAAGTCTCAGATCAGATTTGGACAGATTAGAATTACGAGTTGGAAGTCTGGGAGGGGTGGATATGAGGATTTGCACCGCTCCACGAGACGGCCCTGTCAGTGATAAGTTATACTGAGCCACGGGGTAAGAGGATTGCCTGGACTAATCCGAATCAAAAGACATACCATGTGAATTACATCCCGAAACAGGTTCGCTTACAAAGATTAGAAGCCTGCATGTAAATCCTGTCATACTCTACTTGGCGCTGGAAGAGGAGCCTGAAAGAACAAACACAAACATGTGCTTTGTGCCCCGCTGCAGCATTCTGGCACCGGGTCCTCCTCAGGAGTCGGTGGCTTCCCTGATTGCAGCTTTCTCCTCGGTGTTCTTCAGGAGATTAACTGTCCGTCGTTGAGACAATCTAGGCCAGGCACACTAATTATTCACACAACATCTAAGAAAGTGCTTATACAGAGGGTTGAGAATAACCATCCCCGAGTGTGCTGACACCCACAGAGCCTCCTGCTGTTGCCTCCTCCCTCTTTATCCCTCGCCATTCCTCCCTCCAACAATCTCTAAGATAACCTCCGGTTCAATGAAGCATTTGTTTCTCTTCCTGTGTGACATGGGCAATTGCATCAAGGCATCTGGCAGCAACTTACTGTTAAGACGTCAAAGTCTGTTACTCTCTACTGCCGTGACAGGAGAAAATAGTTTTTAGGTCTGTTTTCTCCCTTTCTCTCTTACCTCTGTGGAAGCACTGAACAAACAAGGCTTGTATCCCTGGCCCAGAATGCTTCAAAGAGCACATGTCTGCTGGGACTGGCTGTGAAATGTAGAACAGTGTTGGCTGCTTAGCTTTGCACTTCAGCCAGAGCAAGCTCACAAGAGCTCTGCAGAAATCCGGGCAGATCTGTAAATGGGGGGGGGGAGAGCTATATGGCACAAGCTCCTTCACTGCAAGAGGTGTAAACATTTTATTGCCGTAGAAAGACAGAACTGCAGTTTCATAAATTATCCTTTACAGATAGTGTGGGTAATAAGACAAAGTGATGTCAGAAGCTTGAGTTACACGGGGTTATAACTCCTGATAAAAGCTGATGACTATCCCTGCATAAAAAGGGGAGTGAGTGTGCTGGGCCGAGGTGTATATAAGGGAGATATACTAATATCATTACCCTACACATCAAGGCTTGCAGGAATGCAGTAAAGCAAAGCTATTTTGTTGCAGATTGAGTGGATGTAAATGCTTTGGGGCACGGTGTAAATGGGAAGCACTGAGACGAAAGCAGTGGGAGCCAGCGCAAGAAAAACTATCAACCGGGTGGTGCAAAACTCTCCGCAGCGCTATGAAGCATGCCGAATAGAGGTCTCTCACTGCAGTATAACGGCTCATAAAGCCGCAAATGGTATTTCCACTTCATTCAGTCTCAGGGCCATGTTCCAAGGAGCTCCCTCAACGATGGAATTGAACCCATTAGCAATCGATTAAAGAACCAGCAGGCAGTCACTGCTCCCGCCTGCGGGGGGAGGACAGCGTCTGGCGGTAGGGGCGAGAGGAGGCCCGTTAGCCAGCATACCTGCCCCGGGGATTGAGGTTCAAATCTTTGTTTATGCAGAAATAGTGGTCAATATGCTGGCCTTGGGTGCCGCCCCCTCAGGCTCAGGTTAAGATATTGACATTGCAAAGGATGTCGGGGTTTGAGTGACACCTCATGTCGCTGATGGAAGAGGTACAACACCGTGCCCGGAGAAGGAGGCTCCCACAGGACACCTGCTAGTCCTCAAGACATTATGAGTTACGCTCCTGATAAGCATATTCATAAATCCTATCGAGTGTTTGAGATGTGGATGTTTACCCAGACCGTGAGAGATATGAATGATGAGCAATTTGACCTTTGGCAGCGGAGAAGAATTTTAATCAAGTGACATTGTTTGACCAATCCATAAAATGATATGAAATGGAAAATAGCCATCTTATTACCCCGGACCTAGAATATCTTTACACATATGACCTAATTTGACCCACATGTGTGCATGTAAACAAATTTGAATATCATCAAAAGTTAATTTAGTACAGAAGTGAAACTCAGAAAATGCCAAAAGTGACATTTGTGCTGGATTCGCCACCAATCTGGTCAAACCTAAGCAACATTGTCAAGAAGAAGATGAGAGAATCTAACGGCAACAAAAAAATTAAAAAGGCCACAATTAAAGCAACCCGAGTTTCCTTAGAACCTCTGCTGATCCACAGTCTGATTTCCTCAGCATTTCATACAAAAAAGCAGCAACGGGAGTACAGATATACTTTTCAATATGATATTTTGTATTAAAAATCATCTTCATTATTGATCTTATAAAATATTGCAATGCCACGAGAAATTAAATTTGGGGCTTTCATTACCGACAAAAGTCACCTGGAACATCTCTGTCTCTGTATAATAAATCCATGTGACTTTCATATTTTAAAACTGAATTACTGAGATAAATTAAATTTTAAATTGCATTCGACTTGATTGAGTCGCACCTGTGCACATCACTGTATATATTCAATGGACATAAGCCTGTCAGCTTTTATTCTTGGTTTTGACCTTTTGTCTGTGTGGGCCTCATAACTGACATTTTCAATTACACTGCAAACAACTTATCAATATGCATGGATTTCCCAGCCAATATGAGAGCAAACAGAGTCGTTTGGAGAGCCGAGTCTGTCAGGGGAGAGAAACGGGGCAGACATGTCAAGGTCAGGATTTTGTTAATGAGGGACGGGCCGCTGAATAATTGAATGGGCCGAGCAGTATCGACTGTTGAAGCAGAAGCATTTAAAGCGCTGGCGATCGTTAAGAAAAATCCTCCCAGCACTTTATGTTCTATGGCAGTAATTTATGCACGGGCATCCAAGCGGGTGCCCTATGGTTCACAGGACTGAATGCACAAAGCAATGAGTGGATTAGCCAAGCACACTTTAGAGACAGCAGCCAAGCGTGCAAGTCATTCCTCTGGATGAAGTGACAGCTCTGGCAGAGCAATTATAATTCAGCTGTGCATTTTTAAACACACGCACAAAGGAAGCTCTGCGTAAACGGAAAAATAGCTAACAATGTCTGAAATGCCGAGGCTGAGAACTACCGTTATCTAAAATTATGTGTCACATGCGCCGAGAATTCCCATTTCACCATTTTTACGTTTTCACATTTCTGTGTCCAAATTCCACCCTTTGTCCAGATTGAGATTTTCAGAAGCCTCGTTGCTTTTTAGCCAATTTGGTGACGTACGAACGCAAACTCTTGCTCACATTTACACCAACGTCTTCACACTTTCAAAGAAACAAGAAGTCCTTAAGTGGTTAGAATGTAAATGTGGAAACTTCAAAAGGGGAACAAAGAATGAAAAAGACAGATGGATGGAACAGAACAATTAAATGCTCGTAAACAAGATCAGCAATTCTAGTTTTTCCTAATGCTCCCATTGTTTTGAGCTCAATCTCCGGCGTTTTTAATCTGCACCAAGAGCTGCTCAAACTGTTGTTGTTGCAGCAACATACTCGAGCAGTTCTCAGGCCTTTAAGCCGGCACCCCTCTCTCCTCACAGTAGGTTGGCAGCTTTGGGAGGGAGGGGGAGCATAAGAGGGTGGGGGGTGGGGGGTTAATCCCTCTATGTAATTACTGCTCCCTGCAACGGCCAGACCATCTCTGTGTAAATCAGATTAGCTGACCTAAATCGCTCTCGTTTCTCTCTACTGCATCAAACAATTCCTTATCTTTGACCATAGAGCTAAACAACACCACTACTCCAACCTTCCACCCCCACCCCCTCGCCCCCCAAAGACATGGCTTGTTTATTTGATCAGCACAGGAAAGCAAACAGTTCCTCCATGATACACAAACAGGCTGGACTGGGCAGGGCCGGCCCCGCTGGGTGGCCGCAGAGAGGCTGAGTCACTGGCCGGGGCCGACGACATGCAGATAACCGGCTCCATCACGTCCGCAACTTTCATACGGGCGAAGCCATTAAAACGAGAGGAAGCCCGGCAGACGCATAAAGATGTTGCTGAGCGCTCGGTAAATAAAGGTCAGCGAACATGATAGAGATGTATTACTGCTCTCTGTGCTGCCTCCTCACCTCCTTCCCATCCAATTTATTCCTCCGGTCTTACATTTACAACTCTGAGAGCAAAGGGAGGGAGGTGGCGGTGGGGGGGGGGGGGGGGGGGGGGGGGGGGGTATGGGAGGAGGAGAGAGACAGAGAGACAGAGAGAGAGAGGGAGAGGAAATGCTGCTCTTCAGTGGGAACAGAGACGGGCTAAAGTAAAGAGGGGGAACAAATGAGGTCTGTGATCCTGCCTGTGCCCCCTCCTCCCTCACCCCCCCACCCCCCAGCCCCAATCAGGCTGAACCACTGCTCTCAGCGCGACAGCCAGGCCTTTGTTGCTGTCTGAATGGAGGTTAAATATCCCTCGAAATCAGAGCTCTTTGGCTTTCTGGACGCATAGTCAGAGACCCGGTGCCTTTCACATGCTAATGCCTGTGTTTTTTATTTCCTTTGTAACCATGGTTAGACAGTGGTATCATGCTAAAGGGTGATGAATAAAGCTGGTGAATTTGTTTTTTTCTCAGCTCCTTCCCCTCCCTCTCCCCCCCCCATTTTGAGCCTTGCTCCCTCTTTTATCACCATCTCTTCGAAGCCGGCCCACATTCCATCCCCCCCGCCTCCTGCAGGGGTTTAAAAAAGCACAGATGGTCTCTCCTGACCTGCTATTCATCATTGTGTCAAAAGCTTTGTCAGAATAATGCTCCCCAACATCGCGCTGAAGGATTTTATTTGTTTCTATTGACGGGGCCTGTTAATTTCACAGACGTCTCATTAGGCCTAAACCACCAATTAATTTCTTTTGTTCTCATTAAACGGCTAATTCTAAACATGAACCGTGCTGACAATGAACGCCACTCAGTGCCAGAACCGCAGACATGGAGCCGCTGGAGCGTGAAGCAGGCAGGTAGAGGGAGAAAATTGAAGAGCAGGAGGAAGGGCGGAGAGAGCGGCAGTAAGAGGGAGAAAGTGAGGGAGGAGAGCCATGACAAAAGCCTCTGTTAATTTGGAGACACCCTTAACACCAAGCATGGATGGCAGCTCATTAACTGATCACAGATTTATGTTTTGTTTTTTTTTTTTGTTTTTTTTTCCTGTCGGGGAATCAAGTGGCCCTCAGGCGGAAAGGTTGCAATCATCTGTTGGTGGTAACAGCAACCAAACAACTCTGGACCGACACAAAAATGATAGCAAAAATAAATCAAAATACAAATGGCAACAAAAGTGAAAAGTGAAAAGCAAAGACCGGGAGCCAAGGTGGCAATTTTTCTATTGGAAGTGCGCTTGCACTCTATTACGGCGGCGCAGGCTGTCATTATGGCCGAAGATATATGGAAGCCTCATAATATCCAGAGATTGGTAGTTTGTTAGACAGCACTGTACAATTTGCTGCAGCCTTGAAGGATCCTTGAGCCTCTCTTGACAATTTACCGAGGGGAATTGCCAGAGCGTTGCCTTTTGTCTGCTGGAGACACAGGGGCAATTATCCAGCCTCCTGTAATGTTTCCCTGACTTTAATCTCCTGGCTGAAAGCGTAAAGCAAAATGGGTAAGGTTTCACAGTGCCTCTGGGTTCTATTAACACACAACTGCTGTTTCTGCTCAGGCCCGGACAGCTAAGAGAGGGCTGCCGTCTGACAGACAGGTTCCCCCCAGGGCTTTTAGAGGGAAAACATGATTATATCATAATATATTTTCAAAAACGGATCCTTTTTGAAAGATTGCCCCCTCTGTCTTTTCAATAGAACATGGCGGTGCTTTGGCCAGGGGCGGTGAGGGAGCCAGGAGTGACAGGCACGTCAGTATATCAAGTTTAAAAAAAAACAAAAAAACGAAGATGAGTTTCCTTTAGAATTTTTTACTTTTCAATTTTTAATGTTTTATTTTTAAAGCTTTTTAAGCTTGCCTTTTCAGACAGTATCAGTTTGTCTCTTTGTCGTCACCTTAATCTTTAGCCTTGGAAAAATCTCTTTTCTGTAGGAACATACTTATTATTGGTGACATTTTCTTTTTACAGATTCAAAACAAACCACCTCCATATTTCTCCAAGTGGAATATGAGTACAGAACATTATGAGATTATTATGTTAACTTTTCCAAGTCAAGTAAAACTTTATCTCGTACTTTTGTGCCAACATAAAGAATTATCCTACTGCTTTTTGTAAACACACAATTAATATATGATATGGTGTCACCAGCTTCAGAAAGACAATCTAAAGATAACTTTCAAAGATTTACATACTAGCTAAAAACTATTCCTCAGAAAAGAAATATAGATGTTTTTCAATGTCAAACTCTCTTCCTTCAAAGAAAGATGAGATGTTTTTTTTGTTTTGTTTTTTTAGAGTGTATTTGATAAAGATCTGGATGTTTTCAGATCCTCACAGCTAATTCCAGACATCACACCACTCACATGATCAAATCATGTAAACTCATGTCTTTTCATTGTTAACCAACAACCGCTAGCCTGGAGTTAGCAAATACATCCGTGAATCACTTGATTGCACAGGATATTGTCAAAAGAAAACAAACAAACAAACAAACAAAAAGAACTTGCAAGACGTATTTCCTTAGAGATTGTATTGGTTCCTGTCTGAATTACAAAAGAGTGTGTTACTTATTGAAAAGTACCTACATTCACTGACTGCTGTTATCTTATCACTGCATTTAATGGCTTAAAGCAACTATTATGAACACCAAGGAAAAAAATGGGATTGTGTTTATACATTCAACAATCCTTCCAAAAATAACAGAAAGATAGACACTCTGACAAATTATATTGCATTATTAATCCACGAAGCAGTAAAGTGTGCACATTTTGTCAAAACAAAACCAACTGTTTAAAAAATATTCACGTTGCAAATTCCTTATATGCAGGAGCAGATTCTTCCCAATTCAGCAAAAGTAGCCACAGTGTAAATTATTTTAAATAATAATTAGAAGCAAACACAGGCGAAGATTAGCCAAAGGGAAATCCAGTTCTCATCACCTTAGCTCAATATCAGCATTTCCTCTGTAATTAGTCATGTTACTTATACACCTCCAGCTGTGCTTTAATCACCGAATGTGTGTGGAAAAATAATTAGCATCTTAGCATAATGCACATAATAAAGAAGCACTTGTAGCTGTCTTGATCTTAACTTCAAAGAGCATGTGGGACCCTTCATGGGGCATTAAAGTAACAAGGAAAAAACAATCGAATCCAAAGCCATATTATTTACAAGATTTTTTTTTTGGAATTAGTTATTACTAAAAACAGAAACAAAACAGCGGTTCTAAAGACAAGCAGAGAGGAATTTATTTATTTTGTCGTTATAGCTGCGTTGCCTCGAACGTGGCCAATGCCGACAGCCGCCTTGACCTCGATATCTAAAATAGCATCCAGTCCACTCGTGTGGCCGTGTCATTTCACTAAGCTCTCCACGGGGTAAAGAGCGACATCAAGTTTTCATGTAGAGAGTCCTGTGAACATCAGCAGTCTGAACACAGCGAGTGACAGAGGCAGCGCTGGCAAGCAGCAATCCACCCTAATCCAAATGAATCCGGGTCTCCCAGGTTTGTTCATCCTGGTTGGAGGGCGATGACTGCTCTGCTCTGCTGGAGTGCTTATCTGCTGTCAGTGGTCGGTGACTGTACAGGCTTCATGTTATCAGGGCTCAACCTGCTTGGGGATTGGAGGGTCCACGGAAAGTAAACACAGAACCTGTCTTTCGCTTATCTGTCCCAGGAGTGAGTGTGCCTGTAATGTCAGCGTGTATGTGTGTGTGTGTGTGTGTGTGTGTGTGTGTCTGGATAGAGGGGGGGGGGAGAGAGAGAGAGCAGAGCGGGGGGCGGTTGTTTTGTTTGCATGGTCCTCTTTTCTTTTCTCCCCCCCCCCCATCCCTTGGCCCTCCCCTCTATAAGAGAACCCTGGTGGTCTTTGTGTAATGCGATTCCACTAGAATGCACTGTGGATTAGAGCTGTGTTGCCTTTGGGCCCTAGGCAGGGCAACAGTGAAGACATTATTACCCAGATCAAATGCTGTAATCACTAGGCACCGGGGGCTTTCACATGCATTGGAGATAAAACCGAGGACTGGCAATGCTCAGGTGATTAGAGGATTATTATTCTGAATTTCAGCAAGGTGCCAGTCTCACGCTGTCAGAAAAAAAAAGAGAGAGAAAAGAAAAAGATTTCCTGTGTGATGAAAAGGAGAACATAGGAAACCGAGATTCCGAGATTCAGCCAAAAGATCAAGACGACATTCTGTTGGGTTATGGGTTAGAAAGGGTCAGTATGAGATTCTCACATTATGATAATCTTCAGTAAGAACAACAGAGTTTCAGGGTATCACAATTTTTACACCAAGAATTAAAGCAGAAATATCTAACATGATCACATAGCTTTTATTTAGAACAGAAAAACTCTTATTTCTGCAGCCAAATTAAAATGGCATATTGATTACCACACTTATTGCAATGCTTTCTATGCAGTTTATTTATTACTTCTTTGATTTTGATGCTTATACTTAAGCAGAAAAAAGGCGTTTATTGCGTAGACTATCCCATCTTTTCGCTATTCTGCTTTTTACACAATAGTGCTCAGAATAAAAGATATTATCCATCCTAAAACTTACTGGTACAAGTCACAAACCTGGCAGATTCTTTGTACCCAGTTTGGTAATTCAAGTCATCCTTCACTCATTCTACTCAGTCTACTATTAGGAAATGTAGGTACTGTGTGTGAAATAAACAGTAAATATCGATGGCAGAAATGCCAAAATGAGTCTGATTTGACTTAAAGGCCATTATCTATATTTATGAGTAACTGGGTCCAAAAACCTAAATCAATAATAATAGTGATATATATTTTTTAAAAGTGCTATTTTAATGAGAGTGATGAGTGGTGCACTTTGGATTTCTACATTTTGAGTTTTTGCCTTTACTGTTGATGGAAATATTGTAAACGAGGAAAAAATGTACAATTCTTCCCGCCAGATGACCTGAAGTGTGCAGCAACAGGTGGGGGAGAGGGGGCTCTGCATTACTCCATGCACCATAAAAAGTCACCGCTGCACTTTCTCTGGTATCTCATTGAAGGACATTAAAATATTTGTCCTGAAGGAAAATTTTTAGCGTTTTTAAACCTCAGCATAACCTGATACAAGCAACCAGCCCATGCTTAACTGTGCTGCTTGGTAAACCAAAAAAGACGGCATATTATCAGTCACCACTTGGTTTCCTGCATGGTTTTCAGATCTTGCCTCCAACAATCCAGACAGACTATGCAACTGGACTACGCTCTTGTGTTTTGAACTTCTGTAAAGCACTCGGCTCTTTCTAGTCTCTCATTCTGCGCCACTACCCTTCTTTAAATAGTCGAGAGCAGCACGGGCTTTTGCATGAGAACCCACTGAAAGCCTTCCATTGAAACGTAGATCAGCGGAAGGCGAGACAATGACCCCCTCGATGTCCACGATTAGGCTCTTAGAGGTGCGGCCTTTCATCTGCAGATATTCCACTGTTTGATTAAGAGAGGAAGAAAATCGTACTTGAGCTGGGAGCTTAAGGTACAAATGCACACAGGAACTACACACTTCATGTGGGAAAAGAAAGACTACAGCTTTTAACAAATGAGCCCGTGAGAGCGTAGCGCGGCGGCTGGCTCCATGCTGAAAGCATCCGGCCCGGCTTTTGTAATCCAACAACAACATCTCTGGAGAGACAGCCTCATGAAGAGCTCACTGCTTCAAGCACATGGTCCTAGAAAAGTGTTGCGGTGGAGTGGATGGACTGGGCCATTCTCCTCATCCTGCCCCAACAAATTCAGCGACCAAAAGGCCACTCAGCAGAACTCAAGAGCTGTGTTTACGTCATTTCTTTCCTTCCTGAAGTGGCCCTGAATAAAACTTCTGTCTCACTGAATCACACTGACGATGACCGTGTGATGTCACAGTGCAACCACGAAAACCTAACGAGAGATCGGAGCTGACAGTGACCACACTTGGGGCACACTGCGCCTTTGAAAAGTGCACCAAGTTCATCCCTCAAATATTAATGTGAGCTCAGTCATTTTCTGAGTTCCAGTTAAGCCAGGAGATCCACCACGGCCGCTCAGACAGCACACTGAGTGTCTTCCGCTTATGTCTGCAGTTCTCCTGAGATAGATGTCAGCTCTGGATGCATTTACAGCCATTTGCTGATGCACTTCCATTTACTGTCAAGGAGAGCCTGTGAATCATATTGCATGTACTGTAAATGCAGACTGGAGTACAGGAGAATCCTAGCGATAGTAACAAGACGAACTGAAGCGAGGCCTCTGAGGACAAACTTTGGGATTCCAGGCAACAGACACAGAGACAAGATACTTTTAGCATGCCCTACAAACTGTAGATATAAACATGTTACACGTTGTGTTGGACTCCCACGTCAAAATACAATGCCATAATAAATTATATCAAAATGTTTCCCACCTTTATTGGGAAGTACTATTCCATACAGTTCAATAAAACAAAAATCTAAACAAGGACATATGAAAAAGATCTAGCTGGTTGTATGCCTTCTTGCATAAACGTCTTTTGTTTGAATAATAAAATAATAAAAAAAAGAAACTATAAAGTCTTTGACTGTGATTACACCTCATGATCAAAGGTAATCTTTAAGCTTCTGGGAACACAGTGTTATAATAGCTGTATTTTTAGTGAATAACAGTGTTTACTTCTGTTGCTTTTTTTGGTCATGCTTTTATCCCTTATTTCTCTACAACGTCTTTTGTTTTATTGTTATAGATTTTTTAGGATACAGGCCAGTGTACCGGAAGCAAAGGTAAACAAAGCATAAGTGTGGACACACCCTTAATCTAATAGCATGCTTTGATTTAATTTCAGCATTTTGTCTTCTTGCGTCTACATGCCATCGATAACAACAAATTCAATGAACCAAAAATAGAGTTCCGCTGTCTTAGTAGTCTTTTCCTGACATTTTCATCTTTCAAGTTAACCTTGTAAAACCTTGTGTTGCAATATTACACAATCTCTATTTCAAACAAAATAAATGTGCAAATATTGATTGTTCTTTTTGTTGTTGTTTTTGTCCCCAGACTTAGAGATTGAACACTTTTATTCAGTCTTGGAATGCTATAAGGTAGAAAACCTGCCTATAAGTTCCCGCTAAAGATCTCTGTGAGTCACTGTACCACATTAATCAAAAAGAAGGTAAGTAAAATGTCTTTTAAAATTTTGGGGGGTGATCATCAGAATGTGTACATATGTCATGTTTGTGTAACACTTGCCACAAAATGTTAAATAATTTCAGGTTATTAGCATCATAAAACTGTACAAAAACATATTTTCACCTCCAAAGTGTTACAAAGCTTGAACTTTTTAAAAATGTTTTTCTATGTCTGAGTTTTCCACGTTTAAGTCATGGTTTGAAGAGAGCAGATCAAAAATATCTAATTGTACAAAAGTACCAATTAGGACAAGGATACTAAAAAATGTTCTACAGCATTGCATATATGTCTAAAGTGTTGACTGGCAAAGCAGAAGTCCTTTCTTTCATAAATACATCCAAGCCCATTAAAGACTCTGCAAACATATGGAAGAAAATGTTATAGGTAGAGCTACGACTGAATAGACCACAATTTTAAAATAATAACCATATTGCCAAAAGAACACAGTGAAACATGGTAATGGCAGTATCATGCTCTGATGCTACTTTACTTGAGAATAATTAAAAATATAGCAAGAACTTGCTAATTTCAACCCACAGCACCAAAGTGTCCTCTAGAAATCAAATTAAAACAAAATATTTACACTGGAAGAAAATTGTAGCTGTAAAAGCCAGAGTCAGGAAATAAATAAAACTAACAAAAAATCTGATGGCATTTTAAGTGTAAGCACGTACGTTCAGTCAGATTATTGTACCTTTTCCATTTCATTTCTGAAGGTGGAAAAAGGTCTGGAGTGATACTGTAGTCTTTTTGAAAAATGTATCTAAAACCTGCTATTTCAACAGACGTGAACATTTTAAGTTTCAGAAGAGTTTCAGATGTTGGAAGTAAACTAATTTTCTGTCTTTCCGTTAACTGAATTTATCACAAAGATTGATGGAGGATACATTGTTGTCATTTATTCCCTTGCAAGAAAAGCTGCACAAAATCTCATCTAAAAATGAGCTTATTAGCATAATAGTTGCTAGTTTAATATAAAAAGATTAAAATTAACATTTGCAGACATCTGTAGACTTGACACTAATCCATGCCAGTGAACCAGTTGAAACAGCAGCCAAAACAATGATGGA
Source organism: Poecilia formosa (assembly GCF_000485575.1). Taxonomy (NCBI): domain Eukaryota; kingdom Metazoa; phylum Chordata; class Actinopteri; order Cyprinodontiformes; family Poeciliidae; genus Poecilia; species Poecilia formosa. The sequence goes on along the minus strand of NW_006800020.1, from coordinate 1,667,888 downwards.
AATACAATTAATCAAATAAATCCTTCAAAATGAAATAACAAAATATATAATTTTACTATTTTTAAAAAGAGTTGATATGCAGATTTTGTGAAAACAGGGTTGGATGTTTTTTTTTCAGATTCTCCCTGACTCTTGTGTTACTTTCATGTTAAGGTTTTATCCTCTTTAAGGTAAATGAAGTAAGAGTTAAAACATTCATCTATTCCCTAAACACCTTCGTAAGCAGAACGGCAACAGCAGGTTAGAAATCAAGTCCAGATTATACTTTATATAAAAACAGTTTATTGACTTATCAACAACTGTCTACTGTACAATCCTTATGGGTGAAGATGAATGTATGCGACAGTTTATGCAGCGGTTGTTGCTGTAAGAGTTTTCCAGGCAGAATATTGCGAGTACTGAGGAAAGCAAATGGCATACCTAGGATGTCAAATGTGGACGTGGCTTTGCTTGCCATCTATATGTGTAACCAAGCAAGTCTTGCATATCAGTCACAGGCCGTCAAAACAAGGAAGGCAATAATTAACTTGCACAGACTGATGACTTTGCAGAGCGGAGCAATGAATTTTCATACAATGGTTGAGTCAACATCTGAGCTCAAGTCACGGCTGCCTTTCAGGAAATCCATCAGTCTCCCAGTCGTTAGTTATCCATTTTGGTATTACTGAAAGCAGCCAGTGTTCAGGGACAGATCTTCATTTCAGAGTTGAGTTTCTGCTGACCAAAGCCAGTGGGCCAGTGAAAACTGAAAACAATGAATTTCTTCGTCCTCCAGACGGGGGGCAAGGGGGAAAACGGGCAGTTCCGGAGTCTTCTGTGGCTAAACTCCTTGGAACAAGCATCTGTTTTGTACCAAGTAGCAAACAAAAAAAAAAAAGCTGTTGTCGGGAAAGAAAAAAAAAACCCCTCCAAATTAGATTTCCGAAAAAGGTTGCTCTTGACAAAGAACATGGGAAAAAAATGGAAAGGAGGGAAGGGGGAGGAGGGAGGAAACAGAATATCCTCTTACAAAGTCCTAATCTAATTTCCATCCCCAAAGGGGACAGAAAATCACAGAGAGAACAAGAAAGAACCATCACAAGCGAAATTGGACACCAAAATATAAATCTATAAAAGGCCATTTATTACTCCATTATGTACACTTTTCACAGGACCTCCGAGGAAAAGCTCCAAAGTGAAGCACCGCTTCTAGTTGTGTCATGGAACTTTATCTCCACAGTTGAAAGGATTAAAAAAAATAAAAAATAAATCCAACAGGAAAAAAAACAAAACAAAAACAAAACAAAAAAAACAGCAAGACGTCTTTTTGTTTAATTTCCTTTTTTCTCAGTGCCTTCGCAAAACCACTCTTGCTGTACAGAGTGTCGTAATAATCAGACATAAAATCCAGGTCCAGAACAGCGCCACCATCCATTCCAGTCTGGCACTGCCAAACTTCCTGTCCTGCAAAGCAGAATCCATGTCGTCTGTTTGAGGGAAGATAGACGAAGGAGGAAGAGCATGCTGTTCCCAAGCATGGGCATGCTCCGATCCGAAGCCGTCCTAAGCAGTTCTAATAAATCACTTCATACACGGTGGCCTTCTTGTCACCAGAGCCCGTCACGATATACTTGTCATCCGTCGAGATGTCACAGCTCAGGACAGAAGAGGATTCCTTGGACTGTTAAAGAGAGAAGAAGAAGATAAAAATGTGTTATTCCTGAAAGCGACTAATACACTTTGGTCCATTTAAATTTAAGTGGGGAGGATTAGCTGACTACAGGGGTAGATTAGATTGCAGTGACATCAAGTTTTTGGCCCTCAAAAAGACTCCTCTGTCAGGTCAATAACTCAGTTTCAGTTTTCACTGATAGGGTAGGCCTGCGAGACAGCGGTCGGCGTGTCCTTCCGCTCGTTCTTTTGGCCACGGCTGCATTCAAAGGGTATTGATCCGCATACCTGGAATATGCTGGCGCCATAAGGAGTCCTCCAAGCGTTCAACAGATTGTCCTTCCCAGTGCTTACAAACCATTTACCTGCAAAAAAAAAAAGAAGAAAAAGGCAGTGCCATGATCAGGCCTCCTTTAACTAATGAGAGACAGGGAAAATACCTTCATAGCAAGACTCATTACATCTTTAGCCTTGAGGACAAAACAACTGAAAAAAGGCTTTTAGCTCTTACTACCAACAGTATCTGTGCACCATAAAATGCTTCTCGTTTTGTATTTTATTAGGATTTCATGTGATAGAGTCACAAAGTAGTGCATAATTGCATAGTAGAAAGAAAATGATACACGAGTTTAAGCTTTTTTTCTCTGGAATAAAAGTCTGTAAGATGCAGAACACATTTCATATTCAGTCGTCCTAAAACATTTTATTGAGCCTTCTTTTGCTTCAATTATAACTGTCTAACAGTTTTGCACAGCTAGTCCTTGACATTCCTGCCAAATTAGAGGCAAAAACAAAAACTAAGAAAGATTTCTTTTAAAAACAAAATGACCTAAGCAGTCTGATGTCTGTAGAAAAGGGATCTTTGTACTCATTGTACACTCCCCGTCCCCAAAAGTGATCCGTAATTATCCCACAGGTTTTCAAATTCTTTAATTATTAGGGTTAACTATTTTCTATTTTCTTACTTCATGTAAAAGACTTGACTGAATTTTCTAGGCGGGTTAGATTCCAGGGCTACCCTTTATTTATCTCTATCCAACTTTTTATATCTGCAACTTCCCCTTCACACCTGTAGAAAATCATCCCTTCACTCTGATGCTGCCAGAAGTGGGGATGTTGTGTTTGGAGTGACTTCTAATTGAAGTGGATTTTGCATAGGATTATCAGAGTAAAATGGGCTAAATAAAAAAATACAAGCCACACATTTCAGATTTTAATTCGTAAAAATATAAAGAAATTGAAAAACTTTCTTGACTTAAGACCAATTTACAAATTTGTGTCGATCTAGCTAAAAACAGTCAAAGTTAAAGTTCGTAGTAACATGAACAATTTCAAGGGTGTTAATAGTTTTGCAAGGTGCCATGTTATTCTCTGTTCCTTATATGAAGTTAGTTCATACCACAGTAGGCGAACTTAAGGGAGAGGACGCAGCTCTCGTGCAGGTGCAGCTGATACTTGTCAGGCTTCGAATGATGGAGCACCTCCACATTGCTGCTCTCCATTCCAACAGCAAGCCACTCTCCCGTCGGACAGTAGCCCAAGGAGAAGATCTGGGGACGGGACAGAAGAAACGGTTCACTGGCTAAAACCACATACTGGTGGGTTACACGTTTGGTTCTGTATTAAACGCCTGTACCTGTGAAGTGAAGTCGTGCTGCTGCAGCTGTCGACCCTCTCTTAGATCCCAAGAGCGAACAGTGTTATCAAGGCCGCCTGTCCACAGTTTAGTACCATCATGGGAAATGTCAATACAGCTAGCACCATCTGTATGACCCTGGAACTGCCTGCAATCAGAGTAAGAAGGAACACAAACATGTATTGACATCCTCTTTAAAAGCTCCTCACACAAGAGCAGTTCTGTTATGGAGCCAGAGCCCGCACACTGGGAATATGTTTTTTTTTTTTTCTTCCCTAACCTAACAAGAGTCTGGTTGTGCAGGTCCCAAACGGCGATGTTTCCATCACTGCAGCAGGAGAAGCAGACTTTGGCGTCGGGGCTGATAGCCAAGGCGTAGCACGCCGGGGCGGACGAGGTGAGCTCAGCCTTGATGCGGGGCGTCTGGGAGGCCAGGTCCCAGATGGTCAGAGTGCTGGCCTCGCCTCCAACAATCAATGTGCGACCATCAGGCAGGAGCTTACAGGATCGGATGTAGTTATCCCTGTTCTGTCGCGCGGAGGACAAAAAGCCAATCAATACAAGATCTGGCCAGTGAGAGGAGTGCAGAGAATTAGAAACGAATCAGGAGGAAAATCCTCAGATCAAATCAACCAACAGGTGTTCTCCAGACTGACCTGAACCAAGCGGAAAGACAAACAGATGGACACGATTGTGCATATATTTTAAATTTCCCAATTTTAAAATTCAATATTTTTTCCATACAATGATCTTCAGATTATCCGGTGTTTTTCTTCCTAGCATACATTTGTGCTCTGTATTAACAACAAACATCTGGATGGTCAATCTTTTCTGTAGCCATTAGTGTTCAAAGAAGAACAAGGAATGACACATCTGTAAAACGAAACTAAAAATGTTCTTTGAACATCTTTACAATTTGTGGTCCTAATTTCAGAGAAAAGTTTTGCCAAAGGTTCCCAATTGGCAGATAGTGGTTCGAATCTGGACCCAAATTAAAACTGCATTAGGTAACTCTTATAAAGAAAAAATATTTTGTACACATTTGTTAAAAACGTCAGTATGTCCAGACAGTATAATTTGAGGCAAATAACTTGTTAAAACACAAACAAACAAACAAAAAATCAAGCTCCTCTGACTTCTCCCTGTGGACCTACTGCTATCTGCAGAAAGAGCAACGCAGATTGGTCAGAAGCAACCAATCAGATGATTGACAACAGGGTCTTACTGCTGTCAATCATCTTCATTGAGCATTTTTGGAATTGTTTTTCCCTTGTTTGAACTTACATCTTTAGCATGGGAGGTACTGGTAATGGGAACAACCTGCATCAATTGATTTGTTTATCTAGCAATGAGGATGTAAAAAATAGTTTTGAAACATTTTTTTCACACTTGTTAGACCTGGAAAAGTAACAACAATGCTCATACTCTTGAGCCTGGTATTGTTTTGATCAGACACTGAATAAATGCTTGCCTTTCTGAGTCAGTACATTTACTGTCAAACTCTTAAGTGGGATGTAATCCTCACAAAAGGATTATCCAATTTTAGACAGAGTGACACAGTTTATAAACTCCACAACAAAGGCTAATTGTGAAACGTCAGAAATGAGTGAATCCGGAGAAGGTTCTTACCAGACAGTCCAGTTGGGAGACGGGGCTTTTGCTGCCTGGCTGACTGATGTCCCAGATTTTGACACAGCCCTTACCGCCGGTGTAGACGTGACGGGTGGGGTTGCTAATTGTGACGGCGCACACCACTTCGCCGTGGCTTAGCGTGTTGATCTGACGAGCATGACGCGGGATACCGGGACCGATGAGGGCATCGGGTGGGAAGGGTACAGGTTGCATCTGACCGTCTGCGCTGACGTGGAAAGAGTACGCACTACAGAACGATACGCAGAAGTGAAGTGATAGTCGTTGGGTTTGGAAATGTGTGAAAGTGCTTCACATTTGGTGAGACACTCACGGTTTGCCCCCGGAAATGGACGTGAGGCTAGCTGGAAGGCCAGGGGCTCTCATATGTGTGTGAGGGTCAAACCCCTGAAAAATGAGAAGACATAAATGTTTGAAATTCAGCTCTGTGATCAAAGAAAAAACTCTCAAAGTGTCCAGAAAGATCTGCATCAATCTGAATTTTTACTAAAATGTCCAAATTTCCCATTAGAAACTAAAACATAGGACATAAGAACATCACAGAAAATACAAAAATCTTCTTCATCATTTATATTAGAAGTGGAGGCAACATCACACTGAGACTAAAGTTGCTGTAAAACCAAAATTAACTATATTAATAATAGTAATGGACATAACGGTTGTAAAGTTGACATCTGTCTTTCCTCGCATATTAGCATAGTTAGCACTGCTCAAATAACACACCCAGGTCTGGTCCTGAAACCTGTAAAAGTCTCACAATATTTCTAAATCCAAGATCTTCCATAAGAGGCAGAGTCTGAAAGAATTAAACAGAGAAACATTTGAGCCCTCTGTTGAGCCTTTCTGTTATCTGCCGAAAGGTTTGCTCTCTCTCGACATGTAAACTACGGACATACCTCAAAGCAAACAAAAAAATACAGTTTTAAATAGCTTCTTATTTCCTCCTGACTATTTCAGTTATTTAACTGACTGAAAATTACTAAATCTGGGTGTTTTTTATTCAGTAACTTCATCCGCAATATAGAGAGTTGTTGCTGTGATCCCAAACTGGTAGCACTTCCTGGTGATTTTTTTTTTCTTTTTTTGCAAGGTTATTCACATTATGTCTTTATGGCAACCACTACTGTTGTTGTGAACGATCTCCGGCACTGAAGTTCCCCATGCTCACAAGGAGACATCTCATACGGCACTTGTTTAAGGAAGGAAATATGGAAACATCATGCGTTTCTGAAACTTTTGTACAATCAAAACCATCAAAGCGTTTGCTTAGCTACATGTCTGCCCTGGTCGTTTCATCCATTTTTTTTATATTTGATTTTGAGGTTTTAATCTCCATAGTAGAAAATTTGGATAAAATGCAACATAAAGGCTCGTTGCCTTAAAAAACAGATACATTTTCGACTTGCCTTTGTCAAATTTTGTAAAAAAAAAAAAACAGATTGGTCACAAATGAGATGAAAAGTCAGATTTGCACTGAATGTGACATCGTGAGTGACATATTGAAAGGGGCAGAATTGTTACCATGGGAGAGCGACCATACGCTGCGACTGCTGCAGCACTCATCTGAGGGGAGATGTGCAGGCCAGCGTATACGCCCGGACTCGTCAGACTTCCATTCATTTCATGGTGGCCCATCATGGGAAAGGGAGGATAGGAGCCCGCAATGGACAGAGGGGTCCGCAAAGCCGGTGCTGCTACAGGAAAGAAAGAAATTAAGAAAAACCAAAACAAGAGATGGATATCAGTATGTGAGATGACAGCAGACTGGAAAAGAATGATAATAAAACAAATAAATTCAGCCTCTAACGAGGACAGAGAATGGTACCAACCGAGAGCCTCCATGCCTGGTGGTTTGCCCAGGATGGGTCTTAGCCCAGGAGTGGAGCTCGTGCCAGGGGTGGGGGCATCGTTACGCGGGGTGGGGGTGTTGGATTTGAGACCAGGCGTGGAGGATTTGTCATTCTGTCAGGGGAACAAGAGAGCAAGCGCGTTCACAATCCCAAAAACCAGGCACTGTGCAGACTGACAATATGAGAGCAAACTGAACCTAATCCAATCTAATTCTGACAACCCACAGCCATAAACTGCTATTTATTCTAAAACCTATTACAGTCACAATGGAGATGGGGCCGTTTCTATCCCCTTTAGCTTTAATCTTTCAGCGAGGCAGAGGCAAAAATCCCAGAATAGTTAAATACATTGAGCTATTAACAGAGGAGACCTGACTGATCCTGATGCGGGACAATATTATCCCTGACATTTTAGTCATGCACTTAAAGCACAGACAGCCATTCCTAATCCACAGCAGAAAACGCTCCAGATCTATTCGCACATACCCCTTTGCTCTCCCTGAAATTCCTTTTTAAAACCCCCTTCTGTCCTAGTTTGTCCTCATCTCTCTTGATGTCTTACGTGACTGAGCTCCTTGGCTTTGGAGGACGGAGTGCTCCCGGAGGAGGCCACCGACGCTGGGCTGTTGGGCGTGTCTTTCTTGGGTGGGCGCGGTTTATCGATGCCGTTTTCAGGCGGGGAATGGGCCGGGCTTGCCCTTGGAGTAGCGGGATCCTGATAAAACACAGATTTTCATGGTTATGTAACAGCTTTGGTAAAAAAATGTAGGTGTTATCATTTAAAACTACAAACCGCTCACCTCATTAGACACATCTACCACCAAATCGTCACTCTTCTCTCCATCACTGTCCTGCAGACATAATTAGAAAAATCAGCCACCTTAGCAGACATACTCTGGATCAACGTGTGTTTCTTTCTGAGAGTTGGATAAGCCTGAAGCCAGAGCTAGTTATAGCTGTCACTGTGAAGATGCCATGCAGGTAGAAGATTGGTTCATATCCATAGGGCATTGCAAAAGTTTTCATAAGGTTGAGAAACCTTTGACTGATTCTCTTTGGCCTTTGTCTTCCTCTGCAATTCAACTAGATTCTCATCTCTCTTTAGTGTTCTGCATGGAATTTCTCCCATTGAAGTTGATTCCTCAAGTAGAATTTCAACCAGGCCAATCAGCAAACAGAAAGAGAAGTTGTGAACAATGACGTTGATTTCCTGCGTTGTTTTAGAATTGTAGTCTGCCTGTAGATTGGCAACAGTGAACAAAGCCATTCAGTCTGTGTTGGCCACTCTTCCAAATATTGAATTAACATTAACAGTTAATGGTTCTTTACAGTGCAAGCAATTTCCACTAAGCTTCATAGTGATAAACTGATGCATTATATAAGTCACAGCCAAACGTTAATGAGTAAATGGGTAAAATTTAAAACTTCAAAAGAGTCCACAACTCCAGCAAACAATAATTTACCAATAACTGATAGACCAGCTGTATGAAGCAAAGTGTTGAATAAAGGGCTGGTTTTATAATAAGCTATGCTTGTCAGGATACAAACTTTAGTGTATTTTATTGGAAGTTTACATATCAGACCAGAACAAAATTAATATTTTAGATGTATCCCTGCTCCAGCTGACCTAAACCCACCACCTCAACAGTCAGTCAGTGTAGCAGCTTCATGCTGTGGGGATTATGGATTGGTAAAATGGGCAAAGGTTTCACAGTTAAGTACAACTTTTAGTTGCTCCATCATAAAAATGGGGTTTAATATGAAGTTACAAGCTAATTCAGCCTTGTATTTAATTTTTTTTAAATATCTGTATATTTTTAGCTTTAATAGCTAAAACTAAATGTGAAGCATTTCTGTTCTTGTCCTTTAATCAACATACATATCTGCTCATGTTGTCCTTCTCCTCCACTTTGCGTTTCTTTGAATCCAAGCTGTAGTCTGAGGAGCTGCGATGTTTCTCGCTGGCTGTTCGCAAGCTTTCTGATGGCGATATTGAGTTATTCTAGAGAATGAAAAAAAATATATATTTTTTTTACTGCCACTTTATTTGCCTTTTATCAAATCCAACAGCAAAACAATGTATGCATTTCAAATTAAACGACAAACACACTGAGCTAATGCAAACGCTAAAAACGCCTCATTCACACAATGATATGGACACAGGAGTCGTCTAAAACATGCAGCTGTGGGCCAGCACCAAACAGTACCCTGACACCAACCGAGCCCAAGCTCTCTCTCACACACACACACACACACACACACACACGCACACACACACACACACACAACAGAATGAGCCGTTATCTAAATTAAACGGAGTACAGCTTGTTTTCTGAGCTCGCCCACCCCCTCTCTTTATAACTGGACAACAAACAGCCTCACAGGGGCTTGAGCAATGTGTTGTGACTGAACAGAGGGCCTTTTCTCTTCAGAGTCATTTGGACTAAGCATGAGAGAGAGAGAGAGAGACAGAGAGAAACTATATGCAGTGGGCCCTGGGCATTGGGCACTGTGTCAGCTCCTGCTTTGAGCTCTGATAAAGAAAAAGAATCTATATCCTGCCAGTGGGCACGGCAGCGTGGGACTGACTGGTGCTTCTCCGTGGAACCTGCCTACACAAGCTGGGATGGCTCACTCCAAGCGCCAACAGAAGGGGAGGCACTCGGCAGGACTCCAGCAGCTTTCACGGGGAGCTTGCCATTTGCCTGCAAACTGCCAAGTTGTCCCGAATCTCTACGTCCCTCCATCAGAGAGCCAAAGCAACAGCACAGACAAAAAACAGAGGAGGGGAACAATGGCTGATGGACTGGAAGTCTGGGCAAAGGGCCACTGTCTGCATAATGGCTGACCTTTAAAGAGATGCTTAGCGTGACTCATTAACCAAAGTCACCACTCTACTATCAGATGACCTGGGACGAGAACACAGAAAACAAAACAGGGCCTGCTAATCGCCCCAGGAGCTCCATTTCTTCAGAGATGACTGAGCCCATTCAGCCGGTGTGGCCCACGGAAACAGAACCGCACAGGCCCGTCACAAGTCATCCGACATCGCAGCGCCTTGAATAAAACACTTCAGCAGGTTCCAGCCTAACGGAGAGCATGAATATTCATCACACGGTCAAAAAGAAGAAAGAGGGAGCTGGTAAACAAGAGAGACAGTAGAGGGGGATCAAACAAATCCTTTAAGAGAAGGAGGGCAAAGTCCTTCTTCAATTGTGATGAAATTACAAGCCTTCTAATCTCTCCAGCATGATAATGCACAGGTTTTATACTCCAAATGCCATTACTCCAAATACTAAAAGCAGATTATAACAGCATATCAAATCAGCAATAAGATACAGCAAAGCCCAACAATCGCTGCGGTCCTGGACACTCACCGTGCTTTCTGCTCCACGGATGTCACGGAGGCAGCGGAGATGATGAGGGAACCCAAGTGAGCAAAGAGAAAAAGCACGTCAGTAAGTCAAAAGTAGCAAAAGCTTCTGGCTGAGCACGTGTGAATCAGCTGTGGGGCTCAAGGCTCCGTTCATCGACGTATGCTGGAGCTGCTGAGTAGCTGATGCAGTCGTCATGGGCTGGGAATGCAACCGCTCATTACACAGACAGAATGTGAACCGACAGGTTGGGTTTCATACCTAAGAGCTCCATGATGCCGCTCCAACAAGAAGCATTACATACTCTATGTGATAGTTTGCCCACATTTAACATGTTTTAAAACAAGGTTAAGCTACCATATATTTCACTTCAACTAGACACAATTGAAGTGTCATTGGTTAGCAACCTGTGAGTGTAAGATGGCACAACCAAGCTAAGCTAAGCCATTAGCTTAGCCATCAGGTATAAACCTGTTACACTCTTTAGAAAACAGAATATCAAAAACATATGATTCAGAGTTGCTATATACTTTTAATTTCATAATTCCACACGTTTTCAGATTCTTAACATTAAAAAAAGTCTCTTTAATCGCCATTTTGGGATTTGCATTTTAAACCCCAGACAGAGCTAGAGGTGACAAAAACTGTGAAAATGCCCAAACGTGTTCATCAATAACTCAAAAACCAAAACAACAATTTTTGAGTTAAAAAGTTTAGATTTTAGTTTTCAGCTAATCGATTCAGCAAGCTCAAGCATTTTTCTGATCTCAGCTTTAATTTTTCTGTAGTTACCGAGGCTTGGAAAACACTAAGAAATTTAAATTCCATAACTTTTGAGTTTTGAAGGCTTACGTAGGAACCCTTGCAGTCTGGTTAAAAGACATTCAAAAGTATTTTTCAAAATTTAATAATAAATGTTAAAGAAGTATTTTTTTTTAATAATGAGAATGAAACTGGATATTCGGGCTTATCATGCAATGAGGATTTCATAATGTTCCGAATTTCAGCTAAATAAACTTTCAAAACGTGGTAAAATAACACACCTCTGTGCTCGAGATCATGATGGTTCTTCTCATCCTTCACCGGGAGATGAGTTTGGCTGCCCAGAGCCCCGAGGGCCAGCAGGCCCGATCCAGAGCCGGTCACAGGGGGGATTCCAGGAGGCTGCAGCCCCGAGGGGTGGGGCGGCAGCTGGACCGGAGGGCCGTGAGCGGCGTGGGAGAGGTGCTGTGCCTGGAGCTGCTGCTGCTGCAAGACAACAGGGATGCAGACAGACAAACACCAAGTGGGTTGGAGGGAAGGAGAAGCCCCACAACAATAGCAAAGGCACATGTCTATTGTCACCTCCTTTTCCATTTCAAGTTAGTGGCAGGGGCCCTACGATTGAGGAAGCAGGAGTTATTGCAAAAATAGAAATGCACTGATGGGTTTTGTGACCGCTTTCATGTCTCTGGTTTTGGAACAAAAAACCCCCCAACAAACAAACAAAAAAAGAACATGCTAAACATTTCTGTCTGGCTTTCACCCGGCTGTGGTCATCCATTATTTTTTTAGGACTCCAGGAGCTGAGGCAACTTTTTAAATTAAGACAAAATGATCACAGACTTGACATTTTAAACTCTTTGTCTTTTTGTAGCAATTAGCGCAATTAAAATGGCTACTATTTCTAAAAACAGATTGCTTACTCCCTAGGAAACTGAGACTAAGATTTCATCATTTTCATGATGAAAGAGATTGGAAGCTCAAAAGGGTAAAACGGACTTTGCTGTATAAACTGTTCAGCCTTCTTGTTATCTGCTGAAAGCCCTGCTCTCTCTCAAGACCTGAATGAACAACACATCAAGACATGTGAAAAATAGTTTTTCTGCTTTATTTATTTTTTTAAGCACTTCTAATTTTCACTTTGTTCCATTAGCTTCTTGATTTCTCAGTGCATCTCTATTTTAAATCATTTTTCTGAACACATCCCATATGCAACAGCGTTAGTAACACACAATTAAGAAATATCATACCTTCATAGCATAAAAAATGGAAAACACCAAAAACAAGTTTGATGAGAGCCTGGATTAGCACAACAACAACAAAAAAGAAAAACTCATTCATACTCTTGCTTAAACTGCTGCATTTCACTCTGCAGCATCACAAAAGTCCTGTAGCACCAGTGAGTTTAACAATCATCTTTAAAGAACAGTGAGCTGCCAGGCTCGGAGCCAAACAACTACCTCCTTAAAAACACAATAAATTAAAAAAAAAATAAACACAACAGAGTGTGTTTACTGCTTTCGTGTGCACAGTCCTGTATCGGCAGCTCATAAATCATTTGCACACCCAAACTTTTAAGACACAGGGGGAACTCTGAGTGCCAGAAGCTGGCCCTCCTTTTCTCTCATTCCTTGAGAAGGCAGCTTCAGGAGCCAGGAGCGGGGGTCCCACTCCTGGCACTCACTCAAGTCTCCAATATTCACCATCAATATTTGAAAGGCACGGGGAAATGAATGGAAGTTAAAAGGCACTCAGCCTGGGAAGGAAGCAGTTTAAAGCAAGGTTAAATAATACTTAGCTGAGGCACCAATAAAACATCAGCAGTTTATTACCCATCTACAAGCTAGCTGAATAATTCAGCTGTTGTTACAGCATGCAATCTTTCTCTTTTACAAGATGGACTTCAATCAGTGACCTTTTACAGCCATTTTAGGAATATCGGGAAGTTGGTAATTACTACAGGCCAGAAGAAGGTAGATTAACTCAGCAGGGGCTTAGTTTAAGGGTGACAGGAACCCAAAGGTCTAAATTTGTTCCAAAATAGTATTCCTTTTCTCTCCCCGAGTGATACGAGCTATGCTGGAAAATTGAGAGAGAGAGAGAGAGAGAGAGAGAGAAAGAGAGAGAGAGAGAGAGAGAGAGAAAGAGAGAGAGAGAGAGAAAGAGAGAGAGCGGAAGAGTATCTTCTAATATTGTGTCCATGAGGGAAATTAAGGAGCCAGTTCATTGGCATGGGGGAAGACATCCTTGCTCATTGTGTTTAATGAGGCACTGATGGGTAATAAGCATGGCTGATCAGCAAGAGCCCTCATTAAAGGGCTATAAATGAAGACAATAATAAATAAAGAAAGAAGTCTGGCCCATTTCTTTAATTTAATAATCCAAGATAAAGACTTATACACTATGCCCCTTTTTTAACCCCCACACCGAGTGTTACTGCAGGAAACAAAGCCCACCTGAGGATAAACTCACAAGGTCTAACAGGACAGTTACATTCAAAGCAGACATGGGCCTGTTACTAGAAACAGAGTTCCTAGTTTTTTTTTGTGGTTTTTTTTTAAGTTAAAGCATCAAAATGAGTCAAATATATCCTAATGCTCTCCAGGAACACTGTGCTGCCCTGTCCTCGCCTGTTGCTTCACACTGCTAGCTAGATAGCATAGAAATGACAGACTAGCTCCCTTGGTTACAGTAAGGACAAACTGGACTGGAAATATTTCAGGTCATAAAATAACAGTGTTGGATAACTCATACAATTACACTTGGCAAACTACAGAGGGAATGTCATTAAAGTCTGGCTGTTTAAGCAGATAGTCTGACTAATTAACCAGCTAGTATTAGCCTATTTTACTCCCAGTGTTCTCCATCAAGAACAGAATGCCAAACAAGCATACTATTCAATTAGTTCAGCAGGTCAGTACACTTTTGCTTAAGTTTAGCACATTAAATGGGTGTTGACGTTTTTGTAATTAATAAACAGCAGCAGGAGGAATAATCATAGTTTTTCTCATTTAAATCAAAGTAATTAGGCCATCTTAGCATACCAGATGGATAGACAGAAAAAAAAGAGTCAGGACAATGTGGGTTAGTCAAAATCATCAAAGCTGTTTTCACCTGTAGTATTGCAATTACCCTTTTTACTTAAGATTGTGAAGCACACCATGCCCAATCAAAAGGCGCATTAATTGGATATAAGAACGGCCATGCAACATACAAAATCCCTTCAAGCCACAAAAGCCAAATCCAGTCCAAAGTGTGAAAAAGACAGATATTTGTGAACACCACTGACCATAAGAGCAGGGTAGGCAGTTTGCTGCTCCTGAAAAGGAGGACAGAGGTGGTCAAAGCTACAGAAGTACTGGCCATAATGACCACACAGACAGGTTGTCCTGACGAAAAGTGCGAAATAACCCAGGTTGGCATGTCGGAGACTTTTATGTTTGAACCAAACAGGACGCTCCAGCAGCCGGCTTCACCTCAAGCAGCTGCCCTAGTTGCATTCTATTAATGGCCTGCAGCTCCATCAATAAGACATGCAGCTGGTTCCTGTACACTTGCCTGTCTGCTTGGCATGCTCTTTCACCCCCACCTTGCTTTACAATATACATGAGGATTTTGGCATGCCTACAGAGCTTCTCTGTAATAAATAACTCATGGGAAGGTGTTCTTAAACATACACATCCCCCTGACATTAGCGACTGCTGCGAGGTTTGGACTGAGGCCTCTTCGTTTTATTCGACAGCCCTGACGCCACACACAACTGGGTACTAACTCCTCCTACAGGCACATCATGTATTCCATCTAGTCTATTTTTAAAAATAGACAGATAGACAGAGAAACAATCACCCCAGCTCCAACTTCTAAACGATCACAGTGTTAGTGCTGCTTTCTTCCAAAACTGAAAACTACATATAAGACATCAAATCAAATGTTACTGTTGTTAGACACAACTGGTGCCGCTTGCAGTGTAATAAAACATCTTGCGTCAGTCCCAAAATACTAAAATAAAACCATCTCTATTCAAGAAAGTAATCAACCAGAAACAAAATAGTCAAAAGGAGCGTAATAATTGAATTCCAATATGTGCATCCAGGCATCAGGTCAGCCTCTATGGACCTGCATGCTGAAGGTTCAACTGTTCAAATAAGATCACAGATATTCCAAGCTTTGTTTCCCCAGTGAAACCAGTTGCCTCTGCCTGAGCAGTGCAGCATGGGTAAAGCTGATCAATGAGCAGCAGATGGTGTTTTGAAGCAGTGATGAACACCAAACATTAATTGTTCGGCGATGAGCTCTGCAAAGCGCCGAGCGGCGGGGATGTTCTGCTGCCTGAGCCGTCTCGGGGAGGCTGTTCTGCTCAGCCTCAGCCCTTTTAACTCCCACAGCTATCCGGGTCAAAAGTGAGGGATGAGGCTCCTTGTTAAAACCTTAGCCAATTAAAGCAACGCGGGCTGCGGAGGGCATCTTAAGAGCTCTCAGGCTCACATTTGTAAATGCACAAGGCAGGAAACCACACTACCGAGAGCAAAGCTGCAGAAACAAACCGTCCCATAAGAGTTACACTAAATATATGGAGCATATCAGTCACATTGTTTTGCTAAGTGAGATGCAGCAGGATTCATAGTTTAACATTTTTTTTTTTAGATTTTATATAACAGACCAAAACATAGCAACACACAATTGTGAAAAATGATAGAAACAGAGTTATGGTTCTGAATTTTTGCCAATTCTTCTTTGCGAATAAGCTTCAGCTCAATCAGCCTGAAAGGAAAACCTTTCTGAGCATCAATTAAAAAAAAAAAAAGCCTTGCCACAGATTTTAATTTAGGCCTGGTTCATTCTTACTCATGACTATGCTTTAAATTAAAACATTCAAATCCAGTATGAAGTCTTTCGCAGCCTCTAACAGCTGCTCTGCTCCTGCTTATAAAAAAAAAACATTCTCACAGCATTATAGTGCTTCCACTGTGTTTTACAGAATGACTATTTTCAGGGTTTTGTGCATCTCAGTCCTAAAAGTTACATTTTTTTTTGTCTCATTTGACCAGCGCCTTCCCCATGTTCTTCCCCTGCATGACATTTGAGAATCTGTCAGAAGGAAACATTTTGGCTGTGTTTTTCCCCCTGTAATTTGCTTTCTTTTTGCCTCCATTTTATGTAGAAAGCACAACTAAAAGCTGGCCTAGCTGTCAACCGAGTTGCAGATCTCTGCAGGTCCTCAATCACTGCTTCTTACTCAGGTGGTCAGTTTAGGTAAATGGGTTTCTTTTGGTTGGTTTGAAGTTGTGCCATGCTTTTTCCATTTTTGACTACACTTAAGAGGAGCCTAAATACTCAATTGTGCATCACATTATGTTGGTCTGTCACATCTAATCCAAAAAATACAGACATCAATACGTTTTCAAGGCAGTCATGTCTATAAGTGTAGAAAACATGTTCCAATTGTGTCTTTTAGGTGCACTGAATGTCTGCCCCTACTCAAGCTAAAATGAAGGAAAAAAAGGGAGTATACACACGGTGAGAGGCAGATTGGGAAGTCCACGTACCCCGATGATGGCATTCAGCTCGGTCATAGTCACCTGCTTAGCCCTCTCCACTGCCTGAGCAACCTGCTGTTGGTGCTGTGGGGAAACATTTAGGCATGATTATTGAGACATCCCAATATTAGTTTCTTTTTCACAACACTACAAGGACTTCCAGAGTGAGGGTGAGTGTCAACAACACGGCACAATTACTCAAAACTACTTAATTGTCTCTCTCTACAACACAGGTAACAATATGTCACTTTTAAAAAAATAAAAAAAAAAGCTGTGGCACTGTTTGAAGGCCGCATTCAAAACCTACCTCTTGTGACAGGAAAGGCATAATTTGAGCTAAAATTGCGTTCAGTCGTTTGGCAATCTCCGTCTGGAAAAAAAAAAAAAAAAAAAAAATAGAAAGAGAAGCAAAATAAGTTGGAGGTGTATGAAGCACACAGTGACTGCACATAACCCCGCCTTTAATGTTTACACCGATTAAGCCAATTACTCCGGCAATCAGAACTGCTTGACTCAACATCCTCTAAACAGCGTGATATTGACATTTGAAATATTTAAAACATTAGGAGAGCCCAGGGGGATGGAGCACAGCTGTGCTGAGAGAGCACTCCACGTTAAACGGATATGAGCAGGCAGAGTGCGTCTGCGTCGAGAGGATCTCCCCTCCATGCCCTCGCCTTCCTCCTCCCCTCGCTATACCTCCCCCACAACTGCAACTTCTCCGTCCTGCACTTAACCTCAGAGTTAAACCGCACAACCACACCCTTTTATGAAGCCAAGGCCTTCAACCTGCTCTGTTTACTTACATGTGACAGTGTGGAGGATCAACATTATGAATCACAGTGCACAATGATAACAAACCATAACAACTTTGTGGGTTACTGTCCTCCAATCTGTGATCGATAAGCATTAAAAAGACAGCAAGCAGTCTGCGTCAGAAGCAGCCTTTCTAAGAATCAAGCCGGAGCAATTTCTTGCTGCCATCAACCCAGCACCCTCTCCACGCCCCATCACCCCCCCTCTCTCCCCGCAACCCTCCTCGCCTCCCATCCACAAAACCCTGCCTCCATTCTTCTGCTTGTCGACCAACTGCCATGGCAACAGCTACAGCCCTATCTGGCTGGGGATCATTATGCAAATGGCACCTCTGCTTGACCGTAACAGGCTTTAAAATCATATTACGTGCTTGGAGGCAGGTCATTAAATTGAATTTTCAGCCTGTCGATCACATGAACGGACCAAATGAATGGTGGATAAAAAGAGCGGTGGGAGAGGGGAGTAGGATCCACCCCCACTCTCCTGTAAAAACACAGCGCAGCCAGCTTGTTCTTCCCCTCGTGCTTGCGCTCTCTCTCTCTTTCTCTCTCTCTCTCTCTCTTTCTCTCTCCTTCTAGGCTTGGGAGATGAGACTTTCACGTCTGAGCTCTGCACTGGGAGCAAAGAGAATAACAGGGCCAAAACTACATCATCTTTGGAATTTATGAGACGCAGTTCAACCCAGGGCCACTGCAGAACACAAACACATCACAGGGATTTTCTCTGATTTCTCATTTGGAGCAGCAACGGCAGCAGTACACACGCACAATGTAGTTCGCAGACCGCCGGCTTATTTATTACACATGGCAGAAATGCCAGGCAGTTTCTGGCAGGCTGACATATTACCTCAGAGCAGAGCCAAAGAGTGCGATGGGAAAGTAATGACCGACGGAAGAAGACCTGCTGACCTACGTTGCGACATGGATAGCTACTTAAGCTAGGCGAGCCAGAAAACAAGCTGGAGATGTAATGCGAGATGAAATAAAGTGATGGCTGGCATCGGAAACAGCTGCATGTGCCACTCAAAAAAATGTTAATATTAGAAAAGACTGAAAACCTTACAAACCTTCATTCCAATTTTTCCTTCCACTTAACTTTCTCTTAATTTGCTGAGATAAAGTACTCTGAACAGCCGGTTTTATTTGCAATGACCTCTTGTGGCCTATTCTCCTTGAGGAAGGCGTCTGTGATCTGTGTCTGATGGATAACCAATAAAGATCTCTCTTAGGCTGTTAGACGACATTTCTGTATTACAACTTATTTTTTATAGGTCTTACATTATAAAACGAAAAAGCATTTACATAATCTGTAAAAATATTTATTCCTCTAATGAATTTATCCCATTTTTTCCTCCTTTTTAAACTAAATCGTTAAAATAAACAAGCTTTTAGATGATGTTACAGTACTGAGATACACCTGCTTGTGCTGCAGAAAGTACAACGGTCCAAAAGGCGATTCTGATCATAACTTACTTATTGCCTTGAGACAAGAAGGGGAACGACCTGTGGTCTCATACGATAAAGATTTTATGGCTGATACATCAATGCGGTTTTGTAAGAGTTCTAGAAAGAGTTGACAGAGGCCATTAGAAACGGCTGGAAAGCTACCGGGCCCGTATAATCCATGTTTGCCGAGATAAGCCTTGTAAATAGCGCTCGAACATTTGACGGGATTTGTAAAAAGTCCTCGAGCACTCGGGGCCCATTCCTCTGTAGCTTAGTGTCATGGTGACAGCTGGCTGGGAGAGGTCAGGAGGTGCCGGATCCGCTCTGCCCTAAACAACTGCCAGCCTCCGCGCTCCCACAACACAACATGCAAATACATGGCAGACGCATCAGCTCAGCTCACCGCCGCTGTCAAAATAGATACAGTGCAGCGCTGCAAGGACTCCTTCTTTTTTTTTTGGTCTGCTGGCAGATAAAAATGGGGCTGTTGTCACTTTAAGTAGATGACAGCTTGGCCCTTGAGAGGCCAGCTTTGCACGGCTGCTACACAATTACAGGTACTCGGACCTGTGTAGCACCACTTTAAGAGCACTCTCAGGCTGGCGTGTCAATTGTGTGCAGAGAAGTATTTGCCTGTTGTTATCAGCAGTGGGAAAATGGACCTGAAAAACACTGATGGGCATTAAATTTAAAGGAAAAGCAGGTGATTCATCTGAAAACACAGCTTGACTGGTTATATTTAAAGAGGCAGTAATTTGTACTAGCTGAAAGCGTGGCCTTAGGGCATGACTTTGCTACTAAGAAGAATCTAGGACCAGTAAGGTCATCTCGTCTAAACTGAATAATTAGTTTCCCACTTAACTGAAATGCAAAGAACCAGTCTTTGTTCATTTGAGGCAAACTTTTTAAATGGTAATAGAAGTGATGAGTATTGAGCCCAATGGCCTGTGTAAAGGGACACATCATCAGATCAGCAAACATCAAACAGAGTAGTTCAGAAATTTTGAAGAAAGGTACAATTAAAAGCTTACAAGCGACTGTATCTCATCTGTTTAAATTCAAATGAGCTGAACCTGGAAGGTCCACGACCAAAGCAGACTTAAAATCACTCTGGCCTCAGTTATTTATGCAAATGCTATTTTAAACCACCGCCAAGCTTGTTTCAGACACGTTTTACACAGAATTTTATGTTCATTTACACAGTACTGGAAATAAAGGTTGTAGGCAGTGCCCCAGCAATGATATTCCTGGGTGAAACCACTTTAAGAACAAAACGTGTAAAGTGAAATTATAAAGTACCAACAAAGCTGTGAACAAACTAAAACCTAGAGCGTGATGTGCGTTTCCAGCATATAAACAAAACAATAATAATCATGATCCATCAAGAGGACTACGATTCACCATCTAGCCAAAATGGATCCATTTCTTACTGCACGATAAATATATTTTGTGGCTCAACCTGAACCCCAAGAACAGCTCTAAAAGGTTGCATTTGTATCCTGGTCCCTAAATATTAGACATGGTGAGACGTATGAAATCTCTTAATCTATCACTTCACTGATCTAACAAGAAATACTTTGCACGTTCTGCTCCCTGTTCGTGTTTGCCAGTATAAGGTAATAGTTTGCACACTACCTCCTACTGTCATTTGTTGAACTAGTCACTAGCTCAAATAAGCATCCAAAGTAAACAAGATGACAGTTTAAAGGGTCACAAACCAGCTTTCCAATAAACTGCAGCAACAGACTTTTCTTTGACAACTTCAGGATCAAATCATCTGAAACCCACTTAACCTGTTCTATGCGAAGACAGCAAAAGTTTCCCAATTCTTGCAAGTTCTAAACAAAATCTTTCCATTTACATAAGTGAACCTGACAGCCAAAAGCTTATACCACAAGACTATTAGACTGACATTCAGTCCCTTGTGACAGATTTGAGATGTAAAGCACTGATGGCTTTCAGGACCTGCAGTGTCTGAAACCACTTTTCAATTTTCTATGAACAAAACAGCGCTTTGGTGCTGGTTCCATACGTGTATTTTTTGTTTTTAAGCACACTCATGCAGGCACGAGTGTGTGTTACAACTACAGGTAACAACCAAATCTGATTGAAGTCAGAGTTTGAGTCCCAAACCCCCATGCAGCTCCAGGAAACAAGCACCATATGACGGCAATTACAAGGCTGACGTCATGCAGAAAAAATGAGCCATTTGCATCAACTTTCTACCAGGTCTGACAGAGAAGGATCAGATAACACTGCCACATCAGTCCATCCAAGCTGTGTCGGCGTGTGCATTCTGAAACCTGAAATATGTCCCTGCGCGGTAATGAAAAAGGCACAGTAAGAGGAATGAGCTTCCACACTATGGAATAAATCTCTGGGCAGGGAAATAATATGGCTGTGTGCATCCAATAATCCACCCCAACCCTGCCTGTTAACCACTCCTGATCTTCTCCTCCTCCTCCTCCTCCTCCTGCTCTTCCTCCTCCTCTTCTTCTTCTTCCTCCCCCATCCGGGTTTGTAAGGCTGGGGAAGCTGCAAGGACGAGGGCCCGCACTGTTTGCTCACAAACACGCCGTTCAGGAGGTTAGGGGCCCCGCTGATGAATTATTCAAGCGCTTCCATCAGCTCTGTTGAGGCTCCTGATAAAAGTCAGACGCTAAAATGGATCAGTCGATTAACCTGTTTACACAAAGCCAGGCTCTTGCCCCTCCCCCTCCCAGCTCTATTCTCCTCCTCGTCATTTCCAGCTCCCATCCCCCCACCCCCACCCCACCATCTTCCCTCTGGTTGGCGATAAGTGCCTGACAGAACCTATCAAAGGGGCTCGGGACCTGACAGACATGTGGCAACGCGACACACAGCCCCAGACACTGATGGATCATCCCACCACGCCAATCCGTTTTGCCGCCAATGCTGTCATTGACCAAGGGGAAGAGACAGACTTAATGGTTTAAATGCTGCATGTAGCAGAATCTAAGGATTACTCATTCATTCAATGTTTATATTACTTCAGGTATTATTGTGATTGATCTGTGAAGCAATACGAGATAGGCCTCTTGGATAAAGATAAGGACGCAATAAATGGCTAAATGACTTTTGCTCCGCTCTTGTAATTACTGTTCAGCAGTTCTGTCTTTGTAATCGTCACGTCAAAGGCAGAGCTTGTCAAAGTCTACCTTTAATCTTATCAAAACGCTAACTTGAATTTCATGACACCACTTGTAGATTTCCAATAAAATGGCTGAGACTGATTGTATAAATGGTGGCACATGGTTTCATTCATTCAGCACATACGCCTGCGCACTCCTGTCTGGTTTACAGTGTATGGCTTGACTAATCTGACTGCTCTGATCCAATCAGCAGAGAGGATATAATAAAGATAATATGCAGTGCACAAAGAAATCAACTTCTGACCAGAACTGGACAATTTTCAGCTTGATCAGCCCTGACTATTGACCTGCCGAACAAAACTCAAAAATCCAATTGCTTTTTGATCAGTCAATGCAACATTCTTCAGCGCAAAACATTCATTCTTTGGAGTGGATGCTATTACTAAGGGAAGGAGACTCTAAATTTAGCCATCATCATATACAATGTGGTGTTTACGTGCTAAGTTAATAAATAGCCATTTAAAGGGAAAGGTCTGCTTTCTAGCCACACATACCATGCTAAATGCTAGCATAATATTAATTTTGAAGTCCTTTTATGATTGTTTTATAATATTTAGCAATAGCCTGTTTTACACTAACTGCTTTCTCTGACACACACAGTGTGACGTTGCTTCTACACATGATATAATTATTAGCACTCACAGGGTAAAGGATAGAAAAAGAATATTTGAATTCTGTTCTGATATAATAATTCTTAAAAACAAGTTAAAATTGGCTAAAGTTTGTTTGGCAGGTCAAATAAGCTTAAAAAAATGTAATCAGTTTCTCTATTAAAAGTTATGGCAAAAAAGAATAAAATGTTACATACCTGTTTGTGCATCTCTATGTTCAACCCATAAGACATCTCGTAGTACTGAAAAAAAAGAAAGAAAGTAGACATTACACAAAATGTGTGATATTGTCATAGTTTTGAACGCAACTAATAGGCTCTGCACAGCCACTAATCAATGCGATTGATCCCTACACTAATCACATTATCACATGCTTTTGAACAGTGGGGATGGAAAAAAAAAACCTTGAAAGGTGATGAACTAAGATCAGACCAGAAGAGAAGTTCTTTGAGCAGCTGACAGTGTGCAGCCGATAAATTGATTTTTTTCCCCCCTCTGCTGTTTGTAGTGTAGGCGCAGGGAGAAAAGGGTTAGATGCATTGATCACTATCTTAAGCCCTCAGATCTCCACGATGTCTGTTTACTTAGCGTAACGCGATTGCTCAACACTCTTGATATTTCCAGCCAGGTCAGTCCGTCTGGCTGCCTGAAATGTAATCCGTGGAGTCCAGAATTGGCAACCGGGGCAGAAATGGCTTTCCAGTCAGCGTCTATTTGATGAGGCCAATGCATTATTCAGTCCATTAGCTTCTTCGAAAATTACTCTCAAACAAGAGAGCCATTCTGTCTGAGATCAGAGTCTTACAGCCGTAGCGTAACCTGACACCCATCGCTGGCTGTGGGATACTTCCCAACATGTTTACCTAACCTCCTGGATGTCAGACTGACATGTTGTTTTCACAGGAAAAACAACAAAAAAAGTAGTTTAATTTAGGCCAGAATGTATTGGTTTAAATCGCCCCTGCTGTGAGTGCGCGAGTGTTTACCCGAGACAAGCAAGTACACATCCACAGGAAAACCTGCTCATTGCGTCATGTCTGGGCTCATTTCTTGCGTCAGCGGCACACCTATGTTTTTCTTAGAGGCTGCTTAAATAAAAGCTAATAATTAAAGATTATAAAGAAGGTTAGTGCAAAGATACAACCGCAGCCCTGTTCCACAACCTCCATCTTGTTTACAGTGGCATCCGTCAACAGCTCGCACCTAATTTATGGCCCTGCATATGTCTGAGCGGTGGTGTCTCCAAGGAGAATAATCAGATCAGCACACACAGAGGGCAAAGCGGCAGTCAACCCCTTGGAGATCAGAGAGGCGGGCTTTAATGAAGCCCACTGCCCATCAGGAAGAGCTCTTCCGTAGCAACAAGCTGCACCAAACCACTCCTCCTTCCCACCACCACCACCACCCTGAGGGCTTTCACAGGCCCGTACCTGACACCCAGCCCGCCCTAACCACCACATGCAGGTGATCACAATAGCCTGCGTCGCTCCACCCTGACCAGATCTCCAACAAGCCTTGCAATTTGGTACCATAATTGCTCCCCATTGTAACGCAAGCTTACCATGACATAGTGGCGCTGCATCTCCGTTTTCTCATTGGCCAGTTTGTCATACTCCACCTTGAGACTGAAAACAGAAGACAAGGTGTCAATTTCAACCACTTCAGCACTCATTCACGCGTATCTACTCGTCAGATGAGGAACAGAGTGAAGAGGGGGGAGTGAGGGGACAAAAAAAAAACCTGGCCCTTTTTCATCGCAAGCCGTTTATTACTCTTAGCCTTCACAGACCAATAAAGTAAACTGACGTTCCTGTCATTTCTGTGATAATCATTACCTGTGATACTGGGCTTGGAGGAATTGAAACTCGTCTTTAATTCTGTCGCAAGACTCGGCAACTGTAAATTTGAAGCCAGGCTGGCCGGGCTGATGTGGAGCCTGAAAGCAGAAGGAGAGAGAGAGGAAAAATCTCAGCAATCCGACTCACCGATTTGTGGAAGTTTTATTCCACAAATTCACTACTTCCAGGATATGAGCGTCTCCTCTGCAGTAAGACATTATAACACAAGAGGAGGTGGGCCCATACTTCACACCTCCAGCTGCTAATAACACCACATGAGTAGGCTTTCACACTGAATATGAATATGAAGCCACCACCTGTCCTTGCATACAGCACAAGTCATGTGAGTAAAAGCATGTTAACATGCAAAACATCTGCACACTCATCAGGAGCATGGGGATGACCTGCATTAAGAGTGGAAAATGGGCTTTGCAAGGGAGTTTTGCCTCCTTTTTTTTTTCCTTTGCACAAATGCTCAATGTACATAAGAGGCACGTCTTACCGGATGTCGGCCTTGTGGATACATCTTGAAATGTATCCTTTGTTTACGTCTCCAGTGTGCAGGTCCTTTGGCAAAATGGTCGAAATTTGTCTCACAGATACCAGTCTCAGCAGACAGGGGTGGGGTGAGGGGTGAGGGGAGGTCGCGGAGATTCTATATTCGAGTGGGAAAAAGACGCAAATTAACCTACACATGTATAATAAACAACTTAATGCAGTTCCAAACAAGTCCACAGTAACCGCAGCAATTTTAAGTCGTGTAAAAAAGCAACACAATGCGCGCGCCTCTGTCTTCTTGATGACCTTATTCGGTTACGATTTTTTTTTGTACACATACATACATACATATATAAATAATTACATATTTATAATTTAAAGTGATTCAATCCAATTCATCTCAATGTGGGACTTTTAAACACTGATCATATCGCCTTTATTATTATTATTATTATTACTGATGTTCGTCAAATGACCAGAAAGCCCCGCACTCACAGGACACCACCGACCGACGGCAGCTGGCTTTTCCGCCGACTTTGACTGCCGCGAAGCCGCGAAGAGCCGCGCTGCGGAGCGGAGCGCAGCGCACGCCCCAAGAAGACACATTAAAATACGCTGAAACAGAAATCAACAGCTGTGAAAAATACATACCCAAACGTGCGTCCTAGTCGTCGGTCCGACTGTTGTTTCCCCCAAAGAGAGAGAGGGAGAGTGAGGGGAAAAACAAAAACACACAGAACGGTATAATTCAGGCGTTTAATCCCTCGTAATGTGGACGCAGATCTCGACAAGCATCCTCCACTCTCTCCAGAACGCACCCAGCCAGACTAGACCAGACTGGAGGGAGCAGTTGGGAGAAAATTTCGTGCGGTCGGGCTCGATTAAACTACTTTATTCTTCGGCGTTGAACCTCCGAGGAATGCGCTCCTTACACGGCTGGTTAATCCTTTCCAAAAAAGAAGAAGAAAAAAAACATATATACATATAGGCTTCCAAAAAAAAAAAATCTCTCCTACGAGTCGAAGAGGTTCTTTAAACGCGTAACACGGTACTCTCCACAATCTCGCATTTCCCCCCCAGTTGTCCAGCTTACCCCCGGTTGCCACACACAGGCAGCAGGGCTGAACTGCCGTGGAAGCGTCTATCTGTCCAATCGCATTACTCGGAAGGAATATGGCCACATCTGCCTATCGGAGAGCGGCGGGCCCCACGTGGGGTGCACTGATACATGACATCATCCCGCGGATCCACAAGGCATCAGCCGAGCCGTCCCACAGTGTGTTCGACAACAGCAGCACGCACTGATGTGCCGACGATCATCTCCAAATTTGACGGAGGCTGCAAAAATACCACATCCGCGCTTCATTAGGGGATGCTTGCTTGTTTTTCAGCGGATAAAATTATTTTAATTATTTCTTAGGGGGGGGATGAGACCACCAAGATAACTTGGAGCGGGGGAGGGTGGGAAGATGATGCGCCTTGCAACAAGCATTCTTCAATTTTTACCCTCCATACAAGGAAACGGGCTATATAAACACGAAGTGATGTTACTGTGAAATATTCAAAGTGAAAGCCCCCCCCCCTTCAAGAAATCCGGCTTTAATCCGCCCCCTTAATGCACGTGCACCGTGAAGGGCACGTTAATGACCAATCGATCGTCGAACGTTCGCCAAACTAAAGCCATAAATTTCTACTTTAAGCGGCTCGTGATTGTTGCACAACACGTCCGCGCCCCTACCTATCAGCATTTGGGTGATAGCTACACAGCGGGAGGGGAGAGAGGAGAGGAGATGATTGCCTTTGTGTGATATGAACATCAGCCATGTCTGAGCACTGCCTTGTTTTGAAGCTTCGGCTCCTGCCCCACGTGGGGAACTCCTCTGCGGCTTTAAGACCTCTCGACCAATAGCGGCGCGGTGCAGTTACTCGGCGGCCTCCCATTGGTCCGCCGGCGCCGAGCCTGTCATTCTCGGTGCTGGGTTGTCAATCAATACCACGCGGGGTCAAGCGCTGACAAATGCCTGTGCTCCCCGGTCCTCTGCCTGTGAATAGAGCCTGGAATGGCTGCTTAATTAGCTTCGAATGGCTTTTCTCTCCAGTTCAAACAATCTGTTACCACCACGTGGTAATGAGAGCCTACATTAAACAAAGGAAGAAAGGAAGCATGCAAACAGTTGTAACATTACAACCTGTAGTTTTCCTTTACATATGGGTCTATGTAAAAAGCAGACAAAAGGATGTTGTTTATCACAGAAGCAAATCGACCTGTTCTAACAGTAGGCACGATTTCAATGTCGTGTTTAATTGAAGATGCAGCGTTTCGGTAAAATGACTAAAAAGACCACACTACTTGTCTTTAGTCGTGCTAATAGGAGAAAAGAGCTTTATCCATAAATACTTATGGTAATTGTGTTTTATTACAACGAGTCGTGCGATGTTTAGGTCAGTAGCAGGTTTTGCCTGAACTGCCAGAGGCAGCCCAAAGCAAAAGCAAACTAAGCGGCGGCTTACACCAGCAGGGGGCCTCCAGGAGCGCTGGGATATTCAAACAACTACAAATGCAAATCATAGATGATAATAAATGTTTATAAAATGCTCAAATCTCACGTGTGTTACACTGCTTTCACATTTATTTTGGTTCTGCTCTGTGTTAGGGCAGGGTGGCTTTTCTGAATTATGAACATTTTAAGTGAAGTCCTGCTGGGAAGATTGTTTGTTGGAGTCATATAACTATCATTTATTCCAGTAGGCTATGAGTAGATTAGAAAAAAATATTATTTTGTCAATGCAGGTTTAAAACATCCCTTGGTTAGTCCCAAACATTCTGCTGTAAGGGCACCATTTTGTTCAAATAACGAAAATGGAAAAGGTACAAAACGGCGAAGAGATAAATAACCAGCATGCTTTGTGTTTGGTAACTTTCCTACTCTACTTATGAAAAACGTAGAGTTGGCATTTACGTCATGCCAACAACTCATTAGATCTAGGAATCAATTTGTCAGTTGTTCAGTCATTTAATACATTGGATGGTTTGGTGATATGCAAACTGAGAGCCTGTTTAGGGCCCCCACATCAACAGGGACCCCAAAAGAGCACTGGACATTTTCAAAGATCTCTACAAAAGCAAGTTTAAAATATCAAATATAAATGTCACTTAAGCAAAATGAGCATTTTGTTTGATAACTTTCCTCCTCTGCTTAGTCAGAACTAACTTCTGCGATCCAGGAGCCGCCAATATGTTACTCTAGCAGCATGCTATCACAAGTGCTATCACCGGTGAATCATTTCATACCAATGTGACACGTGTGTATAACGTAGGCGGGAGTAGCCATGATTATTCATGCGGTTTTAGAATGAAATCAGGATGCATGAGTTTTTAAATGATATAATTAGTGAAATCTCATCTCTTTAAATGAAACTCACGTTTTGCAGGGATGTCTGTCGTCATTTCTGCTGCCAAATAAGAATTATGTCTTCCAACTGTTTGGGAAGAAAACTGCAACAAGTCGGTAAGAACAAATACTGATAGAGTGTTTGACTGTTCAGCACATCATATTACGTGAATATCAATAAGTATGATGACCAGCAACTTTGAACAGTTAATTAGTTATTATTGTTCATAACAGATTTAAATTTATATTACTGGAAGGTCCAAAAATCAAATCAATTTTAGGACTCCATGTAATCTTGCTCTGAATGGCTCCCTGGGCATGTGTGCATTATATATATGTATATTTTTATTTTCAGAAACAGACTAAAAACATTTTTAAAGGACATTTTTTACATCCTAGTGGCCTTTAAAGATGACAATCAGACAGGAAATTGGAAAAGCAAAAAGGGAGAAAGCTGTTCAGAAAAGGTTGTAAGGCTGGGAGTCAGACCCTGGCCAAAGACTGGCTATTAGTCTTTGGCTCAGTCAAAGACTAATAGCTTTTCATACTGGAAGTAACCTTTAAATTGTTGCCTTTAAAGGTGATTCTAGTAAAAAAAAAAAAAAAGGAACAGCTTTTTTTGTGTCTGTTATTAATAGAAGAAAGTTTTTGTGAAGCTTAAGCAAATTTTTGATAGTAGTCAGCCTTGATGCAAAAACAGCCATATGGGATACTGCACTGCCTATGGTTTGCATATTGTCCTTGTACTAGAAGTCATAAGTCATGAGCTCTGAGTCAGTCAACAATGTTTACATTTATTTTGGAGTGCTGGATGAAGAGCCACCTTGCTCTTATCAGAAGCAGTTCATAATCAAAGATGATAAGGGAATGTGATACTCTGTACATAAGTACAACATGGAGTCCTGTGCTACACAGAACAATATTATGGCCATGTTAGTGAAGCAATTTTAAACTAATACCACCAAACTGGGTTGTATAAAATTACTTGAGGGCAAAAAAAATAAATAAATAAAAAATGTCAGCCATGTTTCCCAGTGGCACAGCAGCAGATTTGGGGCGAATGCTAAGTTCATTATGTCACACTGAGGTCTGAGATTGCCCAGCAGTCGTCTTACTTGTCATTCTTGTCCGCCACCTTGAGGATGTGGGTTAATTGTGTTATTTCCAAAAGTATGGGGACAAGTCTGTGAGAAACTCAAGCACACACAAGAGCTGCCGGGCTAATCTCAGCCAGGCACCCCCTCATGCTTTTCAATAGAGAGTCCTTGGATTAAAGGCAACAAAAGGGGCCAAACCTCTGGGAGAAAGGGCCCCTCCACCCACTGAGTCCCCCACACTGTTTATTTACAAGGAAACCCCAGCCTGAGTCTAACTCCCACCCTTAGGCATTGCACTATAGGTCTGTTTGCAGAGGTGGCTCTAATTCTTAACAGAGCAAGGACTGTCCTTGGTTTTGGTACTTTGGACAGACTAGAAATTCACTTTTCACTCAGCTGAGATGTAGCTGGTGTGGAAATATTTTTGTCTGCCACAGAACAATCACTGTGGGGTCAAATTATTCAAATGTAGCAATAATTTCAAAATCCTACAAAAATCTGTTTTAAAAAATTGGCGCTAATTGAAATTCTCCTGTTGCAGCTCCACAAACAAGCCCCACGTCAACCTTTGCGTGGAGCTATTTTTCATCATTTTGATGGTAGTATTTGCCCAGTTTTTGGCTCATTAAAGCAACTTATTTATTTTTCTAAACTACTTACCCAATATTTCTCTCCTGCATGGTTTATGTTGTGTTTACAAAGCAAAAAACAAGCTCCCTGCTACGGCAGATTGCTGCGGTTCAAGCTTATAATGCAGCAACTCACACGCCTGAGTACCGGCGGACTGTTTTCATGAAGATTTGCAGACTTATACTGTACGTTCACAAATAAACACTGTGTATCGCTGCCACATCATTCACAGGCGAGAGGCAAAAATGTGCAAAAACAGGCACACACATTCCATGCAACAAAGAGCCCACAGTATGTGGTGGAAAGATGAATTGCCTGTTCTGTTTTAATCAGGATGAGTCATCAGACTGTAATCAATGAAAACAGGATGAGAGTCCTTATCACGAGAGAAAAAAATGCAGATATGAGCAGTGCCGTAAAACAAAAAGAGCCTTTTGGCAGCGATCTGGAGCTGCAAATAGCCCTGAGCTGAAGGGGACACAGCCAAGTGATACAATGAAAATTAATATCCTGCAATCAACAACTGCCTCTGATAAGTACTGACAATAAGAACAATACATGCACAAGTTTCAGTTCAAAAAGTCACTTCCTTGTGTAAATGTTTAATCTTTTCTCACACGGAGTGGTAAAAATAACCTAATTTATGGTTTTCATATCTGTGAAAAATGATATATGGTAATAATAAAAATGCAGAACATCAAAAGTGAACATCAAAATTGAAACACGCACCTCTTTTCAGTCCAAAAGTCTGGAAGTCTTCTCTATTTTTCTTAATAAATATGTATTGTTCTCAGTTTACTTAATTTTCTTAAGTTAGATCTTTTTGTTTGGCTTAGAAGAAACGGAGAAACTCTCAAGCACATGGAGGTCAAACATGGATCAAAAAAACAAAAACAGACACATCGCTAGATCGTCATCAAATCATATGTATGAAATTTGTCTGCCAAGATGATATAAGCGCTGAATTAATGGAAATTTTTCAGCAATAATAATTTAATCAAAAAGATGCAATAAATACAAGGAAGTAATAATTAACCAAACCACTGCTATGTGTGTTGGTTTTGGTTTATCATCGCCATAAAAATAGTTGACATAAAGTGATAGCACTTTGTTTACACCCAGGAAGCCACACAGTGATTAAAAAACAAGGGTTCAGAGTGACAATAAAAGTCTGAAACAGTCAGGCGTTTGTTTGGTAATCATTTAATCTTCGCAGCAATCGCAACGTCCATGTCTTTCAGTTTGGTCAAATAAATCACAGCGTTTCAAATCGACAAATTGATTGGAGCGTTTAGTGGAGCGAAAGCCTGCAGGAGCACGCTGGAAACTAAAAACGCAGAAGCCTCAGAAGTAGCTCTTTGTGTGCAGTCTGATTCAGACTGCACACAAAGACATTCTGCGCAAAAATATGTTTCAGACTGTCTGAAACATATTTTTGCGCAGAATGTCTTTTAATCCGGCAGACTTTTTTCTCCTCTGTAATATTGTCATATATATGTGTTGTTGTTGTTGTTGTTGTTGTTCTGTGCAGAGCAAATAGCAGAAGGGCTTCCAGCCCGATTCTTAGCCACTTAAATTCGACTGCTATTTTCAGCAAAGTGAGGCTGGCAGACAGTCGTCCTTCTTAACTTGTTTTTCCCTCGTACTCTCCACACTGTATAATAAAAACTCAAAGTTGCCTGCTGAACAGACCCTCAACTCTTCTGTATTACATCTGTTTTTATAACACCCACAGATCAGGCCTAGTTGAAGTCTGTTTTGTCTGTGAGGTGAATTAGTCCTAAGAATCTGCTTCTTAGACGTGCAAAGATTGTAAAAAGACTCAATGACGTTAAACTGATCAGAGGATCAAGCTGTACCAGTTAATTGAGAGGACCTTGAGCTGCACAACAAAGATCTTTTTACTCTAATCCTGTTTCCTAAATGGCTAATGTGATTAAAAAGATTCTTTGGGCCTAAATTCAGTTTTGGTTCATGATTACATTCACATGGCATGGGAATGACTTCACATGACTGTCTCGAATGAAAATTTGTTGTCAGGGCTACGGCCCTAGCAGGAAAAGTGCTCCTTCTATTAAAGTCAGAGGCTGAGAATTGCTTAGCTAAGTGTCGCATGATGTCGAGCGTTATGTTCCCGTTCATCAAACGGCGATGTCGACGAAGGCGAGATCCTTGTCAGCGAGGAATGTGCAGCGCTTTTGTGCCGCTGCTGTATATGGTAACCAGACAGCTTTAACTTGCCCTGTAACGACAACCGGAGCCGGATCACATTTCACAAATCTCCCTATGAGAGCACAGGCCTCTGTCATCATATATGCAAGCCTTTCGCCACTTCTGCCTCACTGAGGAGCATTTCATATTCCATGGCACACAGTGCTATAGCTGTACTCCTCCAGTCCAAATTGACTCCATAAGTGCTCCTATACCTGCTGACTGACACATGCTCATTGAAAATGATTCCCTCACTAGTGGCTGGCACTGCTTCTTGCTCTGGAAGTGTGCTTGATTCCATTATTAAGCTGAAAAAGAGAGAGGGAGTGAGTGGAAGGGGAAAAAAAAAAAGCTAGACTTGGTTGAGGAGAATAATGGACATCTGAGGAAGTTATCAGGGCAGGGTAGAGTGTGGATGCTGCCTGACAGCAGATCAGAGAGCTCCTCCAGCTGGAACCTCTGCTTATAAGCCTGGCAGAGCCGCGCCCAGGAGTCAGCCGGGATGATAAGATCTGTGGTATTATTGGACAGGTCCGAACCGTAGCATCTATCAAGGTTATATCATGTCTCCATCAACCACTGGTGCACTGAAAGCAGAATACAAATATTACTCCCCCCAAATCACCATCCTATAGGAAGATTTTAATGTGGATCTGATTTTAATGGAGTCATTTATTTTTTATTCTTTGAAAGAAAAAGAAGTAGTGAATTTTATTAATTTTGAAATCAGATTTGCACAGAAAGTAAATGATCTCTTTCTCATAAATAAAAGAAAAACGTGCAAAAAGCCAAATTGGTAATGTAGGAAAAAAACTGAACAAACAGTTTTTGTCATGTTTGTGATGCTTGCATTTTTTATTTAAGAATAACCATTATTAAGACTGTTCACTCACTCTAATAATTTATATATTACTTGTGTACATTCAAATAAGATCTCCATATCCTAATGGTCTTGCTAATCAGATTATAATTATAACTTTTGCCTTATTTAAATAATTATGCAAGGAATCCATCAATCCATCTTAATATCAGATATACAAGAGGATGACCTAACTTTATAATTGGATGCACTTAGTGACTTTATTAGAAGTGTCATTCTTTCGGAGCACACTTATTGAAATTATATGTGTCTCCAAAAGTGACTGTTACTCTGTGTATTTCTGATTTGTCCTGTAAAAATGGACACAAAGGGGTTAAAGAATTACAGAGAAGGAAAAGCGGCGAGAGAAAGCGAGACCAAATCAACAAATTAAAGACTGTCCTGTGAGAGCCTAAGCCTCTTATTTTTATTTCAAATGAGGATAGAAATTGACTTCCTTATTGAATCTAATTATTAGCCGGTGCCCTCCAAAAGTCTCCCGAAATTGCCTGGAGCAGTCAGACTATTAGCATAAACACCACCACTGGCAAGCTTAAAACAAATGGCATATTTAGTCAGTGTTAATGGGATTAAAATGTGCGGGATTCAGGAGTGGTTCACCTAACAGCGAGCATCACATCATCATTATGTATGTCCTGACTTCTCAGCTTCCACTCTTTGTGTTTGCGTTTAATTTCTCTGCACCCCGTCCACCTCCCCTCTCCCCCGTCTCCCATCCCTTCTAGCTAGTCTCTGTTATTCAACAGATTGTGTTCAATCTTGATCCCAAAAAATCCCAGACAATCATAAATAATAAAGGATTACACCGATCTGAAAAGCTGGTGCCTTGCCTGCGGCAGTGAACACACAGAGAAATAATAGTTGCCCATCTGTGCACCAGCTTGGTAAGAAGAAAGGGTAAACAAAGAGCATAGTGTACCTGGTGAAGCTTTCTCCTCTCTCAGCTCTTTGGCCAGAGTACATGAAAGGCTTTGGATGGCTCTCCTCCTCCTCCCCCCTGCAGATTCCACTGGTTCACTTCATAAGATTTTTTTGATTAGGGAGGTCTGAGAAGCACAGACTGACAAGGTGCGTCTGTCAGGACTCTAACAAGCCTTGGGATTATCTCTCTATCGGGGGTCCAGCAGTACTGAGATGCAGTTTACAGTATCCTCCATGCTCAGAGCATAACTGTACAGAGGAGCTGTCTAATCCAGACCGGCCTTGCTAAAATATTTACACCTCTTGAGCTTCTCCATGTTTTCTTACATAAATCATAAACCTTATTGAATTCTGTTGAGATTTAATGTGATCGACCGACAGAAAGTAGCATGTCGTTGTGGTGTGAAAAGGAAAAGCTACATGCTTTTTACATGTTGTTCAGGTACAAATGTGAAGTAGGGTATTGAATTTGCATTTGACCCCTTTTACGCTGATAACGCAAAATACAATTAGGGACAATATTCAGAATTTATCAAATTAGTAAGTATGCCTGTGTGCAACTTAGTCTAAGGGTGTTTTCACACCAGATAGTCCAGTAGAGTTGGTTTGATTTCTTGCATTTTCAGCTGGTGTGGTTTGACACAGTGCTTTTTTCTTCACAAAATGTAAACAGAAATTGAGTAGCATCAGATCTGAGTAGTTTAAAGAGACGTAGATTCGTAGGCAGTCCAGAGTCTGCATCAGAGTTCGATTAAATATTCACACGTCCCAGAATTCACCGGAGTTCCTAGACAAACAAACTAGAGTTTGATTAAAGCGGACTGAACAGGGCCGCTGCAAATGCACTCTTGGTATTTAGAAGGCTTTCTGATTGTAAAAAGTAAGAGCATTTGTATTCAGACTTCATAATGATGAAGTCTAAACACATTCCAATGCATTTCAGATTCATATTTGTGAAAACAAGTACTAAAAAAGCTTTTCCTTCCACTGTAAAACAGTCCACTACAACGTGTTGGTCTACCAGGTAAAATCCATTCATGGTTGGGGTTGTAATATGACAAAAAGTGACAAAGCTTAGGGAGTCACTCCAACACATTGGAGCTCCCAGAAAGACTGATTTAAATGAACACACCTCCAGCATCAATCACCCATCTCATTTTGAGGATATTGATCTTGCTACCAGAGATCTCACAGGGGTCAATCAATTCATTTTGAGGTGACGTGATCTGCATTAATGGGTCGAGTTTATAAATCAATGAAAGATGGATTTTACATGACTTCCATCATCTATTCAGCAGCTTGGATGCCTCAAATTAACTGTCTTGTGATTTTGAGTAGTTTAAAACTCCACTCATCATCACACACACCGTTTCTACAAAACTCTACGTAGAATACACATCGCTGCACAGCTGTATGTATTGTGTAGCTGTATCTTTTAATTAAAAGTAAAAAAAAACAACAACAACAAAAAAAAAACAACTTAGCTTGGTTTACTCCTGCAACTTTACAGCCTGTGCAGGGGGTGAAAAATGACCTTACGGCTTCTCATCCATCCCATCTGGGGAGCCCTCATTACGCCGCAAGATTTATATATGTAAATGCAGAGAGAGCGATATCGAGATAAATAGAGTTGGGTTCTGCAGCGGGGAGGAGACAAAAGATAGAGCAGAGGCATAATGAGCTCTGTTTATGTGCAGTGTTGCTTGGCCTGTTGACAACAGATAATGAAGTTACAGTTAGTGGGGGGATCTGCTGGCACTAATTAAGCTCACTGTCATTAGCAGCATTAGAAACACGAGGCACCGTCTCAGAAATGGGAGGCGCTAACAGGAAAATTCATGTCAGCAAGTCCAGAAACACAAGCAGCTCCATGCGGGAGCTTCACATGCAAAAACCTCTGGAACGTTTTTGCGCGTTGCCATGTTCTCACAATATGTATTTTTACTGGAATGTTATGCATAATTATAAGGCTGATTGATTTAGTTACACCTGTAAGTCTCTTGGAATGAGCTTCCCATATTATAATTTTGCCAACCAGTTATTGTGTTTAATTAAGGTGTGTTCAAGGTGGCTGGTGCTGGTTTTCAGTGGCTCACAGTGTTTTGTATGTTTCTACAATTTTAGTTTAATCTGACCTATGTTGTATCCTCTACATGTTTTGTAAAAAACTGAAAATTGGACAGCATGTGCTTTCCTTTAAAGAAATATTTGATCTTCTTGTGACCTTTTCATAAAAGCCAGATTTTGTGGCGTGCACAAACAATAGTAGTCATAACCATAAAAGCATGCTTTGAAGTTTTGTGCTACTTTGTGTTGGTCTGTCACAAAAGTCCCATTAAAATAATTTCAAATTTATGTCTTTGGCGTGACAAAATGTGAAACAATTTAAATACTTTTGAAACCCAGTCGCGCCTGTTCTGCACTAATGGCGCTTCAGAAAATTTCCATTAAACTTTCATTTTTCAGAATGTGCTAAAAAGAACTCGCTTCTGTTTCATTTCACACAAATATCCATCCCTACGCGAAAGGACTCAGGTGAGGACGTGCCACAAGGTCTGAACACGACGCCGTCGCTTTGAAGCAGCTAAAAGCGTCTAAAAAAAATCGCCGTTTATGTTAAACACCGTACACAGGAAATATTTTCCCTCTAAGTGAAGCTACAGTGTGAATTGGCTTGTGCAGAAGCCACAGCTCTGACATCTGGAAATGTGGCATTCACCACTGAGCTGTTAGAAAGTGGGAGAGCTCGATTGACTGTCACAGAGTCAGAGCGGAGCTCAGTGAGTGCCATCCTAACCACAGCTCCATCGCAGCCTGTAATCCAACTCACCACCGAAGCCGCTGCTGCTGGCTGCCTGCACAGACCCAAGCCTCACTGTTTGTTTATGCAGCACGTAGACCGGGCCATTAAAAGTGGGAAGCCTGTCAAAAATAAAAAGAGACTTTTCATGTTTGAGGGCTGCAATTGTGGCTCTTGTGTGATGTTTTTCCTCCACACTGACCCCTTTACTTTGAGGTCGGGAAGCCGCTTAAGCCTGGCCCCGTGGAGCCAGCCATTTTGCCGGGCCAAATGCAGTATTTTTGAATGTGGTTGTGTAGCGTTTGGGGGTTGGAGCGGTGACTCTGGCAGAGACGCTCCGGTAGCGTGCAGTGATGGCCTACACATTGTTATAACGTCTCCTTGGGCAAAACAACGCCAAAGATTTTAAATACACTCCCGCATTTTCTTTGCTCGGTCTAATTTGCCTCGACGCGTCTGGCTAAAAAACTCTCAACACTCTCAAAGTTAACCATGCACCACGTCAAGTAGAGACCGAGTTTTAGTAATTGAAAAAAAAAAAAGGATTTTCCCTTAGTCTTCTGCATCGCTCTCGCTCTCCAGAAGCCGCTTACAAATGATACAAGCAGTTTAAGACATCTATTCCCAGCTCAAAACGATTCAAATAATAAAAGCAGCAAAGGGAAAATGTGGAAATTTGCTATGTAGTTAACTTGTGACAGCCACCAATTAGGTTTATGATTCGGGCGCCTCTGGGCCACTGTCGCCAGGCCTCAGTCTCCCTCTGATGTCATTACACAAATCTGCAGCAGTCTGACAGAGCAGGAAGGGCCACACTGCAGGACACAGGAGGGAGAGAAGCAGAAGAAAAGGTGGCTCGACTCTTCTCCTCCGATAGCAGTGGATAAGGCTGCCGAGGGGCCTCTTATCTCATCTGCACGTCCCGTGTAAATGTAAGTTTTAGTCTGGCAGATTACATCAGTTGAGGCTGCGAGGGACAGAGGCTGGCAGCCGGGGGACCTCCATGACTCCCTTCATGCGACAAATGCGTCCCCTCCACCCTTCGTGAGCTAACAAAGCCGGAACAGGATGTACCGTGGGAGACAGCTCCTTGCAGTTAAAGTAAGTCCCCCAGAGAAACTGGAATTAAAACTGCCATCTTCCATTTCGCTCCCCAGTTCGCCCCCCCGCCCCCCTCGGCATTTGCCTTCGCTGTTGGCTGCGAGAATAGTGATATTAGTGGACAGCACGCCTCGGTTTTGATAAAAGTCTGCGTTGCAGCTGTGTGGAGGTGTGTCCTGACGAGAGAAGCACACAGCATCTGACATGCAGGCTCCTCTGTGGTCCAGAGGCCACAAAAATGCCATGTGACTGTATGAGGTTCATTTTAGGATACATAAACACACCCTCTGTGTTTGTCTAAAAAACCTCCCCGTCCATATACTGTATGTACAGCACATTCCAGCCACACAGATAGACAGACAGACAGACAGGCTTACAGACAAGCCACATCTGGTGAGCGACCCACAGAAGGCCTTCGCCCCGTTCCTCCTCCTCCTTCTCCTCCTTCCCGTCCTCTCCACTGTCATCCCACCCAGGGAGGGGAAGTGGTGAGGTTGCAGCGGTTGGCCTGACAGGGCCAGCTGTGGGACCACAGACCTCTGAGGGGAGCAGGGAGGGATCCAGAAGCCTTATTACAGACCCAGCTTCACACTGGGCCTCACAAACAACTACCTCACAGCCAGCGGCGGGCACCGAGCAGCAACACTGCAGGATTTGTCCTTTAGCGGCGTCAGAATGAGAGCCTGTGTCTTACCGAAAGGTTCAAACAAGCACAGCGTGTTCTTTAATGGGATAATAAAGACTCTCAGTGCCTTGCAAATAGTTTTCATTCCCCTTGAACCTTTTTCAATGTGTTGTCAAATTAAACGACACACTTCGATGTTTTTTATTGGGAATTTTATTTGTTGGACCAACAAACGCAAAGCAGAATCAGTGCAAAAAAAAACAAAAAAAACATCGATTTGGTCTAGTTTCTGGTGCAAATCAGACAAAACTAACTTACAAGTAACTTTTCAGCAAAATGTGCAAGAGTAAGGAATAACTCTTCCTTAATTCTCAAGAATTCCTTAAGATTGATGAAAACATATTTGTTCTGCTGGCAGATTATTTCACTTATAACATGGGAAAAATGTTTTAAGTGAAATAATCTGTCAGTGGAATTATTCCTTTTTCATACCATGCATAGTTATACTTTTCTAATTCACAATAATGCACTACTTTATGTTTTTCTATTACACGAAATCCCAGTAAAAAAACCAAAAAGACTGAATGCTGTATGCATAGCCTGACTGAATGCGGAAAAGGTCCAGGCACTTTAAGTCACCAAAGTGACAAACTCAGAGCGGCCATACAGATGCTGAATAACCCTGGCACTTTTGGGGTGGATTGCTATTGTGCCACAGTCAGCTGCCAACTCATATCAGCTGAAGGCGACTGTTGCTGAACTGCACCGTCAGCTGGATCACAGGACAGGAAGTTTGAGAGTGATGAAGTCACTGTTTTGCCTCGGTCCCCAGGGCGGTGATTTGTGAGCTAATCTGGTGCTGTCTCCCCAGATTCCAGGTCTTTCTCTCCCCCTGCGGGGGGGCTACTAATGGGACAGTGGGACGGAGCCACCATGCAGCCCAGAGTGACAGGAACACACATGAAAAGACAAAGAACAATGTTGACATTGACTCTGCTGTCACTTCTCCGAATGTACACACACACACAAGCAGGGATGCAGAGCATTGTGCACACACTTGGACAGAAGCAAACGCAGAATAAATTACGCACTGCATGTATAACCTTGGCTATTTGCAATTTGTCATGCAGCCTAGGAAAGATAATTGAGGCAACCTCACAGTATGCAAATGGAATGATAATCAGCTGCTCTATACTCCCAAACACATGCACAGAGAGAGAGAAAGAGAGAAAAAAACAGTTACATTGTTAGCAATTTCTAATAGAGGACACCTATTGACCTATTTTCTCTTGGAAAGCAATTTGTCCCTCCAAAATAAAACTAATAGGTGGCAAGATGAATGGATTAGAGTGGGCTAGGCTGGGCGCACTATGCCATGAGGCACTAAATCACCAGATTATTAGTTTTATGAGCCAAGCCCATGAGAGAATGATTGCTAATGTTCCCAGAGTAACCAAGGGAAATAAAGGTAATGGAGCAATTTATAAATTCTGATTGGTATACATAGAGAACTTCCAGCCCATCTCCTTTGTTATTTTACTGCTCTCGATAAAATACGCCCCAAGCCACACAAACACTGTGGCCAGCTATCAAAATCAATACAATCACAGGGCTGCGAGTGCTGCCTCTGCTTCTCGGTTATTTTTAGTGCATTGCAGTCTGACCCGCAGTTATAAATCAAAACCATGTGGAAAGGAAAAAAAATAAATAAATAAAGAAAACCAACACCAGCTTCCGTTTTTTTCTCTCTTTTACTTAATTCAGACCGTCTGGAAGACATACGGGAGACGATTCACCCCCAGCGCTCCGAACACTCAGGATGTGTGTTTACAGATGAAGACAAGCTCGGTTTGAAATCGTGCATCACAATTTGTCAGACAGACGGACGGATGGAGGGAAGACGGGCGGGCAGGTGTTGGGTTTAAATCCTCCCAGCTTAGATGAATAACTATCTTTCACTCATCCTGTTTTCGTAGCCACACAACTTTCCATCATACAAACACCAATCCCTAATTTCCACCTCTTCACAGCTCTCTGATGTCTAAATTGTAAGTTGCACAAACTTCAAATGTATTCTAAAATGTGCTGCAGATGTAGGTGCCTCTCATGTGGTTCATGAAAGGAGAGTTTTATCTGGTTTGGGGGGGGAGAGAGGCTTGTTGCTTTGCCACCACAGCCTGGCTCCCTCGTTTTTTACGTCGTGGTGGGTGGCCCCGACATCGTCTCATGTCCGTTTGTTATGACGGTAAACAGCACACGTCCTACAGCATTTTTCTTCCCCCACTTTAGCTTGTTTTAAATAAATCACCTAATCGCTGTTCATTTAGGACACGTGCAGCTAAGATTTCCACTAGAATTCGATCTGCTTCAGTGCTGAAGTGCTTTGGTGCAAAGGTGAGAGGAAGTGAAAAGAGGTGTTAAAAACAACACCCGGCGTCTAAAAACATATTTGCATTCTTGTCACGTTTTTAACCTCAGTGAATTTTATATTAGGATTTTATGTGACAGACTATTACGAAGTAGTTCGCAAGTGTGAATTTATATGATGCATCATGCTTTACAAATATTTTCTATAAATGAAAATCTGAAAAGAGTTACATGCATCTGTATTCATACCCCTTGATTCTGATGTTTTAAAATAAAATCCAAAGCGACCAGAAATAGTCAGTTCGTGTGGATAAACCCAGGTTTTGCTCGAAGGCTTTAGAGGTTTCTTTAGAGAACAGTAGCATCTTCAATTACAACATCATGAAGGTAAAGGAACGGAGCAGACATCTCAGGTATAAAGTTTTTGATAAAGTTTGAACCTAAAATATCTCCATCTCTGAACATCTCACACAGCACTGCTCAAT
Source organism: Poecilia formosa (assembly GCF_000485575.1). Lineage (NCBI taxonomy): Eukaryota > Metazoa > Chordata > Actinopteri > Cyprinodontiformes > Poeciliidae > Poecilia > Poecilia formosa. Next base: position 1,626,539 of record NW_006800020.1, on the reverse strand, counting down.
CCATCAACTGGGCAGAGAAAGAGTGTTTGACGACCGCAAACCTACAAACCTAAAGCATCGACCAAAACGACAATGCTAACCCTGGAGGAGCTGCAGAGATTCACACTTAAGGTAGGAGATTCTGTAAACATCTGGCATCAAATAGTGACAAAAAAAAGGGCAAAGGAAGCCAAGAAAAACGTCCCATTTGTGGTCTGCTATCCAAGGGACGCATTGAACATGTGAAAGAAAAGGCTCTGGTCAGATGCGACCATAATGTAACTTTGCAAAAATCCTTAATTTGTAGGAAAAAACACCTCGTAGCTCTTTAAACACACCCTCCCCACTGTGAAATATTTTTATGGCGGCAACCTGCTGTGAGGATACTTGTTTTCAGCAGGGGAAGGGAAGCTGGTCAGAATTAATGGGAAGATGGTTGTGGCTTCAAACAGGGAAGTCCGGGAAGAAAACCTTTTAGAGGCTGCAAAACACCGGGGCGGATGTTCCCCTTCGAGCATTCATAAAGTTTGCAGTTAGAATTTCACAAAATGGGAAAAAGTTCAACGGGTGTGAATACTTTAAGATGGTGGCAGTGCCTCCAGTCGACCTCAAGCCCCAGAGAAGCTTGTCTGTCAGTGCATCTGTGACGGATTTGTTCTGTCGGAGCTTTCTGCAGCCAAGAGGAGCTGGTATCTTTGAAAGAGTAGACGCTGTAAACACACACACACGCACACACGCATGCACACACACACTCTACTTGACCTTTATAGAGCAGGGCTGCTGACAGCTCACAAACTCTGATTGTAAGTGAAAATCTTCTCATATGCTTCTTTTCCACCCACTTCTTGTTTTTCCGTGGTGAAGTTACATTGCTCACTTGTGTTTTCACTTCCTCGTCTTACAGGTAGGAAGTAACACTGTGACCTGTGACAGCAGAATCTGTTGAGACTTGTCGAGGGAAGGAAAATGTGGCTTTTAGATGTTTTATATTCCTTTGTGAGTGGGCGATTCAGCAGAAATGACTCGCTGCTGCTTTTGGAGGGCTATAGGTGTGACATTTTTAAAGGCTTCCTCCTGCACATTGACAGGGCTTCATTCCTTCAGCCCTCTCCCACAGAGAGGGTGTTTTTGGGTCACACTGCTGGTTCATCATCACCCCACATTTCCTGTTTTGAAATGGTGCAACGCCCTTCTCAGAGCGAAACGGATCTTAGCAAATCATGAGCGGAAACTCAATTGGATGAAAGTTTATCGAACTTATGCGAACGTTCACCTCCAGAGCTTCAGTCTGCAGCTTTGTGGTATCGTTTTTAATCAAAGCAGGTTTGCCAAGCAATCCGCGTTCGGCACATAACAGCGTTTTAATTTAATGCACTCTTTAAAGAAAAACCGACTGCAGGATTCGGGCTCAGATGTGGACGCTGATTTTCCAGCAAATTGACTCTGCCGCAGTTTCCGTGCTGATTCTCAAAGAGAAAAGCAGCAGCAACAAATTCTGTGATCCCACAGTCTCTGTACAATGTGGTTAGGTTTTATCCAAACGCGACAAAGCCTGGAATAATTCTTGTCTTTCTTCCATCAGCCTTCCAGCAGCTGGAAGCCGTCAAGGGAAGCCACCCCAAGCAAAATGTTATTCCAGCTTGTTAGTGTTTGAAGTCGCAGTGAGCTGGGTTGCAGAAGCTGCTGCCTGCGGTTTATGGCTTGTTGGGCTGCTCAAGATATGGAGTCTCACTTTCCAACTCAGGATGTCTCTCTGCCATTGAAGCCACAACTGTAGCTGAATGATAACACAAGCCCGTCTAGAAGAAAGGACTTCAGAATCGTCTCGTAGTCTTAGCTAAGTGAGTGACAGCACTGGAGTTTGTGTGGTAGCATGTGTGCATCTGCTTCAGCTCCTGTTGTTTATCCACAGACTGGAGCAGCGCTGGTTGCTTAGGCTCCTCTTTCTCATTCTGACATCCTTTCTTAATAATACAAAGTGGAACGATAGGAGATTATTTCTCAGTTCTCACATTTTGGCGCCTCTGGAAAGCGTATTTAAAGCCTTGAAATAAACTAAGCTTTCATTGTTGTAACATCAACACAATCTGAAGAAAATTACTGAATTTTCTGGGAATTGACAGTGGGGGAGTTGCTTTTCTACATGTCTGTTTTTATTTCAATGATTGCTCTGATTATTAATCTATGTAGGTTTAGGTGAATAGCCCTTTTTTTTGTACCCATTTTCTGACTCTTACCTTGGCTACTACATGTGTTCAGGTACTCAGCTAAAAATGCAGGTTCAGTTGTTTTTACTTACATGGTGGTCAATCCAAAGCCCACATTTTTTAGTGCAAATTTTAAATTTCACTCAGTGTATTTAGTATCATCTGATAGAAATAGTTAAAATACCTTTAAGTTTGGCTAACACTGTTGAAATTATGTGACCATTCTACAGAAACAAAGAGGCTGGAAAGTCACTATTTTTGTTGTGGTAGCCTACATAACTCCCACAGGGTGGTGGGGAAAAAAAGGACTGCATCTGTTGGGACTGAATGGTGATGTCAACAATGTTGTTCATCATCAGCATTAGTTTGTTCCGGGGTAAATTAATTATTTTCTCATTTTCTTTTCTTTGTTTTCTGCCAACAAACAATCATTATTTGCCAAACTTTGATTTCTGACTTCTCTCTTAAGCTGTCTTCTGTTTACTCCACTGGTTTTCAGAGATGGCCTGCGACAAAAAGGTTGATTTCAAGTTCAGTAGACCAGATTTTTGGTTATTGTCCTGCTGAAAGAATGGGTGGTGACCCATTCACCCACTTCCAGTTTACTGGCAGATTACTCCATATTTCCATTTATAACGTCTTGTTATTTCAGCTCTAACAATGTTCTCTGGCCTTTGGAAATGAAAAATGCACATAGCATTACAGACCTTACACCAGAGCTAATTGTTTCATGTCCCCTGAGACGTTGGTACTGAAAAACTCAATCAAATCAGTCCTACTATAGTTTTCTGACAGGGACTTTTGATTCTTTTAAATCGCTTACCATCATCCCGACTATCTATTTGTATCATGATCAACTTTTTTTGGTTCAGCCTTGTTTGTCACAGTTCCAGTTGTTCATAAGTGTAAGTTGTTTTTCTGACTGTACCACTTTAAGTGAGTAACAGTAGCAGTCATTTCATGAATTATAAAGATAAAATCTAATAAACAGAGCTCTGTGTCAAATCTTAAACTAGACAGAAAAACATTTAATTAGACAAATGCTTTAACTTGACTTATGCTATAGAAAGAATAATTAGACATGCAAGTAACTGTAGCACTAGTGCTGTGAGACATGAGACATAACATTTTGATTTGTCATTATGTTTCTAGAACACAATGAAATTGGAGGGGTACCCTCAGGTTGAAAAGCTAATCTTTCTTATTATGCTGCCCCTCCTTCTGAGTAAATGTTGCATTGAAGTATTGAATGTCAGATTTCTTGTATTTTTAAACATGAGCTCATGGTACTGAAAAACAATATTTATTGCAATTTTCCATTAAAAGTGCCAAGGCATTAATATATATATATATAATCGATTCATATATATATATATATATATATATATATATATATATATAAAGTCAAACTTAGCAAGTGAATGTTCCAACGTTATCCACGGACATTTTTTAACAGTCTTGTTTTGCAGCTCAAAAGCGGTTAACCTCTTTCTGCTTCCCTCTGAACCAAACATTTAGATAATCCAGTTCAGCGGAGGCATCCTTACCACGGCTGTCGGGTCAGTTGAGGAGAACTTTGGCCCTCAGAGATGCAGGCCTATGATTCTGGCATGTCTGGATCTGTATGTGGTCACACAAAAAAAGGTCAATTTCACATATTTCTTTGAGGTTAGCCTCATATTCAGGTCAGACAGATATGGGTCATTACGTGGCCAAACTCTTCAGGGTGTTGGAGTGGTGTAGTCAACATTAAACGTGACATCTTCAGATGACTCTTTTGGGATGCAGAATGGCAATAAAAAGATTATTTACTTATCGATTCATGTTTTTATATCAGTTCAGTCCTGATTCCGTCAGGTGGTTGTAACAGTGGCCACCTCATTACTGTAAAAACCTCCACAGGGAGGAGTAAACGCCGAGCTGAAGCAGGTGGAACAAAGTGCCCCCTGTGAAAATGACAGGCCAGGATGTGAAAATGGCTGCAATAAAATGCAATGAACAAACCATTAAGCCTTAAGTGAAGGACATGCAGATACCAATTAGATATGCTTGGTTGATTCTATTACACTATAAAGATGAGGTTAGACAGAGGGGTCAAGAGGGTCTCTACGACACTGTGTCTGATTCAGTGAAGGCTTCTCTTCCAACCTCCCCTGTGTAGCGTTTGGTTCCCCACGCAAACACAAAGAAACAGTCTGAGACATATGACCCGGGGGTCAGCTGTCATGCCTGCTGCTCCTGCTTGTCCCTTGGGGAGGTTCGTCAGACAGGCTATTGATCAGCCAGAGTATTATCAGAGCTGAAGCTGTTTATCACGCTGTCTGCTCCCAGCAGGGAGACTCTGTCTCTAATGGACCATGGTGGGGTGCTCTCCTGCACCTGTCCTTGTCACCCACACACCTTAAGCACCATCGATCCCTGTGTCACCCGTCCTTGTCATGCTCCTCTGGAGACGAGGGGTCTTCCTGTAATGTGTGGAAAAAAGACATTATTTCTTTCATCCTGGAGCTTGGACCAAGAGAGGAGCATCATTTCTTTTAATGTTCTGATGTTGACCAAATTCAGCAGAAAAACAGACATTTATATAGACTGTATAAAAAAGATAACCTTATCTCAGAATTAGAAGTATTTGTTAAATGTCTGTACGATGAGCTAGAGTATTTTTATTTTTTATTTCGTCTTTCTTTCTTGAAATTGAAATTCAGACATTTATATACATTTCCTTAGTATTTGCTGAAACTATTGGTAACTGTATGACTTTGTTAAAGATTGTGGGTATCCTTCCACAAGCTTTTCTCGATAGAGCAGGGGTGTTCAACTTCAGCCCTCGAGGGCCAGTATCCTTCAGCTTTTACATCAACACTCAGCATCAACACTCCTGTGTCAAATAATCAGGCCATTAGCAATGATGTAGAGAACATCACTGCATAGCAGGAAAGTAATTCAGCCATTTGACTGAGATCTGGAGGACCAGGCACACATCTAAAAGTTGTAGATCACCGGCCCTTATGGGCTGGAGTTGCAGGCTCCTGCACTAGACAGTAGTTTTCTGAAATTTTGTCCCATTCCTCCTGACAGAAATGGAGCAACTGAGTCAGGTTTGTATAGGCCACCTCGCTGACACCACGTTTTTAACTCTGCACACAAATCGCACACGTACTTTGCGATGATCATTTCAAAACACTGACTTTTCTGTCCTTTGGCTACTAATTTGATTTGGCCATTTGGAGGACATTTCTGCCCAAACTATAACTTGCCGACTCATCTCTCTTGAGATGTTGCTTCAATATTTTCACATAATGTGTTTTTTTCTTGCGTTGCCACCTATTTAATGCGGTGCACCGGTTTCTCCCACAAGCATGCAACCTCACAACATGATACTGTCACCTTCATATTTCACAAATGAGACAGTGTTTTCAGGTTCGCAAAGTTTCCTCTTTTTTACCACAAATATAGCAATAGTCATTTTGGTCAAACAGCTAAGTTGTTGTTTTGTCAGATCACAGGACATGCCTCCTGCATTGAGGACTCTTTGTCACTGAGTGCATTTGCAAACAGTAGTTTTGGGTTTTTTATACTGCTGTTGGGAGTCATGGCTTCTTCCTCTCTGAGTGTCCTTTCAGTCCATGTCGGTACAGGACTTGTTTCACTGTGGACATCGACATTCTTTTACCAGCTTCAGCCAGCCGTTTCACAGTCTTTTGTTCTGGGGCTGATTGGCGCATTTCCCAGCATATCTGGAACAAATCTGGGACACAATTGCTGCCTCTTTGCTAAACAATGCGATGACTAGACATTTCCATGCAGTTTACACTTGCATATAATTGTTAAACAGATAAGAGTATCTCCAGGCATCTGGATATGCCAGACTTGTGGAATCCACAGGTGTGTTTCCATTTAACACAAATGTAATACGTTCTCTAATCAGACATTTACAAAGCAAATGACATCATGCATATGACTGCATTCTTTTCCTTAAAATCTTTTATTTTTCTGGCATCAGTTAAATGGAAATACTTTTGCTATTTCTTACTGGCATGGTCTGATTCACCGTCAGGCAGTGGAAAAATGTTATGTCTATTTAAATGGTGTCTGTAGATGTCTGGCTTCAGTTGTGCAAGCTAAAACAATATGAGCTAAAGAGGAAGGGATCTTTCTGTTTACTCCCTTTGAATCAATGAATGCGCTGAACTTGAAAATTACTCGTGTTGTCATCTTGTTTTTCTTGAATTTTTACTTGTTACTCTTGACTTCCAGGTGTTTCCCAGCACATACTTTAGCATTGTGCAAGAACGCAAAATATGAGCTTTCAGGATTTCTACATTGGATAATTAGCTGCAAATAAAGTTCCAGATCACCTATACACCGACTGGATTTGTCCTCTTTCCTTCCTATTCCCAATGTGCAAATGGGAATAGGAATAGGACTGCTTATTTAACAATGCAGTCAAGCAATGTCACGTCCTTTAAAAGAAATTTTTCAAAAACAAATATTTAGTCATAAGGAGGATTCAAGTGTAGAAATAGTGACATAATCTGCATATATGTTTTTCTGAAAAGAAAAAATGTCAATGTTTCTGCCAGAGCAGAGGAACATAATAGTTGGGTTAATTTGTTTGAAGAAGTTTGGTGCAGAAGTTATGAAACAGGAAAGAAACGGCAGTCTGCTGGTGTTTTAAGTGAATCGTGCCTCTTCGAAGGAAGGTTTCACAATAGAGTTCACATCTTTGAGGTCAGCAAATGAGAAGCAATGTTAGGGTTGAAAACGAACCGAGCTGTCGCCTGCACTTTAATCACACTTTGGATCTCTCTTTCTACGTGCCACCCCCATGCTGCAGTAATACACCCATTCTAAGGGTGTGATCTGTATCTTTGCGACTGATTGAGTTCAAACCTGTTCTCCTTCTGCTCATCGTTTTAAGTAGTACTTGCTCTCCACCTCCACCTTGCCCATATCTTTCATTGATAATGCTAGACTGTCCTTATGGACAGTACTCTGACTTTAGACTTATATCTCCTGTCTTATATTGCTGCCACACTCTACATGTTTTATTTAAAAATGTGCATTACTACTACTACTAATAATAATAATAAAATTATACCCATGGAGAGTGTGCATGTTGCTTCTGATAATAGATGACCCCAAGAGCAACACTAAATGGATACAGAAGTCTGGGCACAAAACGGTGATTGACCCCGAGGATGGTGTCAAATTAATTGCAAAACAGCCTAAGGGTGGGACGCTTACAAAGCCCTAATCTCAGTTCCATATGAAATATATGCAAATAAGAACATTTTTGGGTAGGTCATAGTTATCTTTTTCTGTGCGGTCTATGAAAATATCTGATTTCAGCTGTAAGCCCCCATATATAAATCTTCAGATTGACAAAAGACCATATGCAGCACAATCAAAGAACATGTGTTGCATGCATGTAATCAGGAAGACGTTTCTTTAACTCGTAACACAGTTACAAACTTCCAAAGTACTTTAGATAGTGAGATCATCCTTTCTACATCACTTATATTTCACAAAACACGGTTTTTTGACACATATTCAAAACATCTGTGGGAGCAATGTTGGGATCCAACAAGAATCTTTATATCCAGTCCTTGTAGTCTATCTTCTCCACTTGCTTCGACGCATCCAAGTCCTGTCAGCTGACAAAAGCAAACTGTATTTCCCCCCGCTGCTGGTGGGTGGATCAGTTTATGTGCTCGGTTGATTGGGTAAAACCATGCCCAGTCACACTCTTTGAGCCTGTGGTCAATATCAGCTCTGTGCACAGCAAAGCTGTTACACTGGTCCATTAAAATAGGAGGCTGTGAATGTCAGGCACCAGAAGCCGAGGCCATAAACAAGCCAGCAGACGGTGGTTATTCGGAGGTCAGGCAGAGTGCTCAGTTGTCGGTGGCGGCTGGCCGGGGGAAACAAAGTGATGAGGATTTAATGATATCCAGCTTTGTGCCTATTGATAGCAGAGTCAATGGGCTGCGCTGTGGGTGTTTCTCTGATACACAGCAGATTAGCAGCTCTGTGCCAGATGAAAACGTCAGAGATCAATAGGACACAAGGGAGAATCAATAATCGCCCCACTGCTCTGTGGCTTTCATTTGGTGGATTGCTGTGGTCCTTTATGGCCTGCCGTGCTGTCAGCATGCCATTAACTGCATTCATAAAACATGCATCACAGATCTGTCATGGGCATCATATGTTAATGTCAGCAGCTAATGAATATGAATGTGCAACTCATAAGCCAGCTCTCGCTCTCTCTCTCTCTCTCTCCCTCTCTCTCTCATTACATTTCTTCACACTGCTGAGCTGAGAGAGGTTGCTTTGGATAAAATGTAAATCACTGCTTTATTGGGCTAAAATGTATCGCTATCACATTAAAATGGCATGCAGGTATAAGAAAAACTAACTCAGTTTGCAGCAGATCAAAAACTCCGAAGCAGTGGTGAACGAGAGAGAAAGGAGTGGACTAATTACAGCCGCAGCACAGAGCCTGGTGTGAAGGAATAATGGAGAATATTCAGTCATGTCCTTAAAACTATAATCAGCGTTACCTGGGTTGTCGCGCTTCATTATAGTCCAGAGATCTCAGATTAATTAGCATTATTGTGCACAGTGAGTGAGAGAATTGGACAGTAATTACATTAACCTTCTGGATCGCACCTTGTCTTTCTACAAGATATGTCTGGGCAATAAAAGATTGCTATTGCATAGATGATTACACTTATCCTCAACAGTGTCTGCCTACTAAATTGATCCAATTAGCCATTCAGGGCTAATTTAATTACCTGGGGCCACTGTGGCTGGTCTGCATTTCCGTCCTTGCCACCAGGATAATCATAACTCCGAGCTAGGGAGCCGATTTCCAACACATGCATGAAGAGAGCAAATTTAATCTGATATGGGGAAACAGGAATTACCAGGCTCTTTTAATGCAAACGAATGCAAGCAAAGTGAGATCTTTGGCCAGATTCCCTGCATATTAGTGCGCGTCAATGAAAGAAGGTGATAAACAGGACACACCCAAGTCTGGCTTTGCCACAGTTATCAGTGTCAGACGTCTCTCACTTCCCCAGAATATCAATCATGTGAGAAAAGTATGTTTCATTTTATACTCTAATGAAGGTGAGAGCCGGTTCATATGAAAGAGTGTTTCCACGTCATTAGTATGCATGTGGCAGGCACATCGTTGATATTAGGTGAAACCTTCTTCATGCACACGAAGTAATCTCATCTGCTTCATTTTGAGCAAAGCGCCGAGACGCCAAGCACGTACCAATCTCCTCTGCTCTGGGGATGATGTGAGTTTGAGAAATGAGAGGTGGAAAAACCACCTCGTCGCCAGCCAACATCCATAATTGGCGAAGTGAACGAGACAGGGATGAACTCTGGGCCTGGCTCGACTTTGTTGTAATTAAGATGAAATTCGCCAATCGTTTAAACTCACAAATGGAGCTTTGACAGGAAGCCAAGGGTCTATTGAAATACCATTGGCTCGCAGCTAAGGTATTCATCTGCCTTTGCAGAGGAATGAGGCAGTGTGTTAAAGTCTTCAATCAGGCTTCAGTAATGGCTTCTCAGTAATTTGAATAAAAGGTTAAATTCTTTTGTACAAAAGCAGAAAAAATGTTGGCGCACCTGGCAAGGATGTAAAAAGACCCTTAAGATTAACTCATCTTTTAATTCAACAGCATTATCTGACACAGAACATTTTTAAAAAAACACTTTTTGCCTTTAGAACATTACTTAGTCACGTTTTCTATGGCATTGTGCAAAGTCAGAGCATACAGAGAAAAAAAGTTGATTATTCCTGAGTCCTGTTTTCATTCCTTGTTGGACTTCCTCTAATATTTTGATCTGGGGCATCATTTTTTACTTTTTCTCTTTTGTGGCTATATTTTTTGCATCATTGTCAAAAGATCAGCGGTGGGCCATTTTCAGTTTTCTAGTACTGGTACATTTTCCAAGTACAGTAAAATTTCCAATAGTTTTTTGTTTAATGATATACAGTCTAACAGGGTTTATAGGATATTTGAAAGAGAAACAGCAAACACCAAACGCACCTGAACTGCTTAGAATAGAATAGAATAGAATAGAATAGAATAGAATAGAATAGAATAGAATAGAATAGAATCTTCCCAATCAGTCAATTTTAATCAATAACAGACAAGGGATAGATTAAATTTAATTAGGCCAAAGTTAATAGTTCCACAGTTAAATCCCAGTACCTCTTAGCAAACTTTACATGTTTACATTTGTTATGGTAGGAAAAAAAAGGCTTTTTTTTCTCAGATGAGGTCCAATAGTTGATGAGATGTGATGAAACAAAGATGACACACCTTACAGCATGCAGGTAGTAAAAATATTCTTCTATTACCTTTATTAAAGAAGCCCCCTTTTCATTATTAGATTATGCTACAGCAGAAGGTTTAATTAAGGCTTAATACATACACGAGAGGTGCCTTCAAATTTGTCTGCGTATGTGCAGTCATTAAGCCAAAACATGTGCCAGTTAACATAATAACTAATTATCTCATAAAACATTTTGTTGGATGTCTTGTATGTTTGCATTTGTCTCATAAGTTTATGTTCACATTAGCTGGAGGGAGCCACGGTAAAGTTGGCGTATTCACAGCTCTGCGTCTCCTGCGGCAGGCCCTCTTTAGTGCCACTGTGTCAATCTGGCTCGGTCAGGAACACAGAGCATAAACAGAGCTATAATCACAGGACTGTTTGGGGAGGGCTGTTTTAATCTGTGATCAGTGAGCTGTGTCAGTGATATAAAAAAAAAAAAAAAAGTTGGATTTATATCAAAACATCAAACATTCATTGCCAGTTTATCCCAAAGGATGCACAACCACAGACAGTCACTGGCTTTTATTTTATAGACAAAACAAAACAAAGCCTCTGGATAGAGCGAGCTTCTTAAGATTGAATTTCACATGAAAAAAAAAAAAATGTTAGAAACTGCTGCAATTATAACGCTTTTCATGTGGCGTAACGGTAAATAAAAAGTAAGGCTCTTGTTGCCATCGTCAGTTAGGAAGACAAGCAAACAGCATGTTAGACATGACTGTTTGACAGTATTATGGAGTCAGAGTTGCCTCTTGAGATAAACCCAACCCTCGCAGCAGAACACATTTGGTCTTTGCTTTACAATTCCCTTTAAATAGCAAGATTTTCGAGTGGGAACAGTCTTTGAGTGCTTCAGCACAATAAATAATAAATCACCAATGCATCAACAAAGCAAAACTATAAAAAAAGTTTTCAGGGATTAGAGAGATGGATGGGGTTTGTCCTTCATATGTTAATAGCTAAAAGCAGATATGGATTGTGGTGAATTGCAATATGGATTTTATCTTGCAGTGCGAAGCAAACAATAGGACACTAGCTCTGTGTGGAAGCATCATGGGCATGCCATATGAATTTAATAGGTTTTGAAATAAGTGGCACAGTTGGTAGAGCTGTTGCCTTGCAGCAAGAAGGTTCTGGGTTCAATTCCCGGCCCCGGTCTTTCTGCATGGAGTTTGCATGTCCTCCCTGTGAATGCATGGGTTTTCTCCGGGCACTCTGGTTTCCTCCCACAGTCCAAAAGCATGACTGTCAGGTCAATTGGTTTTTCTAAATTGTCCCAAGGTGTGAGTGTGTGTGTGCATGGTTGTGTGTCTCTGTGATGCCCTGCGACAGACTGGTGACCTGTCCAGGGTGTACACCGCCTCTTGCCTGGAAAGTTAGCTGGAGATAGGCACCAGCACCCCTTCTGACCCCATTAAGGGACAAGGGTGTAAAGAAAATGGATGGATGGAGTCAAAATGAAGATATCTCACATTTTCACATAGTCCACAACGGTCAGTACTGCACCCATATGTCTGCATTTGACCCAAGAGATCGCCAGAACCATAAAAATGCCAAGTTTCTTCAAATACCAGCCATCCTGACTGTTTTTAATGCACTAAAATTGTTTTTTTCAAGTTGTCTTCTCATTTGTTTCTTGCTGACTACCTTGACATTTTCCTCTTATGATTTTAGGTTTTATGTAACGCACCCAAGAACGCAATGTCTTAAAGAAAAGGTCTTCCATTCACTTTGGGTCTCAGTAAGTATAATTTCACCATCATTTTCCACTTGTTAAGCGTAAAACTACTATCCTAATTGTTCTAAATACAATTACAAACAACACAGAGCATTGACGTTAGTGGCCACTTCTAACAAAGCACAACCCAGAGAACCAACAGGCACACAACCCGGTTTAATCTTTTTAAATGTTTGATGGCATTTGCTTGAGAGTGAAAGCAACAAGTACATAATTATCTGTCTAATTAAGCTGCCAAAACACAAGCACAGTGCCTGAGCACCTCTGAAACTGTGAGTGCACCATTCATTAGCATGTGCTATAAGCTTATTAATCATCTAACAGCCAATTAGCACACTGTTACCATTTGCAGTGGGTGTGTAAATAAATTCCTGGGTTAATTTCTTCCTCTGATAATAAAGGGAACATTATGAAAATTAGCTCTGTGACTATGTAAATGATCTATGTTGTTAATTGCACAGCAGCGATGGATGTTTGCTGTGGACCAGGCGACTGATGCAACAAATATTTCCCAGGCTGTTAGAGAAATTAAACGGGTAGCTGCTGATTCCCTGGAGGAATCCACAAGCTGCAATAATGACATTTACCCAGCCTCTGGCACACTGATAATGACAATGTCACCGTTTGGCAGCAGGCCAGCGGGAGGTGAGGGTGATGGTGTGGGGCTGGCAATCATCTCAGAGAAAAACAGCACACACACACGCACGCACACACACACACATATATATCCACACTGACCACCTGGTGGGCAAACTGTACTTTTTAAAGAATAAATCGCCTCTTGTATCAGCCACTGGTTATTAATTATGATTGCTTTCTAATAAGAGGGCAGCAGCAGCACCTGCAAAACATGATGGTATTGTAAATGGAATCTAATGAGATTCACTTTATCAAAATAACACAGACGTAAGAGCGCATATACGGCAAATCCATGCAAAACCACCAATTACCACTCACCGCTAATGGAATTAGACACAGTGCGAACAAATGAATGTCATTATTTACAATGCTTATCACAGGATAATTTGGGTGACTTCTGAAGTCATCTGGTTGAAACAGGATATCAAATTATAGAGGGACAAAAAACGGGCTTTCCACACATTTCAGATTTCTATTGGTAAATAATTATTCATTCATTTACATTCACTCCACATGCACTTTGACTCAGTCTACTGTGTAAAATCTAACTTCGCTCATTCATTCAGATGTACAGCTGTCAAATTACTGTCATATTTAACAAAGATGTCAGACTAATCTAGAATCAGCCAATCTATGGGCTATCGCTGTTGACTTCCTTCACGAAGCAAGTAAGACATTTTTGATGTAAAAAAAAAAGAAAAAAAGAAAAGAAAAGCATGAGACAAGTCACAGTTTCTCCACCAAAGCGATGCGCCCACTCCAGCCTGCTCCACCCTCCTTGTCCCGGTTTTGTGATGAATGCTTCAAGCTGGCCCTAACCATGCGTGTGACAGAAGAGGAAATGAAGGCCACAGCAGACAGACAGGATGAATGGAGCATTTACTTCGGGTGGCTTCCATAAAACAGCCTGCCATGCAATACTACCACTGTACTGCTGACAATGTCTTGCTATTGACTGTGTCGTTCAGACACTTTATAAAATACTCCTAGCATGTCCGAGGGGATAACCTCAGGCTTGACTAGTACCAGAAAAGTTAGTCTTAGTATTGGAAGGTTTGGTTATGAATGCTTGAAAAATTTAACTTATAGATTTTATTCATCTGTGGACCTATTTCCTCACCAATGCTCTGTAAAAATCCTCTAAATCCTTCACAAAGCAGCCATATTCATACTGAAAATAAAATATATGTAGATGGTCTCTGCTTAATTACTAGAAGTCGTCTGAAGCAACTGGATATTACTGAAAAGTAAAGGCGTTTGAATACAGATACATAATTTTAAAAAATGTATTGAAAAAAAAATCTACAAAAACATAAATCCTACTTTTTTTCCCTCCAACTAATGGGTTTGTAGTATTTTCTGTCAGTGCACAACTTAAAATCCCCCAAAAGTTTACATATTTCAACAGAACATAAACAGATACAAGAGGCGTTGTTGTCTTTAAAAGACATTTTATTTAGTTATAATCTCAGAGAGTAGCATCCAATAAATTTGTGAAATCTCTCTGAAGGCGATTCTCCCCATGTTCCTGCTGTTCAATCAATTAACAACCACATAATACCGGGCCTTTTAGAGCCAGCCAAAACTTTCTCGGTGCTGTCATCTGCTGTTGGAACAATTGCTTAATATAACACAAGACTCGAAGGAGCACTTACCAGGGCCCAATCTCCTGGAATCAATAACAACAGGCAGGCTATATTGTTTCAAACAAGGAAACAGCGGGAGATGAGGGGAAGAGAGCGCCAGAGAAATGGGAGGTGGGTCAATACAAGTGCTTGGGGTTTAAAAGTAGCTGCCTCAGCCATATAAAAAAGAAAAAAAAAAAAAAAACTACCCTGAAGTGATGCTGTTCCCTGACATGGTTATAAGCACCACTTCCTGGACGGAGGGGCCATGTGTAGTTAAGATCTGAAAGAGGATGTGGTCTATCATTAGGCCTCTCCACAGCTATAAGAAAAGTCAGGAGGGTTTAACCTCTGAGCAGAAGCATGGCGGCTAAAGGGCAACAGCCTGGGGGCAGACATGGTGTGACCGCCTGCAGCTTTTGTCACCGGCACTGTGGGATGCTGTCAGGGAGTGGCGTCAGCAGCCGTGGCATTTCGGGGTCAGGAAGGATTCCATTTTGTTTATTGTAATTGGGCAGGAGCTGTCCATCAGCGTTGATGAGAATTCAGATTTCGCTGGTAGCGGATGATTAGGAAGGCATTTACCATCGGCGCAACACAAATGTCACAGTCCTGGTAGCATCCCAGCGACAGAGCGGGCGGATCCGCCCCCGCCTGGCTAATGGAGAGGATTTTTCTAGTAAGTGAAGCTGTTGCCTCCCTGGGGCCTGTCAATGTCAGAGCTGCATGGATCGCATCATTTCCTGTGCCAGCAGGGTGAGCTGGCTGGAGACACCACAAGCTATCGATCTGTCTGTAATCGCACAAGCAGTTTTGGCTTGAGAAAAACTTCATCCTGAAGTGCTTAGCTTTGAGGCCAGGATACAGTTTCGTTGCAGGGAACGGGGGAAGAGAAAAGATGAGGCATCAGATGTCTTTACAACAATCTGAAACACAAGAGCAGAGAGATATTGACAATGGAGGGCAAAATTTGACCCCCTGCTATAGATCAGTGGCAACTCATGCGAAGCCTCATGACTGCTGAATCTTTTAACCCACAATCCAACAACTAATCCCCATGTAGTTTTTGTTTTGTTTCACTGCAGAGTTTTTAACTTTCATCTCCAGAGACTCTTATCCCCTATTTCAGTTGGCCAGCTGGAATTGAGATTTCATCAAATTGCGCTATTAGTTTAGTCGTTTAGAGACTTTTTCGAAATATTTAGCTGGTCTCTCAAAACCGACTGTCGCTGTAGCTTTCTTTTCATGTGAATGGTAAATAGCCTGTACGTGCCCAGAGACCCCAAAGCGCTTCACACGACATTAAGTCATTCACCCATTCATACATGCTGATATCACTCAGCTCATGTTTTGATTAAGTCTTCCTAAGTAGAGTGTGCAGCTGGGCAGTAAACGTGTCGTAGAATAATATCATGTCCATCTTTTTGTCTTTAGTGTTACTCCATCAGTATTACGTAAACATTGCTTAGGATTACATGTGATTTATTTCTGCTACAAACCTTAAACTCTTACGTTTTCACGGTTTAGTTGGAAGGAAGGATGGATACTTATAGTCAATGAGAATTTTTTTTTGATTTTTTGACAACAAGCAAGACAAGCTGGGTTATGGTTTCAAAAAAATGCATGTGTCAGGTGTCAAACATGTCTGAATAATCCACAAGAAACAAAAGCAGAGACAGAAAATCGTTGACAGCAAAAGAAAGAAGCAACAAGAAACACTTCCAGACATTTCTGTAAAAAAAACGCCTCATGTGAATCTATTGACCAACCCGAGTCGAAAAGAGAAAGAGAGAAAAAAAAAAAAACGCTAGACGGTTTTATGATGCTGCAGATTTGAATATCATCTCTATTTTGAGAGCAGAAGAGGTAGTTCTGACTAACAGTGAATGCGTGAGTGATTACACCTGCGTCTTTGGATGAAGACAGTGAACCTCGGAGGACAAAAAAAGGATCAAATGCGGGTGTATGAAGAAGCAGGTAAGGAGGAGGTGTGAACTTGCAGAATCCTTTCCCACAAGGACTGTGATCATTCTGCCTCTCATCTCACTTTTCTTTGATGTATTTATATGAAAGTATATCACCGAGTCAGTCTCAGAGTCTCAGCTGAAGGTTTCGATGCCTAAAAACTGATGCTACGTGAAGAAAAAAATCATGAGAGAGATTCAGCAAAAGCATAAAGAACCATAACAATTTTTACTTAAAGGGAAAAAGGGACCACTAACTTTCTAAGTTGAGAGCGTCTAGTTGAAATTCAACATCAGTGTATTTGAATCTATTCAGTGCAGCACCTTGCAAAAGCATGGTTTTCAATTATGTGTTAATTATTTGGTATACCAAAAAAATCTGAAAAGTGGGATTCATTTATATTCAGACGCCTTCATTGGACTCAGACTAAACTAAAAAGGAACTGAATATAAATGCACGGCACTGCTTTGTGGTGGCTTATGATATAAAATACGGACAAAATATATTGAGATTCACTGATGTAACATCAGAACTGGAAAAAGTTCTAGGGGTGTGAACACTTTCCCAGGACACTGTATTCTCTCTGCTTCCATATGCTGAAGCAGATGTGCCGCCTGCAGAGAGACAACTGTCTGCTGCTCCACGTCTACTATCAAACAGCTCCCCACGACTTCTCCCNCTCTCTCTCTCATTACATTTCTTCACACTGCTGAGCTGAGAGAGGTTGCTTTGGATAAAATGTAAATCACTGCTTTATTGGGCTAAAATGTATCGCTATCACATTAAAATGGCATGCAGGTATAAGAAAAACTAACTCAGTTTGCAGCGGATCAAAAACTCAGAAGCAGTGGTGAACGAGAGAGAAAGGAGTGGACTAATTACAGCCGCAGCACAGAGCCTGGTGTGAAGGAATAATGGAGAATATTCAGTCATGTCCTTAAAACTATAATCAGCGTTACCTGGGTTGTCGCGCTTCATTATAGTCCAGAGATCTCAGATTAATTAGCATTATTGTGCACAGTGAGTGAGAGAATTGGACAGTAATTACATTAACCTTCTGGATCGCACCTTGTCTTTCTACAAGATATGTCTGGGCAATAAAAGATTGCTATTGCATAGATGATTACACTTATCCTCAACAGTGTCTGCCTACTAAATTGATCCAATTAGCCATTCAGGGCTAATTTAATTACCTGGGGCCACTGTGGCTGGTCTGCATTTCCGTCCTTGCCACCAGGATAATCATAACTCCGAGCTAGGGAGCCGATTTCCAACACATGCATGAAGAGAGCAAATTTAATCTGATATGGGGAAACAGGAATTACCAGGCTCTTTTAATGCAAACGAATGCAAGCAAAGTGAGATCTTTGGCCAGATTCCCTGCATATTAGTGCGCGTCAATGAAAGAAGGAGATAAACAGGACACACCCAAGTCTGGCTTTGCCACAGTTATCAGTGTCAGACGTCTCTCACTTCCCCAGAATATCAATCATGTGAGAAAAGTATGTTTCATTTTATACTCTAATGAAGGTGAGAGCCGGTTCATATGAAAGAGTGTTTCCACGTCATTAGTATGCATGTGGCAGGCACATCGTTGATATTAGGTGAAACCTTCTTCATGCACACGAAGTAATCTCATCTGCTTCATTTTGAGCAAAGCGCCGAGACGCCAAGCACGTACCAATCTCCTCTGCTCTGGGGATGATGTGAGTTTGAGAAATGAGAGGTGGAAAAACCACCTCGTCGCCAGCCAACATCCATAATTGGCGAAGTGAACGAGACAGGGATGAACTCTGGGCCTGGCTCGACTTTGTTGTAATTAAGATGAAATTCGCCAATCGTTTAAACTCACAAATGGAGCTTTGACAGGAAGCCAAGGGTCTATTGAAATACCATTGGCTCGCAGCTAAGGTATTCATCTGCCTTTGCAGAGGAATGAGGCAGTGTGTTAAAGTCTTCAATCAGGCTTCAGTAATGGCTTCTCAGTAATTTGAATAAAAGGTTAAATTCTTTTGTACAAAAGCAGAAAAAATGTTGGCGCACCTGGCAAGGATGTAAAAAGACCCTTAAGATTAACTCATCTTTTAATTCAACAGCATTATCTGACACAGAACATTTTTAAAAAAACACTTTTTGCCTTTAGAACATTACTTAGTCACGTTTTCTATGGCATTGTGCAAAGTCAGAGCATACAGAGAAAAAAAGTTGATTATTCCTGAGTCCTGTTTTCATTCCTTGTTGGACTTCCTCTAATATTTTGATCTGGGGCATCATTTTTTACTTTTTCTCTTTTGTGGCTATATTTTTTGCATCATTGTCAAAAGATCAGCGGTGGGCCATTTTCAGTTTTCTAGTACTGGTACATTTTCCAAGTACAGTAAAATTTCCAATAGTTTTTTGTTTAATGATATACAGTCTAACAGGGTTTATAGGATATTTGAAAGAGAAACAGCAAACACCAAACGCACCTGAACTGCTTAGAATAGAATAGAATAGAATAGAATAGAATAGAATAGAATAGAATAGAATAGAATAGAATCTTCCCAATCAGTCAATTTTAATCAATAACAGACAAGGGATAGATTAAATTTAATTAGGCCAAAGTTAATAGTTCCACAGTTAAATCCCAGTACCTCTTAGCAAACTTTACATGTTTACATTTGTTATGGTAGGAAAAAAAAGGCTTTTTTTTCTCAGATGAGGTCCAATAGTTGATGAGATGTGATGAAACAAAGATGACACACCTTACAGCATGCAGGTAGTAAAAATATTCTTCTATTACCTTTATTAAAGAAGCCCCCTTTTCATTATTAGATTATGCTACAGCAGAAGGTTTAATTAAGGCTTAATACATACACGAGAGGTGCCTTCAAATTTGTCTGCGTATGTGCAGTCATTAAGCCAAAACATGTGCCAGTTAACATAATAACTAATTATCTCATAAAACATTTTGTTGGATGTCTTGTATGTTTGCATTTGTCTCATAAGTTTATGTTCACATTAGCTGGAGGGAGCCACGGTAAAGTTGGCGTATTCACAGCTCTGCGTCTCCTGCGGCAGGCCCTCTTTAGTGCCACTGTGTCAATCTGGCTCGGTCAGGAACACAGAGCATAAACAGAGCTATAATCACAGGACTGTTTGGGGAGGGCTGTTTTAATCTGTGATCAGTGAGCTGTGTCAGTGATATAAAAAAAAAAAAAAAAGTTGGATTTATATCAAAACATCAAACATTCATTGCCAGTTTATCCCAAAGGATGCACAACCACAGACAGTCACTGGCTTTTATTTTATAGACAAAACAAAACAAAGCCTCTGGATAGAGCGAGCTTCTTAAGATTGAATTTCACATAAAAAAAAAAAAATGTTAGAAACTGTTGCAATTATAATGCTTTTCATGTGGCGTAACGCTAAATAAAAAGTAAGGCTCTTGTTGCCATCGTCAGTTAGGAAGACAAGCAAACAGCATGTTAGACATGACTGTTTGACAGTATTATGGAGTCAGAGTTGCCTCTTGAGATAAACCCAACCCTCGCAGCAGAACACATTTGGTCTTTGCTTTACAATTCCCTTTAAATAGCAAGATTTTCGAGTGGGAACAGTCTTTGAGTGCTTCAGCACAATAAATAATAAATCACCAATGCATCAACAAAGCAAAACTATAAAAAAAGTTTTCAGGGATTAGAGAGATGGATGGGGTTTGTCCTTCATATGTTAATAGCTAAAAGCAGATATGGATTGTGGTGAATTGCAATATGGATTTTATCTTGCAGTGCGAAGCAAACAATAGGACACTAGCTCTGTGTGGAAGCATCATGGGCATGCCATATGAATTTAATAGGTTTTGAAATAAGTGGCACAGTTGGTAGAGCTGTTGCCTTGCAGCAAGAAGGTTCTGGGTTCAATTCCCGGCCCCGGTCTTTCTGCATGGAGTTTGCATGTCCTCCCTGTGAATGCATGGGTTTTCTCCGGGCACTCTGGTTTCCTCCCACAGTCCAAAAGCATGACTGTCAGGTCAATTGGTTTTTCTAAATTGTCCCAAGGTGTGAGTGTGTGTGTGCATGGTTGTGTGTCTCTGTGATGCCCTGCGACAGACTGGTGACCTGTCCAGGGTGTACACCGCCTCTTGCCTGGAAAGTTAGCTGGAGATAGGCACCAGCACCCCTTCTGACCCCATTAAGGGACAAGGGTGTAAAGAAAATGGATGGATGGAGTCAAAATGAAGATATCTCACATTTTCACATAGTCCACAACGGTCAGTACTGCACCCATATGTCTGCATTTGACCCAAGAGATCGCCAGAACCATAAAAATGCCAAGTTTCTTCAAATACCAGCCATCCTGACTGTTTTTAATGCACTAAAATTGTTTTTTTCAAGTTGTCTTCTCATTTGTTTCTTGCTGACTACCTTGACATTTTCCTCTTATGATTTTAGGTTTTATGTAACGCACCCAAGAACGCAATGTCTTAAAGAAAAGGTCTTCCATTCACTTTGGGTCTCAGTAAGTATAATTTCACCATCATTTTCCACTTGTTAAGCGTAAAACTACTATCCTAATTGTTCTAAATACAATTACAAACAACACAGAGCATTGACGTTAGTGGCCACTTCTAACAAAGCACAACCCAGAGAACCAACAGGCACACAACCCGGTTTAATCTTTTTAAATGTTTGATGGCATTTGCTTGAGAGTGAAAGCAACAAGTACATAATTATCTGTCTAATTAAGCTGCCAAAACACAAGCACAGTGCCTGAGCACCTCTGAAACTGTGAGTGCACCATTCATTAGCATGTGCTATAAGCTTATTAATCATCTAACAGCCAATTAGCACACTGTTACCATTTGCAGTGGGTGTGTAAATAAATTCCTGGGTTAATTTCTTCCTCTGATAATAAAGGGAACATTATGAAAATTAGCTCTGTGACTATGTAAATGATCTATGTTGTTAATTGCACAGCAGCGATGGATGTTTGCTGTGGACCAGGCGACTGATGCAACAAATATTTCCCAGGCTGTTAGAGAAATTAAACGGGTAGCTGCTGATTCCCTGGAGGAATCCACAAGCTGCAATAATGACATTTACCCAGCCTCTGGCACACTGATAATGACAATGTCACCGTTTGGCAGCAGGCCAGCGGGAGGTGAGGGTGATGGTGTGGGGCTGGCAATCATCTCAGAGAAAAACAGCACACACACACGCACGCACACACACACATATATATCCACACTGACCACCTGGTGGGCAAACTGTACATTTTAAAGAATAAATCGCCTCTTGTATCAGTATCAGCCACTGGTTATTAATTATGATTGCTTTCTAATAAGAGGGCAGCAGCAGCACCTGCAAAACATGATGGTATTGTAAATGGAATCTAATGAGATTCACTTTATCAAAATAACACAGACGTAAGAGCGCATATACGGCAAATCCATGCAAAACCACCAATTACCACTCACCGCTAATGGAATTAGACACAGTGCGAACAAATGAATGTCATT
This sequence comes from Poecilia formosa, assembly GCF_000485575.1. NCBI lineage: Eukaryota > Metazoa > Chordata > Actinopteri > Cyprinodontiformes > Poeciliidae > Poecilia > Poecilia formosa. The sequence continues at coordinate 1,604,522 of NW_006800020.1, read as the reverse complement.
ATTTACAATGCTTATCACAGGATAATTTGGGTGACTTCTGAAGTCATCTGGTTGAAACAGGATATCAAATTATAGAGGGACAAAAAACGGGCTTTCCACACATTTCAGATTTCTATTGGTAAATAATTATTCATTCATTTACATTCACTCCACATGCACTTTGACTCAGTCTACTGTGTAAAATCTAACTTCGCTCATTCATTCAGATGTACAGCTGTCAAATTACTGTCATATTTAACAAAGATGTCAGACTAATCTAGAATCAGCCAATCTATGGGCTATCGCTGTTGACTTCCTTCACGAAGCAAGTAAGACATTTTTGATGTAAAAAAAAAAGAAAAAAAGAAAAGAAAAGCATGAGACAAGTCACAGTTTCTCCACCAAAGCGATGCGCCCACTCCAGCCTGCTCCACCCTCCTTGTCCCGGTTTTGTGATGAATGCTTCAAGCTGGCCCTAACCATGCGTGTGACAGAAGAGGAAATGAAGGCCACAGCAGACAGACAGGATGAATGGAGCATTTACTTCGGGTGGCTTCCATAAAACAGCCTGCCATGCAATACTACCACTGTACTGCTGACAATGTCTTGCTATTGACTGTGTCGTTCAGACACTTTATAAAATACTCCTAGCATGTCCGAGGGGATAACCTCAGGCTTGACTAGTACCAGAAAAGTTAGTCTTAGTATTGGAAGGTTTGGTTATGAATGCTTGAAAAATTTAACTTATAGATTTTATTCATCTGTGGACCTATTTCCTCACCAATGCTCTGTAAAAATCCTCTAAATCCTTCACAAAGCAGCCATATTCATACTGAAAATAAAATATATGTAGATGGTCTCTGCTTAATTACTAGAAGTCGTCTGAAGCAACTGGATATTACTGAAAAGTAAAGGCGTTTGAATACAGATACATAATTTTAAAAAATGTATTGAAAAAAAAATCTACAAAAACATAAATCCTACTTTTTTTCCCTCCAACTAATGGGTTTGTAGTATTTTCTGTCAGTGCACAACTTAAAATCCCCCAAAAGTTTACATATTTCAACAGAACATAAACAGATACAAGAGGCGTTGTTGTCTTTAAAAGACATTTTATTTAGTTATAATCTCAGAGAGTAGCATCCAATAAATTTGTGAAATCTCTCTGAAGGCGATTCTCCCCATGTTCCTGCTGTTCAATCAATTAACAACCACATAATACCGGGCCTTTTAGAGCCAGCCAAAACTTTCTCGGTGCTGTCATCTGCTGTTGGAACAATTGCTTAATATAACACAAGACTCGAAGGAGCACTTACCAGGGCCCAATCTCCTGGAATCAATAACAACAGGCAGGCTATATTGTTTCAAACAAGGAAACAGCGGGAGATGAGGGGAAGAGAGCGCCAGAGAAATGGGAGGTGGGTCAATACAAGTGCTTGGGGTTTAAAAGTAGCTGCCTCAGCCATATAAAAAAGAAAAAAAAAAAAAAAACTACCCTGAAGTGATGCTGTTCCCTGACATGGTTATAAGCACCACTTCCTGGACGGAGGGGCCATGTGTAGTTAAGATCTGAAAGAGGATGTGGTCTATCATTAGGCCTCTCCACAGCTATAAGAAAAGTCAGGAGGGTTTAACCTCTGAGCAGAAGCATGGCGGCTAAAGGGCAACAGCCTGGGGGCAGACATGGTGTGACCGCCTGCAGCTTTTGTCACCGGCACTGTGGGATGCTGTCAGGGAGTGGCGTCAGCAGCCGTGGCATTTCGGGGTCAGGAAGGATTCCATTTTGTTTATTGTAATTGGGCAGGAGCTGTCCATCAGCGTTGATGAGAATTCAGATTTCGCTGGTAGCGGATGATTAGGAAGGCATTTACCATCGGCGCAACACAAATGTCACAGTCCTGGTAGCATCCCAGCGATAGAGTGGGCGGATCCGCCCCCGCCTGGCTAATGGAGAGGATTTTTCTAGTAAGTGAAGCTGTTGCCTCCCTGGGGCCTGTCAATGTCAGAGCTGCATGGATCGCATCATTTCCTGTGCCAGCAGGGTGAGCTGGCTGGAGACACCACAAGCTATCGATCTGTCTGTAATCGCACAAGCAGTTTTGGCTTGAGAAAAACTTCATCCTGAAGTGCATAGCTTTGAGGCCAGGATACAGTTTCGTTGCAGGGAACGGGGGAAGAGAAAAGATGAGGCATCAGATGTCTTTACAACAATCTGAAACACAAGAGCAGAGAGATATTGACAATGGAGGGCAAAATTTGACCCCCTGCTATAGATCAGTGGCAACTCATGCGAAGCCTCATGACTGCTGAATCTTTTAACCCACAATCCAACAACTAATCCCCATGTAGTTTTTGCTTTGATTCACTGCAGAGTTTTTAACTTTCATCTCCAGAGACTCTTATCCCCTATTTCAGTTGGCCAGCTGGAATTGAGATTTCACCAAATTGCTCTATTAGTTTAGTCGTTTAGAGACTTTTTCGAAATATTTAGCTGGTCTCTCAAAACCGACTGTCGCTGTAGCTTTCTTTTCATGTGAATGGTAAATAGCCTGTACGTGCCCAGAGACCCCAAAGCGCTTCACACGACATTAAGTCATTCACCCATTCATACATGCTGATATCACTCAGCTCATGTTTTGATTAAGTCTTCCTAAGTAGAGTGTGCAGCTGGGCAGTAAACGTGTCGTAGAATAATATCATGTCCATCTTTTTGTCTTTAGTGTTACTCCATCAGTATTACGTAAACATTGCTTAGGATTACATGTGATTTATTTCTGCTACAAACTTTAAACTCTTACGTTTTCACGGTTTAGTTGGAAGGAAGGATGGATACTTATAGTCAATGAGAATTTTTTTTTGATTTTTTGACAACAAGCAAGACAAGCTGGGTTATGGTTTCAAAAAAATGCATGTGTCAGGTGTCAAACATGTCTGAATAATCCACAAGAAACAAAAGCAGAGACAGAAAATCGTTGACAGCAAAAGAAAGAAGCAACAAGAAACACTTCCAGACATTTCTGTAAAAAAAACGCCTCATGTGAATCTATTGACCAACCCGAGTCGAAAAGAGAAAGAGAGAAAAAAAAAAAAACGCTAGACGGTTTTATGATGCTGCAGATTTGAATATCATCTCTATTTTGAGAGCAGAAGAGGTAGTTCTGACTAACAGTGAATGCGTGAGTGATTACACCTGCGTCTTTGGATGAAGACAGTGAACCTCGGAGGACAAAAAAAGGATCAAATGCGGGTGTATGAAGAAGCAGGTGAGGAGGTGTGAACTTGCAGAATCCTTTCCCACAAGGACTGTGATCATTCTGCCTCTCATCTCACTTTTCTTTGATGTATTTATATGAAAGTATATCACCGAGTCAGTCTCAGAGTCTCAGCTGAAGGTTTCGATGCCTAAAAACTGATGCTACGTGAAGAAAAAAATCATGAGAGAGATTCAGCAAAAGCATAAAGAACCTTAGCAATTTTTACTTAAAGGGAAAAAGGGACCACTAACTTTCTAAGTTGAGAGCGTCTAGTTGAAATTCAACATCAGTGTATTTGAATCTATTCGGTGCAGCACCTTGCAAAAGCATGGTTTTCAATTATGTGTTAATTATTTGGTATACCAAAAAAATCTGAAAAGTGGGATTCATTTATATTCAGACGCCTTCATTGGACTCAGACTAAACTAAAAAGGAACTGAATATAAATGCACGGCACTGCTTTGTGGTGGCTTATGATATAAAATACAGACAAAATGTATTGAGGTTCACTGTTGTAACATCAGAACTGGAAAAAGTTCTAGGGGTGTGAACACTTTCCCAGGACACTGTATTCTCTCTGCTTCCATATGCTGAAGCAGATGTGCCGCCTGCAGAGAGACAACTGTCTGCTGCTCCACGTCTACTATCAAACAGCTCCCCACGACTTCTCCCGGCTCACGGCACGCTACCTGCATACGTCCCCTCCAGTTGCCATGGCAATAGAGACTGGCGTAAGTAGTGACGGGCAAACCACAGACATCAGAGCAGCTGTTAAGCAGAAACATCAGACGACTGCCGGCGGAGGTAATTTATTATGGCTGTGTTCAAAGTCCATCTGAACCATAACAAGCCTATAAGCATGCAACGGATCGAATACATTAAACTGGTTGAGAGAGCCCCGCTCCCTCTTCATTACAGTGTACATATTATGTTCCACCATGCATGGAAGAGTGAACAAAGAGACACACTGAACACAAAATGAATAAAAGACATTGGAGTGTGCTCAAAAATCACACAATCTTATTTGGAGCATATCATGTTTATGCACAGAGTGAACCTTAATTTGCTCCTGAATAATTGACTTTGCCAGAGTTAAAATCTCAGGAGACCTTTTTTTTTTTTTTTTTTTTTTTTTTTTTTGTGTGTGGTTTTTGGGGTGTGCACCATATTTTCGTCTCTGAGATGTGTTTTGTGGTGTGTTGTGCCACTCTATATATAGAGTGTTTTTTTTTTTTTTTTTTTTTGCAACACCTTTTAACCTTCAACTAACCTTTAAACCACAGTAAATAATTCCAATCCTATTTTCATATCAATGGCCAAGTCAAGGCAGGCAATTATCTTTTATCCGCATATTTTGCTGTCTGAGGAGAGAATAATAAAGATTTCCCATGTGAGGAGCTGGAGGAGAAAGAGAAGAGAGCGAGCCAAAAAAGCAGAGCAAGATGCTGGAGATGCTATCTAAAGACATTAATGCAGCAATGAATTATTCAGTAATGACTACAAGATCTGTCATGAGGAGAGAGAGAGAGAGAGAGAAAGAAAGAGAGAGAGAGAGAGAGAGAGAGAGAAAGAAAAAGCTGTGCTAACATCTGCACTGTGTTCTGAGGGGGCTGAGCAGAGCAGGGCATTGACGCCAGAACGCCTCTGAAGATAAACATGACAAATTGGCAGATCATCTGTTCAATTAGGGTAGCAGAGCAGGTGTGCCGGAGAGGTGGCTGCGCCACAAGATGACACAGTTACCAAGCCAAACCAGAGGCATGATGGGAATACCTTGTTTGTGTGACAGTGATTTAGAGTGGTGCACCAGAAGGATACCCCATGAAAAAAAAAGGATATTCCCCTTGGTACTCATTAAAATTCGACTGCAGACGGCACCCTGCCCCTCTCCCCCTCTGCTTCATTGCTTCATCCTCCTGCTTTTGGCGCCTCAGCTGCCTGACTGGACCTTCCAGGATCATTTCTTATTAATCCATAAAACATACTATCCTGGCGAACGGATTGAAGGGAGCAGTGGAGCAGCAAAGCATGAGATAGGGAGGGGGGGGAAACATCACAAATTTTTGGCGAACATGCAGGCAGGTGGGGGATGGAGAGAGGAAGGGGGGGTTTGAGGAGGGGGGTGGTGGTGTCAGGGGTTGAGATAGGAGAATAAGTGGTGAACAGGGAATGGGCTGCATGTGCAAGAGATGATGCTGCTGGGGGGCGAGGGGGGCGGCGGGGAGGAAGAAAAAGAGGAGGGGATTGGAAGCAAGGAACATGTTTTGAAATATTAATCGGGTGGTTCTGGCCGTGGGCTGGTGCACACAGATGAAAAAAAAACAACAAAAAAAAAAAAACCAGAGGAAACCTTTGAAGCGGGGGAATGTTCCTTGAATTTGTGAAGCAGGCACAGTATTAGAAGGCCACGTTGGTGGAGAACAACTGGGGCAGGTGGAATGTTTCTCACTTCTTGTGTTCATGCTGGGCTGCATGGCTTATTGGTGGAGTGTGTATTTAAAGAGCTCCCTTTTTCCCAGGCCTGACACAAATGAGATGAGTGTGGTACACTCTCTTAATCCCCAGCGTCGTGTAATGCCTTTGAAAGGAATACTTACTGCAACATAAACTATCACTCATGGTCTTAAAGCAAGTTCAAGTGCTGTTCTCTGAGGGAAAGGCAACTTTCTTCACCCAGCATTCAATGTTTATTACATTTTGGAGAGGAGAGAAAAAAAAAATCATAATAATTTCACAGAGCCTTAAAGGGATAGCTATGGGTTTTTAAAGTGAGGTTCTATGAAGAAATTATCTACTGTTGCTGTAATATCTTACCTGCATTAGATAAACATCTTTGCATCTTCATTTAGTTATTTATTCAGGATAAATAAATTGAATTTTGACCATCCTCATTGCTCCAGTCTCATAATTACTTCATGCAAATACTCTTTAAACAGTTTTCACATTACCACAGAAACTGAGGATTATTTGCACAGGGCATTCAGATTGGAGGTGGTGTACCACCTTTAATCTTCCTGTCTGAAACACATTCTAAGAACAGTGATCTGCAAGGAAGACAACCACTAGCAGTGCAAAAGGTCCCTAGAAGTTGCTAGGTTATGTAAATCAGTGTTCGAATGACCATGTGCATGTAACAATATAGAAAACAGGAATAAAAATTGAATATACAAAAGAAGAGAGTAAAAAAAATTTACATTTTCTAATTACCTACTAACTACTAAGGTTTTATCATGTCACAATTCTAATGTGATTTCAAACATGATCCAGCATAATTCTATATTTTAACTGCTTCTTTGTCAGTGTGTTGTTTGCACAGGAAAATTACAGGGATGCAAAGCCTCCAACCTCAATTTCCCATACATCAGACTCTATAAATGCAATACAGTACAGATGTGACAGTGGTGTAAAGGTTTACAGACCAGCTTTTCCATAAACTAATATGATGATTTTATGATTAAAGCTGTTATAGATAGAAGTCTGCTTCACTCTTGGCGCCATTTGAACTAGTTGTTAGCTTTAGCCTGTAGGGATTACTATTCTGGATTTGTGTTGCATGAAAACGCCAGGAGAGTTATCTACCACAGAAAAATATTACCTCACCCTTTAACCAGACCTCACTTAGAAAATCCTGAACTAAACCTTTAATAACTTATTGAAATCAGCACTATGTTTTGACTCCAGCTGCTGTCTCCCAGTTGCACCATTACAGATGGACAAGAAAAAAAAAAGATGCTCCACAGCTCTCAACATAGACCCATAACAGCTAAAAACAAAAGCAGGAAATTGTGGTCTGGAAAAAGTTGCGCCTCATTTAACATAAGAGGAAAATTTGAGTAGATAACTTAATATGCAATCTTCAAATTTACTTCACTAAACAAATCCGCTGTGAAGACAATACATTAAAACACTTTCAAAAAATCACATTAGGAAAAGTCATCATCATTAAAGCGTACTCAGGCTAAGTATCTTAGATGAATTATGCCGCCTGCATCAAAAGACAGCAGGAATAACATTGAGACTGTGTCCTCGGTTCTTCTGTTCCCTGGTTGCACCCTGCTGGGAAACTTAAAATTACCCTCAGTCTGGCTATTCCCCCTAATAATAATGATACTTTTTTTTTCCTCCATCTCTCTCTCTAATTATGCAAAGAACTCTCAATTAGCATAACTCGTCCTCTGTGTCAGTGCAAACAGTAGAACACCCTGCGGGCCCACGATGGTCTCATTCTCTATCTATTTTTTTCTTATCTCTTTTTTTTCCTCTGACTTCTTTCATTGAGCTAATGAAGATGTATGCTTATAGTGATGGCTGTGTGCAGGTGCAACGTAGCTGCTGCAGAAGGTGACGTGTGTTTAGTGTGCTGCCCTCTGCAGGTCTCCCAAAGGGGCTGCAGCGCTGCAAAGAAAAAAAAAAATAAATAAATAAAAAAGCAGGCCTCAAGCCTCAGCGGAGAGGCTCCGGTGACACACATACTCTCTCACACAGCCTGCAGCGAAGATTAAAGATGTATGTTTAGGGCAGATCAAATAGAATGCAGAATCCACAAGCCTACAGAGAGAAAACAACACATTGAAAGGGATTTTAAATAAAACTATACTAACCGTTTGCTCAAGGCTTTGTCTGAGCCTGGAGTCAGTGCCGGTGAGAGCGCCTCACGAAATTGCTTCCTTTAACAGAAACCTAAAGGACATGTTTCATCATCTTTCCAACTTTTTCTTTTTGTTTGTGTTCATACTTGTAGGTCAGGACAATTGCATTCATTTTCATGTACAAAATCAAAAAACTATGTTAAATTTAGAAAAAACATAAGTTGGAGACAGAAGTTGATGAAGGCAGTGGTAAATTGTGTCTCCAAACTTGGACATGACTTGGGATGCCCGACAAAAATAGAGATAGCATAGTCTGTATCTTCAGTTCATAAAGCAAATTTTCATATAGGTTTTGTTATTGCCTGAGAGGAGTACACAACAAGGGAAAAAAAAGAAACAAGTGAAAAACCAAATGTTCATAAAACAACAGCAATGGCTGTCTAGGTGGTCTGGCTGTTGACTCCCTGTCCAAGCTATCAGTCTCAGCCTTTACACGAAACATAATCCACTGCTTATTCAGCTTTGGATTGTTCTATTGAATTTAGAAAAAATCAATAGGATTTCTCCTTTTTATCAGTTTAAAGATTTTCACCAAAACAAGACTGGAGTCTTGAAAAACAATAAAAATGTCAATTGTGATTTACTTGTGCTTCATACTTTCAAAATTAAATATTTTCCTGGCTGTAAAATATGATGAAACTTGGACATTAAGAAAAAGAAAGTTTTCATTTATGCATTTGCTTATGTAAAAGGACAATATGCTCCTGAGAGGAAACAATGCGAGAATCTGCAAACAATTGACAGCTGGTCTAGGATCGCATTCATGTAAATGAGTAATGTGAGTGTGCAACAACTTGGAAATGGCAGTCAGGCCTGACTGAGACACACGAGTGACCCATGGGACTTAAAGGTGTTGTATACAGCTTTAAAAAAAAAAAAAAGAAAGAAAAAACACACAGGAGAGTGACAGTAATATAAGACATTAAAAGCTGCCTGAACACAGGCGGGGAAGAGTGTATTATGTACCACTGAGAGCTGATGAAAGTGCCTGTAAGTCCTTAAGGGTTTAGCAGTAAACACTGCAAACAGAAAATCCCCAGAGAGTGCCGTCACTTCCCTCCGCCTCCCCTTTCTCCTTTTCTCTCATGACAAAGTGGAGCACCATTAAGACCACACTGGGAGAGAAGACATAGCATTTCCTTAAAAAAAGACAGTAAACCAGATGCCAGTAAGTCTGACATAGATCTATTGATTCAGCTGATCAGCATGGCAAACAATATCTTTGGTACCAGCCCTAATTCTTGTCTACCAGTTTATACCTGCGTTGGACTAGTTGAAGATTTGCTAGTTCAACATTTTAATGCCAACTTGTAGGAGCAGAAGTTTTATTTCGATGCACTGACTATGTCAGATGAGTTAACTACTTAGCATTCAAGAGCAGTGATCTGTGTTGGCTTGTTAACGCAGATTATGTATGCCAAGTGGTTTTCTGGTGATTCAAATGTGAAGACTAGTCAACTAGTGCAGACTAAAAAAAAACAACAAAAAAACAAAATGTAACTAATTTGAAGGTTTTTGTCACACTAAAGAGTACAATAGCAAACATTACTGTTTAGTTAAGTAATGCTGAAATGCCTTCTTTTTGTTAACTAATATTCATTTTGTGCGTTTCTAATTAATGTGCAAGGTCAAAAAGTAGCAAACTATAAGACGTTATAAGTACATTATTAATGTCCTTATTAAATAATTGACACATTTTAGTTGCACTAGAGAACTACTACTATCAAAAAGCCATAACCAGACATTTTATGCTCTATTAGTCAACAAATGTGACCTAAAATTCAACTGGCTGACTAGTAGAGCCAAAAGACTGCACTGGTTGATTATCTGAAGGTTTTTGGCAATAATACCTCACCAGTGCCAGTTGCATTTAGAGAGACAGCGCCAAAACAAGTTGCACTTTAGGACAGGGTCTAAAAGAGATGCCTGTGTAGCTACAATAACGAGGAACTGAGACCAAAGCGTTGAAATTCCACTTCATATAGACTACAACTGAATGATTTAAATGTAAAACTGAAGGATTGAAAAGCATGTTTCATATAAACTAGTTAACTAGCATGAATTTAGGCTTCATCAGTTAACATGCAGATCAAAAGTAGTCTTACGCTATGCTTCTTTGAGTGCATTTTTGGAACCCTTTTCTAGGTTCCCTAGTAACTGGTATTACCAGAAAAAGCTCCAACTAGTCAACTTTTGCATTTTGTAAGGTCTACTAGCTAAGCTAAGGGTCGTCAGTGACGTTTTTAATGCCAACTGATAACAAGGTGGCTGACTAGTTTGGTCTTGTCGTCAATTTGCGTCTCCAAAGTCCGTTAGCTGAGAATATCGCTCTACTAATGTGGACAATCAAGTTAGACAAAAGTACCACAAGAAGGCAAAAAGGAACACTTGTAAGAGTGCTTCTGCAAAGTAGATCATCAAGTGTGAGTGAATCTCTTGCTAGCAAAGAGCAGCCACAAACCAGTAGGCAGGAATTATTGTTGATATCAAGGTTGCCAAGTTTTTTGCAAGGGTATTTTGCCAGACCCTTGTGGTCTATCAAGTATAGTCAACACCAAGAGCAGTCACAGCTGATGGTGTGAAGCAGATACCCGGTCAGCACATGACACAATGATATCCAATCAGTGAACACCATTTCGACACATCAGCAAGCTCTCCTGGGGGTGAGGGAGGCGCCTGTGTCGACTCGAGTGTCCACGTTTTTGCTCAGAGAGCCAGAAACATGCACACATACACACTCACACACGTCTGATGCCCAGGGTGGAGCACTCCTTCCTGTCAGAAGTGGAAATGAAAGGTCACATAATGGTGCGAGATTAGAACGTGGCTTTGGGTTTTGGCCTTCTCTCTAAAATCGGTCAGACACATTAGAGGGACATGTTTTCCCATCGCCTCATTTGAGGTGTTCTTGTGATCCTTGTGAAATCCTCTCCCGTCCTTACACTTCCACCGCCTCGGGCATTTAGAGAGAGAGAGAGAGAGAGAGAAAGGCAAGAGTGAGAAGAAAGAGTGTGTGTGTGTGTGTGTGTGTGTGAAAGAGAGGATTTCACAAATGCCTTCATCATTTAAACGGTTGGTGCTGTCGCTGGAGCGCGGCATGAATAATTCAGCGAGACTGCTCCTTCTTCAAACAGACAAATAGAACAGGATTACGCCCCCGCAAAACAAACGGTAAACACCACAATCAAAACAACAGAATTAATTAGGTAATTAGGGAGACAAAATAAATGTGAAATAATGATAAACTCTTTGGAGACCGCAGCTGCATCTCCTGTTACAGTATGCAAATATGCAGATTCGAGAGTTCAGAATACATTTGCAGACTCGGAGGATTGCTTGGGAGTGAATGGCACCCGCAACCATTTTTATAATGATGAGATTCGCTCGCATAATCTGTATCCAAGCACGCTGCAGAGGAGGGATCTCAGAAGTGCATTTGCAAGACTTGCACAAATCTTTGTGAAGCCAGTCAATCATCGGCGATGAATATTCAAACCGGTTTCTCGGGAGATCATCCACATAGAGTCCGCTGCTTACTCGATGTTTCAGGCTTTTATCTGTCCAGAATTTTATTTGTGTGTACACAGCATCCTCACCGAGGAGGGGAGAAAAAGACACAGATGTGCTGCTTACATAATTGAAGAATGAACAACAAAAAGCTCAAGGATTTGTAGTTCATTTGCTGTCAAGAGTTAAGAAGGCTTTTATCTGCTTCTCATTCCAGCTGGAGTATTTTGGTGCTCTATAGCCGATTAAAAGCGTAAGCAAAGAGAATCCTTCTCATCTCTGAGAAATCCTGCTGTTAAAAAAGAAGCGACAAAAGCGTGCAGAGACGCAGGCCCCCGCAGAGGATTTCTGCAAGCCTCCTGATCCAGAAAGGTCAGGGCTAAACTTTCTGCCTCAGGCAATTATTGTCATTGACAAAAGCAGAGGAAGTGCAGCTGACAACCTTGGCTTTTGTCAGACGACAGCATGTCATAGGTGGGTGCATGAGTTTGGGGCACGGAGGGGAGGGACTTAAGGTAAATACCAGCTATCAGTTCCGAGAGATATTTAAATCACATTTCCAAATTGCAGCCCTTCAGAGACGGTTTAGAGAGGGACGGGAAGGTTGAGACGTAATGACAGCTTCTCTGGGGTTTATTGAAAGTGATGAAAGCTCAGAAGAGGGGATTGCTCACTGTGAATTCATGAATTTGAAAGAGATTATTTAAGCACAGATCAATTTGAAAGTCCTAACACTCAACGCTGATGCAAAAGCGTCAAGGGCGGACAAAAATATGAGCACAAATGGGAAAAAAAAAAAAAAAAGGACTCCTTTCAACATCCTGAAAAGCCATTTTGCTGCTGGAACAAATTAGTTATCTAAATCTGATAATCCTGCTGTTCAAATCATTTAGCCGTCCGCAGCCACGGTTGTTATATATATCCATATGTGCTGGCTTATATGACAACTGTATATAGCGTCCTGTGAAAGTGTACTTAGTCCTTGAGCCCTAAAGTTAATCTATTTTACCTGGATTTAAGACCAAGAATGAATTGTTTTACTTTTTGCTTTCTTTCTCTTTCAAAATACATTTAGGGATTTTGTAGAACAACCATTTGCTACAGGTCTTTTGGTACATGTGTCTCTACCAGCTGTGCACTTGAGAAATTTTTCTCTGTATTTATCTTTTTTTTTTTTTCAAAATAGCTCAATCTCTGTTAAATTAGATGGAGAAAATCTTTGAACAACAATTGTCAGATATTTTCACCAATTCCTCATCAAATCTGGGTCTGGCCTTTGAACCTATGGCAATCTAGCATCAATGTTCTTTGATCTAACTCCTTTAGATTTGTTTTTCTATCTAGTAGAATTTGTTTTTAGTAAATACCGTAAAAAAGTTTAGGATATTTTAGCCCACCCTAAAATATTCTAGATTTGTCCTGTATTTCTCTCTATGTGTTTCACTATCAACACCTATTATGCTTCCTTGAACAAATTAGGATTGATCCATTATCTGTACAAAACATGTTTGTTATGTTCTTTTGCACAAAATCATTCTTAGATCTTTGAAAAGCAGAAGAGCCTCCTGCAAAACCAACAGGAATACAGCATGTGGTTTCGGGTAGGCAAGTCAACAACAAAACATTTGTGTCTTCCAGCAGCCGTTGTACAGCGCTCACAGGAAAAACCAGCTAACTAAATGTGCTCTAGCTCAGTTTGAGTTACTAGTTAACGGCACAGTGCTGGTCGAATGTGACTTAAAAAAACAGGAGGTTTAAGAAATGGCTCATTTTCCGGACACCACAAAACATTAACTTATTTCTATAAAAATGCTGGGTGTTTTTTATGCCTTTGGACTGTTTTTAGAAGCAGTAGAGACCCAAATGGAAGTACAAAAACATGCACAATGTGAATTTAATTACAGGCCCCCACAATATTTTCCCTGACCTCCCTGATGTGTTGCTTCATGATGTTGTCTGTTTACTAATGTTCCAACAAGCCCCTGACGCCTTTATAAGTTTCATTAAGCTTAAGCTAGACACTGGTGTACTCTATTTACTGATTGTGTGGCTTCTGAGGGCAACTGGATTTTAGTTATGACTCAGATATTTAACTCAAAATCCCTTTAGAAATCTTTTGGTTTTGAAAACTAATGTGTTCGTTCTTTTTGCAGAACTGTAAAATTGACCAGCAGCTTGCAAAAAATGGATCAGTGAGAGGATGAAAAACAAGCTTTGATGTGAACAAGCAGCAGGGGTCAGACAATCAGGGAAAGATCGTCTGCTGTATGCCTCTTTAAGTGAGTACAGATTTAGTGGTGAAGTGTTTCTAAACGACTGGGACTAACTGCATTAACCGCAGCTGAATACTAACCCCCGAAGACAAGCATTAATGCGTTACAAGGCAGACTGAGATTCTGTGGTGCCATCAAAGCGCCACAGTTCTACAGATCCCCTATGTCAGGGAAAAGAAAAAAAATATATATATCACTAATAAATGAACACGAGATACGGAGAAAGAGGAAAATCTGGGACAAAAAGAACGTGGCAAACATATTTCGTTATGAGTCAAATAGAATAGGGAATGAGGAGCTGCTGCTGTCCTACAGGGCCAGGGCGGCTGCTTTTCTGCACTGACACATCCTCATCTGCGCCAGCACTCATTTACTGATCTCATTAATATCCCCACTCCGAGGAGGAGAGAGACGGCAGCCGTGAAAACAGCCTCCCCCGTCTCCTCCTCCTCCCTGCATCCTCTATGAGCCTGTTCCACTGGGCCCTCCCTCCCTCTCCTCTCATCTCCACCTCTCTGTAGTTCAGTAATTGGGCTCAGCTCATTGTTATTCAAAGCCCTGTAGAACCAATTAGCTGCAGACCTCCTGACCCTGGCTTGCTATGTAATGGTGCAAGCTAAAGACTCTAAGTGAGGAAGCCAAGAGCAAAGGTTTTAAATTCCTTTAGTTCCTGATTAATAATCCTGTCAGGGCGATCAGAGACATTAAAGAGAAACTCTGGTTCGGCTCCTGCTTTTATGGCGTCTCCCTCATTTCTAGGCTGTCCATTAAAGCTTAATGATGCCGGGGGTCGCTTTCGCTCTCCCTGTCTTGTCAGATAAATGTACAGTTAACAGGATAATGAGGAATCCTGATCCTACGGCAATCTGGGACGGGGCGGCCGTGTGACCCTGCGGGGAGGAAGCAAAGCAACAGGGGGAGGATGAAGAGGGAGACGCGAGGATGGTTGAGGCTTGTGGGGCAGCGTGGATGGTGGACGAGATGTCCGACTGCCCTGTAGGACAGAGATGAAAGCGCCAGGGTAGACAGGACCCGAGGTGGAAGGCAGAGATGAGAGGGATGCAGATAACACCCTCATGAAACATTGATGAGGAGAGTGAAGGTAAGGAAGAGTGGTGGTGAAGACTGCCAAGGCAGCCTGCAGCTCCTAGTGATTTGTTTAGCAGGGTTACAAGAGAGCAACCTTTTTGGTTCCATACTGGTCTTAAAATGTGTTGGACCCATTTAAATCAGTATGGCAGGAAAATGATTTAATATGTCAATTTAAAGGAGGGATATTATGTATTTCACAGGCACACAGAGCCATTTTATAGCACAATCAAGTAACTATGTTACCCTCAGTTGTTTTGAAAAAGCTGTATGTACCAAAAATAAGTGAAAAGTATTTGACACCTTGAAGTTGGCCACTGTCGCTTTAAGAACCTCCGACACTTTCTGACGCTCCCTATTCAACACGTCATCATAACAATAAGCAGCAATAATTGAGCAACCATGGGATTGTCACCATATGAGCTTGCTAACAAGTAACATTTTTGGTCCTGGTGGCCTTCACATGACAATGGATTGACAGGAAAGTGGGTTATGAGAGTCAGGGAAGACACGAGGCAAAGGCCAACGGGCCGGGACTCAAAACTGAGACAGGATCTGTACACGGGTCTCTTGCTTTACTCCCTGAACTCCATGACCAATTTTTTTACACACATAATATTATAAAACATGTTTTTGCAAATAACCATAGTCAAAAGCCTAACAACTAGTGATGTGTTCTTCTGTGACGAGGTCTCTACGTGTGTGTCATAGGAGGAATGTAGTTTTTAAGTAAAACTCCACTGAAATGGACTGGCAGACTTTCCATCTGCAATCAAAGAGCTGCACAGTTTGGATGAGTGAAGTTAGGAGTTTAATCTTGAAAAGCAGTAGGAGCACGTGTCAACTTTTGCAGCGGAATGACCATAATTTTGCAGCTCAGTAAGTTGCGCCTACGGGAAGGAGGACGCAATGAAGAAACTGTGTAGCTCTGTTCAGAGTTCTAGTTTTGTCCCAACGAGTGTGAAAGGCTGGAACTAAGTAAAAGTAGTTTGTGTATTTTATTCTTTGTTTGGGTTTTTTGCTTTCAATAAAGTTTGTGTGTGGACATTACTTTGCATCTTTTTGGCTGCATTACCTAAATCCAAAAGGTTGCACATTTAAAAACATAAACTAAAGTGATATTATGCCAATAGATTTGTACGTATAGCAAAGAAATAAGCTAATTTGAATTGCTTTCATTATGTATGGACCAGCAAAGAATTTCTATGAGATAAAATTAAATATCTGGGTTCAGTTGAGTCCATCAAAACCACAGTTTTGAGGTTCTCTATTGCAGAATGTTGTTGCAAACACTATCGACCTGCCCACGTTCCTGCCTGTATTTATGCCCAGAGTAGTGAATAAATACTATTAAAAACCTGACAGTGCTAAGATTATTGAGTAAAAAAAAAGTAAAAATAAATAAACAATATAAACAACATACTTATTAATAACCAGAAAGAGAAGACCAGAAAACAAGTCTAGCAAAAAGTAAATTGTAAAAATTAGCCAAACGCTCTTCAAAAATTCGTCAGCAAGTTAATTGTTATACTGTTCTGTCTTAACAGAAACACGGGGGGCGGGGAAAGTACAACAAATCCAGAATTCACAGAGACAAAAGATCAGTCAGTTTTATGACAACAAATTAATTGTAACTGTTGTCTTAACCTCTCTTTTATAACATAAATTAGATCCAGATTACCTCTAAATCCCATCAGAGTGTGAATACATTCTGGCAGTCATTCTGTGTTTTTGCACCAGATCCTCATAATCCTTATCATCAGCCCATATAAGGCCTTGACTCAACTTGTTTGTGAGTCGTCTCTGCTGGTCATTATGATTTTTGAACCAAGATTTCCTGGCACCTGTTTTCTGGAACCTGTTTGGAGAGGCTGAGGTATTTGCATTCCTTATTCTCAAGTGCTTATTTGGTTCAGTTCACATGCGATGCTGTAAACACCGGCTGCTTCAGGTCCTGGGACACAGATACATCGCCTCCCAGGCTGCTATAAATCCTTTTACAACAAACTCCATAAAGCACTCTGATGCCTAAATATTTATGGTTGCCTAAGTTTCCCTTGAGGGTTGTTTTCTGTCAAAGTACCAACAGCGGTAAGTCATGTGGAGCGACTCCAGAAATCTTATCAGGGAGTTGTGGTCTGGCCATCTCCAGTGGAGGAGGAACACACAGGGAGGAGAGGAAGCCTGTGTGATTCTCCCTCCGTCGCTTCTCCTCCCCAGGCCTCCACTGTTAGTGGACTCAATTGACCCGCCAAACAAACACAACGCCGCATGACCTCTGCAGAGCAGACAGACAAACAAACAAACTTTCCCATGTCAAAAACCACCAGGTCCACCGCCGCGAGGGACCACACAACAGTCAATGCAAGGCAAACAGGCTGGAAATATCAATGGACAGAAGACAACAACCGATATGTCAAAGCGTAAGCCGAGCGTGCTTCAGAGGGATCAGGTGGTGCTTCGGCAGTGCGTTCCATCGGTGTGTAGGCCAGACACAGCTGAGGTGTAAACACAGGTGTGCTGACTGGGAATCTCATAAGGTGAACTGTGTAATCCTGGCGTTGCCGGCGGCTTCTGAACGCCGTGGCTCCTTGAAACAAGTGTCTCTAAAAAAGGCATGCCTGATGAGTCCTCAAGCACCCTCCCAATGCTGTGATTACTGACGTTTACCCTCTTTAATATGTGTAATTCCCATTTTCTCTGATTCACGAGTAAGGGCCCTCAGGGGGACCTAGCTAAGTGGCAGTCTGCCAAAGCTCTCTGGCTGAAAAGGCTGTAAGTCATTTTTCCCTCAGCAGTTAGATACAACGTGACAGTTTCAGGTTGTCTCATCCGTCTTTATTGCTGTTATTTGCATCTCCAAGCACTGATGATAGCTTTACTATGCTATGTTTTTTTGTTATGTGCTTCCCATGCAGGTGTGAAGCATATTTGGTTTATGACTCAGTACCTATAAAAATGACTGAATAGATAGCAACATGATATTTTACCTCAACAGGCAGCGCATTGCAGTCACAAATTACTCCTTTTTCAAAATGCTCAGTAGAGCCGTTGTAATGACTGTAGCCCAGTATGGCCAGAATAACTAATTGCATAACTCACTGTAACATGTATTTTCAAAATCCATTCCCAATAGGGACAACTATAAAGACTTTAGCTCATGCACAAGGTAACAGTCTAAAGCTGTTGCAAAAACTTTACGGTAAAAGCCACTGAAAAGTGCTACATGCTGCGAATTTAATATCTGCTAACATTTGTTGCGAAGAAAACAGAAACCTCTGAATGTGGTGTGATTATTTAAGTTATAAAGCCTCTTTTAAGCACCACAGAATAACTTGAGATGTACTTTTTACTGCAAGAATTTCATGTAAGCATGTAGCGTTTGTGTAGCAAACGGTAGTATTATACTTAAGAGATAGAAAATCTCAAACTTTTGAACTAGAATACATCCAACTCAACCATTCTATTTTTTCTAAAGCAGATAAATAATTGTTTGAACAAGATTTAGGGCTTTGCCTGTTTCAAAATGTACAGTCACATGCCTCCAACTGCTGTAGATGGGAAGCAATATTTTAATGGGAATTATGTTAAATAAATGTTTGCTTGTGTATTGAGAAAATAACAGAAAATAATGGATTGAACACTCTGACTTTCCCCAACGTTTCAGAAAAAGATGAGATCACCAAAAAAGTAAAGCATAAAAAAAAATTCCTCTCCCACCAAATATAGTTTGTTTAATCAAAACATTTTCCTCAGGATGTTGGTTAAAATATATTAGCCAGTCAGAAAAGGGTCAATCCAAGACTGAGTGAAAAGGAAAAAAAAAAAAAAAACACAGTTTATGCACCAGTTAACAACCAATAGCTTTAAGATAATTGACAAGCAGACCTTCAAGGCAACCATGGCTGTTGTTTGTAAGCATAAGGTCTATCAGGTGGTAAAGTGCATAATTTTAGCTTTACTTTCTAATTCTATGTCTGCACATATTGTCTGCTGGTTCTCTCCAAATGTTACCCATACATGTTTACATATTCAGCAATGATTTGCTTTTCCTCGGCCAATCAGCACCAAGGTCAATAAATGCCACTCCTTGATTGGCTGCTTTGCAAACACCAACCAATAGCGTGCCAATTATTGTATTTGAACTTCCAAAGCAGCATTTTTCTTTGGAATATTTTACATGCTCAACAAAAACACCCTAGAATGGGCAGGTTTTAGGAATAAAGTTACACAAAAAAAAATCTAGAAATAGGTGAAACTGCGAATACTGAACTGTGAATAGGCGGAGGTTCACTTGATTTCTAACCAAATACGTAACATTAGTTTGAGGTAACTTTGTACATCAATACAATATGTTACCTTATTTAAACTAACTGAAAATGGATTATTGGAGTTCCAGTTGTGCAGCAGACAGCGTCTTTGAAAAGCTGTTTGACAGCAACGTTAATGCAGTGCAGTTTAAGCGGACAGATTGATTACGTATAGAAATGTTAGACTTGTGCAACCACTGCATGGCTTGGCAACATAAAGTATTCTTTTGACGCAGTTGCTCGGAAATGTTTTCTGATGCATGTTTGAGCACATTAAAGTCTGAGTCTGTGAAAACCAGAGCAGACATCATCACAGGTAGACCAGACTACCCAGAGTCCAGTGCTGGGTCTCCGAGCCACTGCACTCAAAAGATATCCTGCCTTTCTCTTTTTAGCTTGGCAAATTGTCTATAAATCCTTACTATGTGAACTCACATTTACTGTAATATGACAGTGCTGTTCAGTCAAGTCTCAGTTGTGGAGTAGCTGCTGAGTTTCAGGATGTCTGTCAAATGTAATAATAATAAAAAAAAAATTAACAGAAGGTTTTTGCTATTTCATCACACGACGGAGGTCAGTTAAAAAAATCACACTTCTTTTCCCATTCTGATTCCCTGGAAATATATTTTGGTAAATAGTTTGCTTTCAAGATGTTTTCGGCTTCAGTTAAACAATTTACACTGATCAGTCAACACAATTTTGAATTTCTCCTTCCTGCTGGCAGGAGGCACTCCACATCGCCATCAAAAGTGAGAATTTGAGAGGCTGCGGTTCCATTTAATGTCTAGTTAGAGTATTCTTTTCATCTCTTGGTTACAGAATGTGCTACGGGCCAAACACAGAAGCCTCACTGTTGGAGAACAGCAACATGATGACAGACCCACCAAGAATGTTCGTCCGACCGCCATATGTAATATAGCACCAGAGTTCCCTTATTAAGGAGTGAAATAATTTCCACCAAAGTGGTTGGTGGTGCTGACAGCTCAGATTAATGCTCTCTGTAAAACAGCCAGAATAACAACTGCTTCTGCACGCATCGTGAAAAGCAGTAAGTTTGGCTGAGGGAAGCCTGCCAGCTCTACAAATTCATGCATATTTGGGTCTGTGAACATCTGCCAGCGCAAATAATTTATGCTGTTCTCTCTGCTAAGGGGCAATGAATCCCCTCTGAAAAGTTTTCTCCAACTTCTACAGTAAGCCTCCCTCCTTCTCCTCCTCCTCTTTTTACTCTCCCTGGTGTGAAGTGGTGCAGACACACGCTCCAACCACAGACTGGGCTGGAAGAGGAGCGTCCCGAGGCGTGTGGGAAAGTCCCATGCATCGCTTCAGTTGAGCGTGAGCCAACTGCTTCCTGTCTCTCTTTGGCCCTCCGGGTCAGAATACGCCGTCATGGCCGCTTCTGCGACGTCCTCGCCGCCGAAGTGTGAACGGAGCGTTGTTTTGGGTGCGGGCCTCGCTGCTGGGAGGGCTCCGTAGACCTGTTCCACTGTAACAATAAATATCTCATGATATCATGGAGGAGGTGGCTCAAAACATTTGAGCTCACTCGCTCAACGGCGCCTGCAACAGCTTTGTTGTTGTGTTCCGACACAACTGCATCAGGTGATCAAACATCCGATGGGAGTCCTTCTCACATTTGAAATGCCACCGCCACCAACAGATGGCATATTAATCATTAATTGAGTCTCTGCCAGTTGTGTTTGATGTGCAGCACAAAATTCTGGGGTAATTTTTTTTTTGCTCAGCCGTGTGCCACTCGATGATGATAGACTATTTATGAGCCGAGAGGAAACCTAACATTTTCCTCTAAAATTATAATCATACACCGCTCCGTGTTCCCACAGTCGGCTCAACATGAGGCCAGCTCATACCGCATTATATCGACTTGCAAATTAGACACCGACTGCTTAAACATTTGTGTCATTCTACCTCCTAACAACTATTTATAAGTTAGGAAAAGTACCTGCAGGCAAAGAGAAAGCTGTAATTTTTTTTTAATTAACAGTTTGCACTCTGATTTGCACAGTGGAAATGTGTTGAGAGTTTTCCCTCAACTCCCCTATGTGTTCTTGTGGACGTTCATGCATTCTCTGACACTCCTTGTTACTCGCCTCGACTTCGCCCTCTCCTCCTGGTCTGAGCCTGCCTCTGCCGGGCCTTCAGTGGACTGGCAGGAGGTCAGCACCAGGCCAGTCCCGAGCAGCTCTTAAAGGGAGCAGCTGTCAACAAGCAGCACGGGTAGCTGGAGCACCGAGGGCAACGCTGTGGCATGTCGAGGTCAGAAGGAATCCGCCGGCCCGGAACTGACCGACAGCGCAGTTGGAGGAGAATCTGTCAAGTTTTCAGGCCTCCTAATGAGATACCAGCTCCACAGTCCTGGAAATCGGAACTATATATGCCACAGTCTGGGTGTTTTACGGAAAGCAGTTCATCATTTATACAAGTACAAATTCTTACTTAAACGAAGGCATATATCGTCTGTAAAAAAAAAAAAAAGATTTATTTTGCTGTATATTGTATGCAGGTTTGAATATCATGAAAAAGTTAAATATTCATGGTCACTCATTGTAGAAAGTTAATCACTACACAGTAATATTTCAAGGCCTTATTATTTGTAATTTTGTTTATTATGGCTTACTGTTGACGAAAACTCAAAATTTAAATGCAAAAGTACTTTATTGATCCCAGATCCCAGATAGACATTGAATAAACAAAAAAGTCAGTCTCAGAAATGTGCATATTGTGAAAAAGTGATATAGCCAACTTGCAACCATTGCCTTCACAGTCTAATCATTGAATTAACTCAAAAATGTTGCAAGTGAATAAGACTGCTGGCTTCACAGATGTCCAGAGGACAATCACTGGCAAGCCACAAAAAGGTCATCGTTACAGAAGCTGGCTCCTTTCAGTGCTGTATTCAACCATATTCATAGAAAGTTGAGTGAAAGGAAAAATTGTGGTTGGAAAATTTGCACCTGGATGAGAGGATTGTCAAGCAAAATTCATTCAGACTGACACTGGAGTCACCTCATCAAGATTCATTGCACATTGATGAATCCCACATGTCGGCTACAGATGTCGCATTTCTGTGTCAAACCACTCCTGAACTAGAGACAGCAACAGAAGCGTCTTATCTGGACTGTTGCAAAGTGGTTCAAAGTTCTCTTTTCAGATGGAAGTAAAGTGTTGTACTTCATTTGGAAATCAAAGTCCCAGAGTCTGGAGGAAGAGAGAGGGACAGCATCCATGTTGCTTCAAGTCCAGTGGATATTTCCATAGTCAGTGATGATGTGGGATGTCATGTCTTCTGCTGATGTTGGTCAACTTCTTAAGTCCAAAGTCAACATGGACATATTATTTTTATTAGATTCACCTTTACTTTGCCAACATATAATTTGTGCTGAAAATGTCAGAGGACACAAAATAGCTTATGATTTTCAAAAATGAGGAAAGGAATACCTTCTCTAATTTAGTCAACAAAATCAAATTTGCAAAAACTAATTAGATTTAACTTCAAACATGTGGTCTAACATCAAGCTCGTTTAAGTTTGACAAACTATTCTTAGTAGCTCCAACAGCCTTTTAAGTAGTGAGGCAGATAAGCAAGCCCAAACCATTGCGTTTCTACTACTATCTTATCTCCGTCTTATCTTTTGACTATGTTCAGAGACTCCTTTAAACGTTATTTGAGATTTTTGGATAAAACAGAAGAGTTTTCTTAGGCTTCTCAAAAATATATATTGGGTTGCTGAAGGAGAGGCTTGCCAGGGCAAATCCAAAAGCTATTACTGTGGACAACAACCGCAACACTATGGAATTTATTGCAAGTAAAAAACATAAGACAAAAATATACCCTGTTGCAGGAACAGATGGAATTTAACTTAAGCATTTAGAAATATATTTTTTCCTTCCTTTAATGCCGACATTTCATCTGAAGGCCCCCAGCCATGACAGCTATATCTCCTAGAACTGTGCTGACGGAGTGAGGGATTTGTCTTGACCTCGGTACTCAAACTGTCCATGTCACTTTGTGTAATGTATGTATTGTATGATATGATTAAGAAGCTAAAACAAGAGTAGTCCAGTGCAACCGTCCATTCAATCTGCTTATATATTTACTAATGAAATGGATAGAAGGGTGGGACGAACCCCAGGCCCATCTTTGCTAAACTGCTTTAGCCCTTAATCAGAAACAGCCAAACAGTTGCGACTAAAACTCAGAGGAAGTTCCGTTGCCTAAAAGGGACATTACCAGAGGCTGCTTGCGCAAACAACGCATATTTATTTTATGTGTAGCCTACATGTTAATTACGCAAGATTTTGACACTTATTAGACAGGTAAACATCACATATTTTACACATTGCCTTTGCATTGTACACAGTCACGTGAAATATTCACGCGTTTTTGCCCCGAGAGGCATTCCATATAAGTGGGCGGGTTTGACATTGATTTAGAGAAGATGATTGGTCTGAAATGGACTTGAGGTGAAATTAGTGAATTATATTTTATAGTGTAATTGACATTTACATGAGTTTTGCCTTTGAAATATTTACCCTTCATATTTGTTTTTGTTTGAATTTTTATTTTGAACAAATAATTATGTAATTATTTGTCTGTTTATCTGATTGTGGCACTTTTGCCGTTCCCATCCAGTAGATGTTCACACATGGTTTCTTTTAGAAACTATAAGTGTTTTCTGCTGTCTTCTTTTAATTACTAATTTGTCAGCCAATTCTGCCCTCTGCAGGGTGAAGAAATGTTGTGCATCACTTTCCAGTCAATTACAGAACCCTGATTTATTTGTGTAATTAGTTTACATTCATTGGTAACTAATAAATAAAAAGAAAAAAATTGTTATTTGCACAGTTAATGTATAACTAACATCTTCATATAAATTGATCCTCCACTTAAACACTGGTGAAAATGTAATATATAATGTAATATATAAGCCTGGTAAATAAAAAAAAAAAATTAGACTTTTTTTGAGAGCAGGCTAAAACAAAGCTTCCAGAGCTCTTTGTAGAAACTTCCTCAAAGGTGTCAAAAATTAATAGATGCGTTCACCCTGCGTTCATCGTCCTAGTGGAGGTGTTGAGAAACGAGTTTGTGAGAAAATCCAAATTAAAATGGAAACATATTTTTGTGTGTGTGTGTGAAATGGTGTGATCGTGCTCAGACACTCAGGCGTGGATCAAAGCAGCGGTGAGACTCTGGGGCAGCAGCAGATGAAAGAGGTACACATTAAGCTGTTTACTGTGGCGACATGAAAAGGTGTTTTAGCTCTACATTCTGCCTAATGAGGGACAGAGACGGAGGGTTATCTTTTTAGATATTCAGTTGCAAGTTCACAGCGTTTTACATCTCTGCTCGACATCAAAAGAAAGCACCATTTTCTTCCACCAAGGTGATGTGAGGAAAAAAAAGTGAAGTCCCCGTAGATTAAATTAGCATTTAACTGTTTCGCTGGAGGGCTAATTTGCACTTGGACACTAACTAGACGAGGTGAAGCTCAGGGCCTTTGCAGTTCTGCTGCATTATTTTGGCCAACATAGAGTTGGAACCAAAGATCCTATCAGCATGTAAATACATAACACGGTTTGACAGAAAAGGTATTTTTTGCATGTGTGTCATCTAGAACTTGTAGGAATATGTTTCAGAGAAAGGCTTCTTTTGTTCGCTGTGCATCTTTTTCAGAAAAGGTGAATTTCAATATTTGGTTGGCAGGAAAAAACAAACAAACTATACAGTATTTATGATGAATTTATAACTCAATGTCAAGCCAGGATTCGCTGCAAGGCAACAGTGCCAACAGCTGTTCCACTGTGCAGCCCACCAAAAAAAGTCACGATTTAAAAGTTTTTCCATGCAAACATGAAATTGGATAACTTGTTTTTGTTTGTTTGTTTATTTTAATGATTGTGAGGTAATTAGCAAAAAATATTCAAGGGAAATAAAAAAGTATTCTAACCCCTGGACTGTACATTTCATTGTACTTCAGAAATATTTTAATAGATAATTACCTCAAAAAACAAACTTTTGTTATATTTACTCTTTCTTTCTTTTAATAGTTTTTTGTGCAAACAGTATTTGCACAACAAGCAAGAAAGTTTGTGTCTGAACTGGTTGATTATTTCCAGAATGTAATGATGATTCTTGCCAATACATCTTCTGTTCATTTTCCTTTAAATTGTGCCACATTTGTAAGAAAAATGCATTTGTGTGTTAAGAAACGGAGCTGAATGAAGTCTGTATTTTTTGTGACATGTAAAATATATATATATGTTGTAATTCCCCTAGTGGGGTTTCTTTGTAAACACATGGTGACAGAGTGAATATACTACATGCTCTGCAGCTGGCTTTAGTGTAGAAAAGAAATAGTCACAACACAGGTGATAAACCCAATGTACAAATTAAATAAATAAGGCCTCAATGTGTTCTCAAGTCTCTGCAGTTTCTTTCCGCCCAGCCAAGTTGAGATCTTAAGCATAAAACCACTACTACGCCACAGTGAAAACAGATGGATCAAATAGTCCTTGTCCTTTATTTGGACTGCTCACTGTTATTGGAAAGAATCTGAGTAAGAATTACCAATTCTGGCCTCCTTTCAGGAAAACAAACAGGCTCAGATGTGATTTTCCATTTTACTGTCTGTTTATGTCTTGCAAATTCCTTCTACAGAGGAGCGGCATGGCAGCTTTCATGTTTTAAAGGCCCAGGGTGACCGCAGCCCTTTGTGGCCGAGGCACTTTTCCAGTACTAATGACATACAGTCACACAAGACTCTGGCAGTGGTGTACAACCGAGGCTGCCTGCCCGTTGTGTAATTAGTCTACCACTAAGTCCCAGTCTGGGGAAACATTCACAACCACATTAAACACAGACTGAGCTCGGAGCAGATGGATACGCTCTGGAGGAGTCATATGTAACACAAATGGCTTTCATCAGCAAGATAAGCTGATAACACTCGATGTCTAATAAGACCAAGCTGTTTGGAGTCTCTGCAAGATTTTCTTTTAAGTTTGCAGCCCGGTTGAGTTAGCAGGCTTTTTAAAATTATTATTATTGGCATGACATACTCCAAACAATATCATCTTTCTCCAGAGACACTGGATCAGCGAGCTTCTGTTACAGTACAACCAATCAAAACAAAAACAAAAAAACCAGAAAGCAACACCAAAATCAGGAAAATACCAACAACAAATGCGTGCTTGGTGGTATATTAGGATGACAATCCTGCCATCTGGTGGTTAAAGTAGAAACTGACACAAACTTTATAGGTGGAAGACTTTTCAAAGCAACAGCAGCTGTGGAACAGAGGATAAGTTGACAATGAGAAAACAAGTGACTGAGGAAATGACTTTGAGTGGCAAATTAAATTACTCCTCACCAGAGTCTGCAGAGAGTCGCACTCACTGTTCCACAGTCCGTCCTCATCAGGATGAGCTTCACTCTCACTTTAGGTCATTTCAGTGAATAAGCTGAAAATCTAGTCATCCCAAAAAGTCTGGTGTTGACAAAAAGAATCAATAATCATTGGCTTTTGAAACAAAGATGTAAGCAGGATTAAATCAGGTCACATGAAGAGAAAACATGAAGTGCTCTGGATTGAATTTTGTGAAGAGAACTCCAAAATTCTGCATGTATAATTTTAGAAGAACAGAAATTTCTCACGTATTCACTCCAAAAAGTAGAAATAAGAAAATAAGCTTCAACTCCAAACGGCACTGCAACTCTTTGCTGGTGCACATTTGTCTGATCTGGTGTATTTAAAAATGTGAATTGTTTATATTTGCAATACATTTATTTATTATATACATTATAAAACTATTAGACCATAATTTGCAATAATTTTTTTAAGCTCAAGGAATTTACAGGTATATCTGAAAAAATAGAACATTGGGAAAAGTTTAATACTTTTTGTCACTTCTTTCACACACAACCTTATGGTTACTCAACCAAATATTGATTTCTGAACTCTTCCTGAGTTAAAACATTGGAATTGTTTCTAAATTAATATGGACTTGTTTTTTTTTCCTTGCATTATTTGAGGATTGAAAGCGTTGCATCTTTTTCATTATTTTGACCAGTTCTCATTTTCTGCAAATAAATATAATTTTTTTCTGCTTGATATTTCAGACATGTTGTCAGTAGTTCATAAAATAAAAGAACAATGTTCATTTTACTCAAACATACTGTATAGCTTTAAAAAGTAAATTCAGAGAAACTGACCATTTTGAGTGGTCTCTTAACTTTTTCCAGAGCTGTGTTTATGTGCACATTTATTTATCCATCTATTTCAAAGGAATTGTCAGGGCTACTGATAATTGTGGCAAAAGAAATAAGGTCGACAGAGTTTAAAACCATATTTTTACAATTTTAGACAGTGCAATAAAAGATGAATTTATCTCAAGGCTTCTCACACATGCTTAGCAGTTGTGCTCATAAATCGTTTTCTTCTCTTTTGGGTTTTCCCTTCAGGGGTCGCCACATCGAATCATCCGTCTCCATATAGTCGTATCCTCTAACCTCACACCAACTAACTTCATGTCCTCTTTCACCACATCCATAAATCTCCTTTTTTGGTCTTCCTCTTTACCTCCTCCCCAGTGGCTTTGACCTCTGCATCTTTCTACCGACATGACCATTGTTCCTCCTCTGAACACGTCCAAACCATCTCAGTCTGGACTTTATCTCCAAAACCTCCAACATGAGCTATTCTGGTGCATTAGGATTTTAATCTTGAATCCGTTTTAAACAGAAACTACCAGGAGAAAAATAGCTAAAAACCATCCATTCCCTCGCACTAAGAAGTGGTGTCTGTTTTGTATTATTTGTCCCTCTCTGAATAATGACACCACTAAATGGCTCTTTTGTCTCTTGGTTTACGTGACGGCCCAGAGGGTGGCCGGACCTGTGTTATGTTTAGGATTAGCTGTGGCAGTAACGCAAGAGGAACAAGGAGCAGGCAAGTGGCTTTTCAGAGGAGGCCTCAGTAAATGTCGCTCTTCCTTATGGCGTTTTTGTTTTAAGCAGTCAGGGTGCAGCAAAGTGAGAACTCTCTGCAGTAAAAACACATATGCTTCTGGTTAGGGCTGGGGAAACTTGGATTAAACAAATTCTTAAAAAAGAAAAAAAGAAAAAGAGTTAAGATTGTTCTTGCCATAATAAATGCAAGTGTCTGACAGATGAAACCACAAATCAGCCTCAAGCTAATATTTGGTTTCTCTCTCATTCATGGTGTGAAGATACAACAGTGTGTGTGTGGGGGGGGGATGGATAACAGCTGGAGGCAGAAAGGAGCAAGAGCTGGCTTCAAAATATATTCTATGTTCTTTAAAACAAACAAAAAAAAAACAGCAAATACAGAAAACGATTTCCACCAGCCTTTTATGTTAGATGTTTGCAGAGCTACACTGTGGTAAAAGCCATCAGAGCAAGATATGACAGTCTTGAAAGTTAATGTGTCTCATAACAGACATTCAACCTGTAAAATATGCAAGGTAAGCTTGTTTGAAATTCTTCCCGAGTGTTTTAATTATCAATATCTTATTCCATTCATAATTATCTTCTACGCCAACCAGTTTGCTTAAAAGTCAGGACTTATAACAACAAAAATACATCCTGAAGTGAAACATGGTGGTGGCAGTGGCGCATGAATGTTTTTCCTGAGTGGATAAGAAACTCGATAAGAGTTTAGTAAGGAGCAATCCTGGAAGAAAATCATTTAAAGGGAGCAAAATTAGAATGACTTGGATCAAAGTATATTCTTGTCAACCTCGTGGCAAAAGTTAAAAATAGTTGTTCACACACTCCCTCTAGCCAAAACACTGACTCTGATTGAACTAATTTCCTCAAGACAATGAACAAAATTTCCATCTTCACACACAGAAAGCTAATAAATTATAGTCTATATTTGATCTTGGTAGACAGGTGTTACTAACTAAATACATATCAGTTTAATTAAATAAGGAATAGCAGAGTGATGTCAAACAAACCAAGTGGGACTATAAAAGACAGCACAGCAGGAAACGAATGAAAGACTTTTATTAGAAAATAACTGCTTCCAGGATGTTTGTAACCAGTATCTGTTTCAAGTCGAGAAATAGAAGAAAAAAACGGTGCTGTCCAAATTTGTGAATCAGCCTCAGACAAAAAACAAAAAAACAGAGTAAACATAAAAGTGGTAATCAAAAACATACCAATACGGGGGAAAAAAGTTCTCAGCAGCGTTCCTCTTGGAAAAAAAAAAAAAAACAAAAACCAAAAAAACCAACTTCATTCACACATGATTCTTCTGAGAAGCAAAAATAATGTTACAAAATCTGTGCTTCAAAGGGTTTTTTTTTCCAACTGAAAGAGTTTTCTGATCTTTAACACGCAAAGGTTTCAGATCTAACTAAAAAAATAAAATAAAATTTAGACCGCCTTTCGATGGTACTCTGGAGGAGCAACTTCATAGTCGCTTGCATTGAAGAGTGACGCAGAGTTCTTAACGAGATACCTGAAAAAGAAACAAACGCTCGTTTATGCTGCAGATTCTTCATTTGAAGGCTTGTTGAATAAGTAAGTTACCAGTACTTACTTGAGAAAGTCTTGTAGGTAACTGAGAAGCAGTGCAAGACTCTTCTCGTCCAGGGGAGTGTACGCCAGCATGGCCCCAATTCTCACTGTCAAAACAACAATTCACAACCTTTGAATGGATTTTTGAATAAAGAGGTACAAAAGTGTAAAAACTATATAATTAAAATTTGAGTCAAATGGAATATATTTTATAAACATTGAAGAAAAAAAAATGCAGCATTTACTTACTTTATATTTTATTAATGTTATTACCTAAAATATGCATTACATTCACAAAAATAGCTTATTTAAAAATAATTGTTTATGTAAATGTCATGGTCTTATGTTGGGACACATTGTAAATGTATCTGATATCGCCATCCACCAGTCAGTGGGGATGGTTGCTATGGAGGTCAACCAATCACGTGTTTGGATCTACCTGACGAGCCACATTAAATTATTTCAAATTGCACTGCAGCACAAAAACTATAACAAAACTTAAAAACAGATTAAATAATCATATGCTGCTTCCAACATAATTTCTAGTTGCATTTCATTTTTGATTAGATATCAAAATATACCATCACTAAAACACTTACAAATACATTTATTAACTTGTTATGATATACAAAAATAATAATTCAATTATTTATGGCCTAAATTCTGTCTCGTCTGACATTTGATCACCATTTTTCGTTAATTTAGTTTTTCTATAAATAATCTTAGAAAAAAAATATAATACTGATAAATAACACCTTTCAGTAATAAGTTTTCAGTAATAAGTTAAGATATTGACAATGAGGCAAAAGGTATGTAAATAATCAACTGAATAATACATTGTCGATTTAATTCTTCTGAAAATCTCTCAACCCACATGTAGGAGATGAAACTGAGTCTAAAAGCAGTTGAGCTGCAGTTGAAGCGTCTGAATTATTAATTTTTGTTGACTGCTGCTATTCATAACCATTCTTTATAAAGATTCTTCTTTTTTTTTGAGTGTTTACCGAAAAGTCTGAGTAGGTGAGGCGCGCCGTAGATCTGAGACATGGCTGTGTCGGGGTGGTTTGCCAGGATGTCTGCGTACTGAGGCCGCTCAAATTTGTAGAGAAGCTGCGTCCCCAGCATGACGTTGAAATATTCACGGATACCGGCGACCACCTCATTCACAGCAAACTCCCTGGGTGTTGAAGGAAAACAAGTTGCACCGGTAAAGACTTAGGTTTCTCTTGGCATTTTTGGAGCTGGCTATAAAACAAATCCTGGGGAAAAAAAATAATATGAAGGCAAGTCTTTACTTGCTGTCAGAGTTTCCTCTTGATTTTTTGTAGTTTCCATAGTCTTCGAGGACAGCATCAACGTTTTTTTTGGCTGGAAGGTGAAAAAGCTGAAGAAAAACAAATTGAAACATAGTTGTTTGGAAGCTTCTCTCTGTGGTTTACTTACTGGAACTCTTAAAAGCTTTAAAAAATATATATTTTATTGCTGCAGCATAATCTTACTCTGGTTTTATCCATCTATATTTATTATTTACCCATCCGGGGGAAAAAAATTATAATACAAGGGTCAAAAAAACTTTCAGTTAGTAATACGTGACTTCCTGTTTGCCTGGTGATGCAACAGCGACCAATTTCTTTTAGCCATTTTTAAAAATGTAAGAGAACATGACATTTACGCAGACTGGACAAGTGCTGGTCATTGTAAGCCAGGAAATGGGATGAAGAAAAACAGCCACCTACCTAAATCTGTACATATCTACAGCTATTTAAATCTTAGCTTTAAATAGCTGAAAATATAATTCTGAGGAATATTCTCTCTTCCATAACCTCTGGGGTTAAATGATTAAAGAGACTGGAATCATGAACTTTTTAAAGAGTCTTTTTTTTACCAGACTCTTTACCAAATGCAACGCAAGTGTGGTTAGAAATCTATATGGAAACATAACCAAATGTTGATTATTTACCTGTTTTTGACGTGTGATCAGATCC
Source organism: Poecilia formosa (assembly GCF_000485575.1). NCBI lineage: Eukaryota > Metazoa > Chordata > Actinopteri > Cyprinodontiformes > Poeciliidae > Poecilia > Poecilia formosa. Next base: position 1,572,915 of record NW_006800020.1, on the reverse strand, counting down.
CAGTCATCCACAAGCCATGGTTTGAGCTCCTCTGGGATTTTTACCTTAACTTCAACTCTGTTTATAAAGGTTTCCTCCTAAGCAGAAGGAAAACAAAACAAAACATTGTTTCATCTGTGCACCTTATATGAATGATGTCCTTCAAGGATCAAAAATATGTTGTTTTTATGTTCTGAACATAGTTATTATATGAAATCCTGAACCTACGCTCTCAACAGTTGGGTCAACTCGTGCTCTCTTCTTCCTGGGAGGATGGATTGGATCTCCTCCTGAACTTGTTCCCTCTCCTGCTCCAGGAGCTGCAAACACACACATTTACTTAACACGTCTAATGCAGGCAAAAATATCAACTGTTTTAATTTAAATACTTTTTAATGTTTAAGAGTAAAGCAACATATATACTCACTCTTCTGTTTGTTCTTTTTGGTTTTCCTGGAAAAAAAAAAAAACAACAACTCAAGTTATAAAGTTTGATAAAGAAAAAAAAAGACGAGATGAAAAAAAATAATCACTCACACATCATTTTTCTGCGATGCAGCAGGGATCTTCTTATTCGGTGCAGCTCCCCTCATTCTCCCTTCTACATAATGGTCTCTAAATTGAGAAAACAAAAGCTTAGTTAATCAAGAACATGTGATTCTGATGAAATGAGACAATTTTCCAGACAATTAAGGAGAGAAAACAAAACAGATTAAATCAAACGGAAAAGACTGAACGCATGACATCATAGTGGACTTACTGATTGGCCCTCTGAAGCTCTTTCTGTTTCTGAAGGTTACTGTCCACATACTTCAGAACTCTGCTTTCAGGAACCCATTCGTCCCAGCTGAAAGAGAAAATATTATTTGAGTACTCAAGCCACTGTTACAAATATGCAAGTATAGACATTTATTATCGGAGCTGAACACTCACTTCTTATTCCAACCACTGTAATGAATGAAGTATTTGATCTGTTTGTCCTTGATATTAATCTTAACACACTGCAAAGAGAATTACCAATTACTGTCAAGATTGAAAGAAAAAAAACATCAAGAGAGTGTTTATAAGAATAGTTTAACTAAGGCGGCCTACCTTAGCTTCGTAGAGCAATGGCCCATGAAAACACAGCACTCTTTCACCTGCATTGGAAATAAAACAGTTAAGTTCCACTGAAGAAATATGGAAAACAATAACAGGGAAAGAATATGCTTTAGCGCCAGACAAGCTTTTTTATTTTCTTATGACCCTACAAATTATGTTTCTAAGATTTCTTTTTCCATCTACATACATTTTTTTAGTTCCTTAAAAAAAAACACGCAACAAAAAAAGAACAGATGACTTTTAAAATATTTTATCTAATTTCTGACTCAAGGAAAGGAAACTGAACCGAGTCCAGATCATTGTGTCATTTATTTGTGATCTTATGGAGGCTCTGGAGCAATTTGCCAAGTTGTTTCCTGTTTAATAGCAACATGTTGCTATTTTGTCTCTGCTCATCTACATTATGTGTAAAAAATGTCTTACCCACTGTGTCAAGTATTCCTAGGGATTATGCAGACAAGTAAAAGTATTCTTGGTTAAACTAAAAGATATTTAATGATTACTTTAGCTAATTGATTGCTAAAGTGGTAATAAGTATATCCAGGCAAACATTAATTGATTCATTTTGGCTTTAAAATAAACAACACAACAAAAGAACGAAATGGTCAGCGCCTTCAGAAGGCGAGACGCATTTTACTAATTGTGACCAGACGGAAGTTACAAAAATTCCTTAAATTGTGTACAAAACAAAACTTTTCACTTGCTCTTTAGACCCGAATAAATTATTTTTGAAATAGGCAAACGTTGCAATACATCATTTTTGAGTTGCTTGTTTTGTCCGGCTTTTAGCTTTGAAGAAATATACCGGAAGTACAAAAAAACAGTCGCAGGTTGTAGTTTTTTTAAATCTTGCAAATAACTTCTATGGTCATTCTAGGCTTCCGTACACTGTACTTTATCAAAAAATGCATTTATCTTGATTTTAGCTTTAACTTTCAAAACAGTTATTCGTCATAGATGTATATTCTTCCGAGCTGATATGAAGATTATGGCAAGCTATCAAACAAAACAATTCGGTTCTTGGCGGGTACTTCTGCTCCGAAGTACGGATTTTTCAGCTGTAAGTAAGCGTGGCATTCTTAGCTTGGTTCGCTTTTCCATTTTAAAAAAAACTATAATACTATCTGTATGTTCATATATTCAAAATGGCAACAATAGACAATGGTTAGAAAGACTAAAGTTAGCAAGACTTGAGCTAACGGTTAGCTTGGTAAAATACTGTCAGAGGTGGGCGGTGAAGTCTCTCAGTAGCTAACGCTATCTGAATGAAGTTAAAACTATCTCTAAAATTAACACAATGCACTCTAAATCAGAAGCTTTATTGAAGCCATGGATACTCGGCTAAAACTATCAAATCTAATTAATAACAACCCGTTGTATCTTTATTGCAACAACAATGACGGCTAGCCGCTCCACCTCCAACAACTGCAATATTCAGGCGCTTTAAAGCGGACAGAAACTCACACGAAACAATACGACAAACAAACAACTATATACCTTCTTGAAATTTAGGCTTCGGGTCCTGTTTCGGCGCCATTCATGGATTAAGCTATCAAAATTTGGGAAAAATCTTCAGGTCCCATTCCAGTCCACCGCGGCGCCGCTATCCAATGACGTCATTCTTCTTCTTCTTCTGTGGATGTTTTTTGGTGGTTGGCAACCAGCATAATATACATAACCGCCACCTACTGGGACGAAAGTGAAAAATGTTAAACGACAAGCATGAAATAATGAGGACTTCACAAGTAAACTGCTTAAAGTCAAATCAAGTTTTTCTTTATTAAACCTGACTTTCTAATCTTTATCTTCAACCCAGCAATGCAGAATCTTAGTTTGATGTTTCCCTATTTTATTAACTTTCAATCAAACCTGTGTCGAGCAAATACCGTCTCTTCTTTACTATTTTTTTAAACCTGTTTCTTTTACTGATAAACACAGGTTTAACCACAAATATACAGATCTTTAACAAAATCTGTGAAGTTAGATGGAGAAAGCATCCTACCTCTTATAATCACAAACTTAAGAGAATGTGAAAACAGGAAAGTTCCTCGATTAATTGAGAAGACTAAGTGCTTCCCAAATATAATGTTGCAATAAAACATAAATTTATCTTAGGTCTAAACATCTTGACCAGAGGTGTCAATGAATGTCTCTCACATTATAAAAGCACAAAGTGTTGGACATTAAAGTTCACTTAAAAATTACTTCAGGTTTTAACATCCTTTACCCCTATCCAAATTTAGAAACCTTTTTATCCAGCAGGCTACAGCCAAACTAGTGATTATAATTAATATGTTAGACAACCAATTGCTTTACTTATGTAAACTGTTTAAAAATTATGTGAAATGTTCTTTAATGCCTCATGTAACTGAGGAATCTTTAGAGAACTAAGCCTGCAAAGACCTTTTGTTTGTTTTCTACAAGCTTAAATCCTTGCCAATATCAATCAGCACAGTAGATCTCATCTCTTTTCAAAATGACCAAAGCGTCTATTGAGTTATTGACATCATCTTATAGCAAAACAGACAGAAACTAAAAATGTTACAATGCATGTCAAGCAACAGTGATATTTTTAAATAGCAATAATTATATAATTACAAAAGAAATATCACATACAATGACAGCAATGCATATTCACGAATCAAACCAATGCAGAAAGTATATATGATAATAAATAAACCTAATCATAAAGACAAGTCAAGGAGAAAAGCAACAAAAAAGGGAGGCATTCATAATGACTTTAAAGTTGTTTTACCTCTGGGCCAAAATGTATGTTGTGATTCACTCAAAGCCTAAACTATCACAGTAATCTTGAAGGCTGTTGCAAATACATTAAACACCAAAAAAAAAAAAGAGACTGTATCCTGTGGCCTCACTACAGAATCGCATAGCACTCAAGTAGGTGAGCTTGCAGGTAACCAGCAGACAGAGAAAGCTGAAGACGACTAAGTGGGAACTGTAAGGTTTAACTGCTCCACACAGATTCGATGCACGAAGACAAAAGGAAACAAGTGCTATAATAAAACATCAAAAATAATGAAATGTAATTAACTTAAACAAAAATAAAATAAAAAATAAAATAAACACAGCTATAGCCTTTCAAACTGACCAGAAACTAGCCATGTCTTGTATGTGGAGCAGAAATTTGTCAGCTGGTCACTTCTGTCTAGTTTTCTATTAAGTTTTGAGTAATACACAAAATAAACAGCTATACATTAAAGAAAAATGCTAACTTTTTGCAAGTATTTGATATATATATATATATATATATATATATATATATATATATATATACTTATATCTACCATATATAGAGGTCCAATCGTGAGTGCTAGCTGGACCAGTGCCCTTCATTCATGCACTGAAACAGTCTGATCAACCTGGCTTTCTCCCAATTAAGGTGTAGTTTACGTAGAGTCTGAGCAATAAAACAATGTTCACTGTTCTTTGAGTCGACTAAGATGAGCGAGAAGAGAAAGAGCGCAGCAATGAAACACAAGGATCACGCACTCTCTCCTGCATTTCTAGTGGCAACAGTTCCAAGAGGCATAGGAATGCTTCTTTCAAAAATAGCACACACCTAATATAACTTACATCATAAATAATTATTTAAAAACAACAACCACAGCATGAATGTGTTAAGAGAAAATAAATGTACAATGATGGCAAAAATAAAAAATAAAAAAATAAAACAAATGGCCAATCTTTCTGCTGTCAAAACATTATGACAAAGATGACACCATTTAGAACATAAAGTGCTACACATTTTCCCGTGTTGCTGAGGCTCACCTTTCATCAACAACAAGCCTGCTTTCTTTATATTCTAAACATGTCCCGTTTGGTGTTGACTGCCCGGGAACTGTGCATGTATGCTGAAATAATGCCGTTGACATAAAATATCGAAACAAACTGTAAAAACCAGGTACAAAAGCTACAATATAATCAAAGACCACATGAAGAGGTGTGGAAAAAGTCTTCAGTATTCACACAAAAATATCAACCGAAGTAACGCACTGGACAAGAGGCGTCCCAAGTTTATATACATATGATAAGTAAAATTGAAAATAGATTTTTCCTCTCTGTACATAGCACTGTATTCTTTCATCTTCCACTTTTAATATTTACAAAAGAACTCCTGTTCGAGGTCTCCCTTGTGCTTCAGTTCGACGTGGATCTAGTCAAGAGAGATAACGTCAGATAAGGAGCCGTAAATGGCCGCCGCCGCCGCTGCCTCCATAGAGGACCGTGACAATCCAGAAAGGCCGTGGCTGTCTCTTTCCTTGTCGCGTTCCCGTAGACTGCTGGAAGACACCAAACTGCTGGTGCTGCCGCTGTTGCTGCCTCCGTTGGCGGTCGCCAGGGTGCTGCCCCCGGGGGTGGCCGACTGCTCCCGCAGCATCTGGGAGGAGCTGTAGGGCAGGAAGCGGTTGAGGAGCAGGTCGTGGTCCTCCGATGCAGACGCTGACGCGGCCGCTGCAGCAGCCATCACCATGTTGTAATGCTTCCACGACACAAAGGGGGCATTGTTAGCCACCAGCAGTAGAGCGACGCACAGTGCACAAGCCACAAGCCACACGACACGAAGTTTAACTCAATGTTTTAGTGGAGTTGGCTCAATTTGCTGCTTTGCCAAATCACATAGCCATTTCATTTCTTACGTCTATTTCGTGTCTACAAACTGTTTCATGCTCATGTGCTTGTAGTGCGGTGAAAATCTTTCACTTCTTTTTTAAAGAAAGATATTTCAAGTCAAACAAGATCTAATATAAAACAAAGTAATACTACCGCTTTCACTTATTATGAGAAAAAAACGGTTTTCAAAGCCAACCTGAACCTGTACGAAAAAATAAAAAGACGCCCCTGGATTTGAATCTGATTTAGATGTAAATATTATAGCACGACTTCAAACTTCCTCTGAAGACCTCCAATGTAGCTAAATTACAACAATTCTGCAGACAGGAGTGAGTCAAAATCTCTCCACACTGATGTAGAAAGGCTCATTTTCCAGCTGATGACAGCTGAGGCTCAACCACTTATTATATTTACTAGGCAATTACTTTTTTCAGAGCGGTATTAAATGTCAGTTAATTTTTTCTATTACTACATATTTGAATGAACTGACCCCGAGTAGTCTATGAAAAGATAATTTTTTTTAATTAATATCAAAAGCGCTCTAAAATGTCCCTCTGATGGGTACGAAACAACAAAACCTATAAGTAACAAACGCTAACTTATAGTAAAAAGAGTGACATTTTTTTCTTTGCAAGATGATTTTTACAGAAACATGTATAATGTATCATCATGGAGTCATTTAAATCATATTTTACAGAATAAAATAGATGTCTTTGCTTTGAATTGTCAACATCACTCAATCCAGTGATGTAAGAGGAAAATGTATAAATGACCTACCTGATTGTCACTTTGGAGGAAGGAGAAAAAATTCAGATCTGTAAAAAAGAATAAAACATAAAACTTCATTCACCTTTTCAATAACACTCTGATTCAAGAAGCGGTAAAATTACTTGGAAATGCACTTTTTAGTAGATTTGATTAAGTGAAATTAGGGGAAAGCACCAGCTTTACCAGGCAGATCGCTTGTGTGATAATAGTGGCGGTAGTCCTGAATAAGAGGAGGCGGGGGAGGAATGTAGCTGCTCTCCACAGGGGGCATGCTGGGAGTTCTGGCCACGGGTGAAGCTTGGCTGTGCAGGTTCAACACTCTGATCACAGACAAATGCAGCACAAAATCAGAGACATTTCATGTGCATCTCACTAAATTAAAAGAGTCGTAAAGTATTTCAATTCAGTATTTTCAATTCAAAAAGGGAAACTCACTAGATGTGTATTAATCCATAAACTGTAAGCCATAATCCTCAACATTAACCAAAATGACTACTTGAAATATGTTGCTTTATTTGCCAGTAAACAAGTTTCACTCCTTGAATTAAATTACTAAAATAAATCAATTTTTTTGATGATCTTCTAATTTTTGGGATGTTTCTAAACAAAAAGTAAAGTGATTTTGAAGCTTACCCTTTGTTTGGAGGCGGGGAGACTGGAGAGAGCGAGGGACAGACCCGTTTGGGAGGCGGCTCGTCGTCCTGCTCGTCTTCTGAGGAGGTATCCAGTGTCAAATCAATCACATCCACTTTCTTGTTGTTGTCGTTAGACGACCCTCGTTTATGCTCATGCGAGTCTGTTCTGGACAAATCTACCCACAGAAAAGCAAAATGAAAGAAACTTCACTCTGTGTTCAAGGATCGATATTGGATTGTGAGGCTGCGGAAAGCGCGAGCTACGCACCGCTGTCCACGCCGTTGTAGGACGCCGACACCTCCTGAACTTCTTTCTTTGACTTCATGGGGGCCCAGCTTCCATCTTCCTTGAACTGGATTTCGTCACAGTCAGAGCAGCTGTTCAGGATTTCCATGAACAACCTGTGAAAACAAGCAACCTGTAAACACCTTTGACACAAGCTTCACCCAAAATGTTAACTCTCATCACAAATTAGATCAATTTCCTTCAAGACACAATATATATTTATTAGTAGCGCTGGGCAATATGTTGAAATGTAATAGCTGGTGCAATATCCCTACGTACAACAGTGTAATCTCTGTTGCAATATTTAAGAGGTTGTTATAACTGGAGCCCAATACATTAATGGTCTATGAGGTAAAATAATATATTTGGCTGATTTGATGGATTGTATCTTCATGACCACGATGGCCGCAATTTAGTGATGGAAAAGAAAGAGAGAGAAATTGGGATTACTTAGATTAATCTCAGATGAAATAATCTCTGGAATATTCAACAACAATATGGCAATACACATGTTTTTCGAAAATGATGCAACAGGCCACACGTTACACAAACTTTAGACGACGGAAAAGTGCTTCTTACATTCTGAAGACAATGAAAATATTCTGCCGTGTTATTCCGCAGTTAGCTCCACAATTATCCTTTCCAGACATAATCTACCAGGATGTAGAGTTAAAAAAACAATAATTTTAAGTTTTATGAACAAAATTAAGGGGACAGGGCGTTCTAGTCATAGCAGATATTTTAAACCAAATTTTAGAAGATTTGACATGAATTATGATGGCGCTCACCCGTCTATAATAAGATGCTCATACGGAGCCTTCTTGTCACAAACCGGACACACCCACGTCGGCTTCTTCTCGTTCATTTGGATATAAAGTGTAGCATCAAAGCACTGTAGGTGTGAGCATGTCATTGATCGGCAAGGGATGGTCAGCCTCATCTTCCCCAGCTGTACAAAGAGAAACACAAGAAAGCAGCAGTTAGTAAAGTGTGACCGACTCCTAATAATAAACCCCAAAAAACACTGTTTGGTTCTTTAATATCCGTCCCTCTTTTTGATACCATGTGTTACACAGCACAAATAATTTCCTTTTTAAACTAAAACCCTATTGTGATCACAAAGACTTAAAATGAGCGGGATAGTACTGAAGAGTATTTACAGGACAAAGGAGAGAAACTCGTAGACTGGTGGTCGCTATCTCACTCTCTGGATCCGCTGTCAGTTTCTCCTTGACTGTTAGATAGAAAGAGAGAAACAAAAAGGTTAAACGTGGACTTAGCCATCTATATTTACCACAAGCGTATTTATGTAACCTTCAGTAAACAATGAAGTTAGATTAACATTTAGATGGATTAAAGCAACAAAAAGGAGCACTAAACAACTGAAATCATATAGTAGTTTAGATACGGTAAACATATGTTGTATATACCACTTTAAAGGAACTATAGATCTCCAAAGCCAGTGTGAAGAAAGGTTCAGCGACGGAGGATGGTTCATTGTAACATTTACAAACAGACCTAGGTGATGTAAACAATGTAAAATATGGTTTAAATTCATTCCTCTTTAATGTGTTCTTAAAATTCAAGCGGTTTTGATGTGTTTTTCTTTGAAAGGTTTACAGCGGAGGGTCTTTAAATCCAGGCCCTCATCCTGCCAAATTTAGACATGTCTCTGGTCCAACATAGGACAAGTCAAGCAGCTGAGTTACCTCCTCAGTCTGCAGTCAACTTCTCCAGTCCTGCTGCTGACCTCATTATTTGACTCAGGTGTGTTGAAGCAGAGAAAGAACAAAGGCTACATTCACGCAGCAGGCAAACGCGACCCAAATCTGATATTTTTCACCACATGCGACCTATATCCGACTTTTTCATGGAAGTCTGAGCGGCCCAATTCTAATCTTTTCACACACACACAAAAAAATAAATTAATAAAAATATTTGTACCACTTCCATATGTGGTACAAAATCGGACATATATTCAATTGTTGTCAAAACTTCTGCAGCCAGAACGGTTGTGTCACATTTTATCCAAATTTTATGTCACTTAAGACATGCCTCATAAAACTGCACCAGACGAAACGAGACACAGTAAATCTGGAGGTAGACGATGACTGAAAATTATAATTATGACTTTATGGAATAAGTCTTTGTCAGTGAAGCACATCACAATCACACCATTCCTACAGCACAGCCGTTTTTAATTAAAACTGGAAAAGGTCTTAAACTTTTTGTGCTGTCATAAAAAGAAGCCATTTCTTCTATAGAATCCATTATGACACCGTCACATATAATCTACCTTGACTTGGCTGATATTGACTTAAAAGCTTGTGATGAGCCTCAGAGTGCTCTTGCACGCTGCACCAGCAACATTCATAATGCACAATAAGCCTTTCTTGGCTTTCAACACAAGATCAGAATTTGAAACAAACAAACAAAAAAAAAAAAAACTCAAAATTTGATACTTTGATAAATACACTGCTCATATATGGCTTTAAACTAAATTGTTTCTATTGCTCAACATTATTTTACTATTAAGCAAAGTGTTTACTTACTCAAGGCTCTTGAGTGGTCAGGATTCCTAATCCCTTTGGCCCGTAGTCTTTGTAACAACACTGCAGATGACTGCTGTCTTACCAAATACACCGCCATAGAAAAACACTGACCACAAAAAAAATAAATAAATAAATAAAAACACAAATGTCATGCAGACGGCTCACATACTGCTCCATTATTATTATTTCTCAACATTCTCATACAGTAATCTCACCCTTCCGATTTCTGATGTCCAAGACACCACAATTGTGTTGGGGACAGTGGTAGATAGCCGGACTAGAGACGTTATGTTGATGGGACGACTGGGCCTTTTTGGTTCCACCCCATTTTTTGTGGGAGGGAGATAACCCTGCAAACAGAAAAAAATAAAACACACAAAACATTTATTTCACAGTAGCAAATTAAAAAGAAACCACACAAAACTCTAAACCATAGCAAGATAAGGCTTGGACTTACTGGGAGATTACATGGTTTGCCATTAACCTTCACACACAAATTGGGGGGGAAATGGTCCTCTTGCGGACAGCTTGTCTCCGATAAGCAAAATCTGAAAATGATGAAAAGAAAAAAAAAAAATCATTAAGGTTTACACAAATGTCTTAAGTAACTGAAAATGTATTTTATTGCTGTTTATAGAGATATGAGAGTATTTTTTTTTACCAAAATGACAGTGACTTGGTGAGAGACTAATGTAAAATGGGATATTTTTTAAAGCGCAAGTTTTCAGACTCTCAGGCACAAAAAGGCTAAGGGACTTCTCAAGAACCTTTTCATCAGTGTTTTTCTTCTTTCCTCTCTTCCATATAAAGATCAGATTCACGGAGTGGATGCCTCCATCAACAGATTTTCTCTTCAAGAGTTACAGTGCTGGCTGTTCTGATTGACACTCTCCTGGCTCAATGTTTAAGTGAGCCAGGGAATTTTGAATCCATTATTTAGTAGGTTTGGAGTTATCTCCCGCTCCATTTTCAGGCAGAGAACTAAACATTCCTCCATCTTCAACACTTGTGACATTGTTTTACAACTCAACTCCGCTTTAAACTCCTCTACAACTATTTACTGACCCGTCTGGTACGCTCCTTGGTCTTCAGGACGCTGTTTGTTTATCTACTAAACAAGTGGATTCTGATTTTTTTTGTGTTTTTAAAATGGCAAAATGTAGAAAAGTTGCAGACGTATGAACGGTTTTAAATTATACTTGAACTTACAAGCAGGATTTCAGTGATGCTTTTATTGTTTTTGTATGTTTTAGAACCAGAGCTTAAAGCAGAAACGTGTCAAACACTAGACTGATACTCAAAATAAAGTGTGTGTTAGAAATACCTTAGTTGAACTTGAACAGCAAAGTCACATTTGGTCCCAGATATGTCCCTGAAAAGTTAGAACAGTTTATTACACAATACAATGACAAAAACAAATTCAAAGTTAGGAATTTTACACGTTGAAATAGCAGCGGCACTATACACTGTATGTGCCTTTATTTTCTCACTTACATTGAGCTGCTAATTTGTTGAACTTGCTGTGGCGTTAATGCAAAGGCATAACATGCTTCCTGGAAGCGCTGACTGTTGTCTGAAACTTTGAGAAAGAAGCCAAAAACACAAAGTCAGACGAGAAACTACAGAAAGTTTTTTTTGTGCACATCTCTCACGACTCATTGTTTAGCTGTACCTGTGATCTCAAAGCTTCACTGGTATGCTCAAGCAGGAGGAATGTTATAACTATAAACACAGCTGAGCAGCTGGTTGTGCACTCACCCAGGCTTGTTGGCTTAATGAGCTCATCTAGAACATCGTAGAATGGCAATCTCTGGAGCTTGACGTCAGGGTGTACAGGGTGAAGAGCGGAGGAGAGATGAGGCAGACTCAGCTCATGCTTAGGTCCGAGAAGAGAAACAGGCAGCAGTGGTGAGGGAGAGCTGTGGCCGTCGAACCCTAGCTGAGCGAGGCCAGTGGGCAAGCTGGACGCAGAATGAACAACGGGAAGAGCTAGGTCCACTGGCGAAACCATTTTGGTTGGGAACCGCCGTCTGTAGAGTTCTTTGATCTTCATCTGCACAGCAGGACTGCAGCCAGCCTTGAGTAGGTGGAGAGCTTTGGTCAAAAGTTCATGTTTGCGCCCATGCTTATTCCGTCCTGCATAGCCCAACAACACTTGGAGCTCAGAAACTCGAAGGCTCATTACCATTTGCTGGTGGAAAAATGAAGAGTGGGGAAAAGGATCTATAAAAACTGGGAAAACGCAGTTTTCTAGTCCACTATGAAACTACTACCTCTATTAAATAACCTGTAGCACTTTTCCTTCTTTAATATGAAACATTTATAAAACAGAGATGCTTCCATCAGCCTTCTCCTGCCAAGTTTAATATAGAGGTAGTAGTTTGAAAGAAATTATCAGATTATCCATACTTTAGCTTCAAAGCATATGCATCTAAGCTTTAACTAATTTTTAACTCCTTCTAAAGACCATTATAGTACATGTTACTGGTTAATGCATTGAGGCCAAAGATGGAGTGAGTTCATAGTTTTGATGCATGTAATAAATAAGGGTAAAAAAAACATAGCCTTTTATATATTTGTCGTGCCAATCACTAGTCGCACACGATCAAGGTCAATTTAGCATATTCTAATCTCTGGATATGTCATCTTATTGATATGTGAATTTAGACAATTCTGAAGTTGCTATAAACCTGGATTACTTTATCTATTTCACGAGGAAACGAATCTAGATGTAAACACTCTCATAACACCTTAGACCTAGCCTGAAATAATGCATAAATGTACTTTATACAAAGAATAGCAGGTGTTTTATTATCAATGCATAAGTTTCCTTTTTTCTTCTCCAAAAATAAATGTCGCTTAACAGCTACAATTATGTCAAAGTAAATGTCTATTATAAAGCATTATAAAGCAGGAGCAGCATTTCTGCACATATAAGTGTGGTTTCATAAAATTAAAGAAAGCACTTATCATGCGGAGGGTACAATAACAATGTATGAAAAAATGATGGAGAGGAAGATAACAGATTTAGTTAGCATACACTAGCTACCACTGGCTATGCGATGCTGTCATTTGCCCAAAAAGAAACCAGATTCTTCTTTTTTCTTTTACCTTCGCCATGTATTTTTAAATGGATATACTTCCCAAGCATTATAATATAACCAGATCTGCTATCAGAGACTGCCATTCCTAGAAAAAGGAAGCAATATTTCAAGTTAACATGCGCTTCTCTTCCAGGGAATAGACATGGCCCATTTTTCAACAGATAACCGTTCGAACATTAGTGTAAAAATAATAAAAGGTAGCCGAAACTGCTGCTTTGTTAAATTTAAAACACTGGCAATCGTTACGGTTTCATCCTTAATGAAAGCGATACATTAGATTTTGATCAGGAGAACGGCAGGGTAAATCTAACGGGAACGTCGGCAACAATAACAAAGCTAATGCTAACGAGCTTAGCCGCAAGCTAACGGTATTCTGGTTCCTTCTGCTCAGTTATTTATTCACCATATACTTCCATAACAACCCAACTTAGCTCTTTGCTGTCGAATACCAAGAGTGATGTGGCGTTAAAATGCAAGTTTCAGTGACTGAAACATCTACTCGGCAAGCTAATATACAGAGCAGGTTTACCTTCAGTTCCGCACTCTCCGCCATCTCGTTACATTAGGTGCGCATGCGCAACACAGTCTCCCTCAAGGGACTGAATGTTGTTCTGCGAATCCCAGAAGGGGGCGCTGTTGCAACGCTAGTAATCACTCGCATGTTTTTAAAACTACGAAGGAAAGCATAATTGAATAAAACGGACACAGTGTTAGTGGTTAAATAGTTTTAAACTAAAATTGACTATGTTTTGTCTGAATGATCTCATTAGTTATTAGACGTGATAATTCTAGGTGAAAATATTACAATTTGTAGGTTACCAACAGACGATAACGTAGAACGCTGGGTGACTTTTTTTGTTTAAAAAAAAAATCAATATATTGGGTCATTTTATGTTACTTTACGGTACCACAATATACAAGTGAAAACTTACTTCGACCAATCAGCAACATATTGATTTTTTTGAGTCTAACAAAGCAGCACTTACCCAGGATAATATTATTGGGTTGATTTTAAAAATTAAAATACAAAGAGTAATTACCACACCGACGCCAAAATGTGCCACATTTCTTCAATAAAATGATTTATTCTTCAACAATGAAAACAAATGTTACAGGGACAAATAATCTACTCTTATTATAATATATGGACGCAGATGCACAGATTTCCTCCTCTAAATTATGTGTTTTTCCCATTCGTTAAAAACAAATACAAATACCAAACAGTGTATTTTGCTGTAATTTCCCGTGACTCATTTAAAGTGCATTTAATTGAATGTGAGTGACTGAGACAAAAAGTAATAACATACTTATTTATAATAGAGGAAAAGGGAGAAAAAATATTTCTGAACAAAAAAACCCCCGTAGATAATTAATTTCAAGATAGGACATTCACTGTCATTGCACTTTGCCACAAAAATGAAATGAGTTGATGACATAATTTTAATAAAACAAATTACAACGTATGCAGGAAGGTTTCATAAATACTGAGGGTGGTAATACACTTTTTTTTTCAATCTTACAAATAATTACAGGTTGGTCTGTTTTCACTTCAGTTCCTCCAACTTTCCGCTGATGTTTATATTCCACTTTTTTTATTTTTTATTTTCCAACCTCTGGTGTTTAACACGAGCGGTAGATGGATCCTTTTCACCCATCATGTGCCTTAATAAATATGTCCAATACTCAAGGCGGCAGCAGAGGAGATTTGAATGTGCAGGATCCCGTGCAGTGGCGAGGAGTTAACATCTTACAGGAAAAATGGTGTAAAGCGTCGTGAGCTTCTAGAAGGAGAAAAACAATCAATAGTGCACAAGCAAACGGCTCCGGAAAATTATAAATACGCAATATCCGTGCTCTTATTTACAATAAAATATGGTTGAGATACATTTTAAAAGACCACATAGCAATTCACGTTTTTTGTTGGCGGATTGATCATTGCTTTGAGGGTAATATCCTTCAGCTATGCCATGAGACAGGACGCAATAGATCTTATTTGTAAATTAAATTTTAGTAAACGTATACAAGATCTTGAAAACGGACAGAATGAGGCAAATTGAGTTGAAATTAAACTACTCACACATCTTTGAACACTTCTGCTATGAGTTTTTCCTCATTTGCTTTATTTCTCTCACCTCTGACGATGTGAAGCTGCTGCACCATCTCCTCCCTGTAGGAAAGCTCCCTTTTCATTTGATCTTGAAAATTATCTATGAAGTAAAAGTCAACATTAAATTTGGTGTTCCGCTCGGACGTAAGACAGAAAGAAGGAAAGAAAGAAAAAGAGCTAAAGAAGCAAAACATAACGTCAGTCAATCACAAATAAATCACAATTAAAAAATACAAATAAGCATATAGCTAGGTTTGCTTCACACTTTATTAACGTATTTGTTATAATTTTAGGTTTAAATAAAGCCAGGAAGCTTGCACAAACCGGATTGCAACTATGCACTGTCAGACTGTTTAACAGCAGATAGAGGGCGCTGTTCCAAAGCGAGAGCTACAAAAAAATCTTTTGAACTGTGACCAACGTCAAATTTGCGTTCTAACAATTTTGCGTGTTTTGATAATGAACACTGGTCAGAAATGTCTCATGACTACATTTAATTATAGATTTACATTAGAAGTGGAAGACGGATATATTGTTGGGAATTATTTAGAAAGCAGATCATGTTTACAACTAATTCGAAGAAATTTGAAAAAAAAGTGTAATGTTACGATTTTTTTAATTTTGTAAGTTTTTGTTGTTGTTGTTTGCAGAAAATATATCCTTTTTTATCAGAGTGATTGAATAACTCGAACTTTAGTTTGAAACAATGTATAATATCACATGAGGAAAAAGCAGTATTTACATGTTATTAAACCAGAGTTCAAAAATATAAAATAAGGGCAAAAAAAATAAATAAATAATTAAATAATAATAATAACCGCCCAAGTCAAATGTTAAGAGCGGTTTAAGCCTTTACCATAACGATTTAACGGTACTAAAAGATTTGCACATTATAAAACAATTTTAAAGATCAGAATTACCCTCTTTAATCGACGTGTTTCACAAAGGCTGAATACGTCCATGTTATTTTTACTGGAAAAGTAATGGGAGTTCAACGATTGTTTCTTCTCCAAGAATATAGCACAAGACCACTTTTAAATGGTATTTGGTTTGTCATTTTTTTCACAGGAAAAATAGAACATTGCAGAATTTGCAAATGTGTTAGAGAGAAATACAGTGCTGTTATTTTTGTCATTAAAATCTTTTTTTTTTTTTGTTCATTAATTTTAGTTTCTTATGTGGGGATAGATTTGTGATAGTTTGAGAACCAGCCAATAGATTTTTCTGATGTATTCAGTTCCAATAACACATTTTAACTGTTTTAAAACCCAATTCATGTCAGTGACAAAAAATAAATAAATAAAACAAACGTATTGTTTTATTATAAACCCTAAAATAAATCTTTTGCACTTGGTGGAAGACAGAAATCCAAATCATCGCTGCGTTAAAGTGTCTTCTTACCTTTCAAGTTCTGAAATTCGCGTTCTAGCTTTTTCCTCAGCTCGACTTGTTCCAACAGCTGCTTCTGCAGCTCCTCTAAAAAAGCAGGCAAAAGAGGAAGCGTTAGTGGAGGAGCAGAGAAACAGGCGCTGGGAGCCTTTTGCGTCACATCTAGGACAGCTTTCTATTTTTAATCACAACGATGATGAGGATATCATCATCATCGCCATCACTTAGGATGGAAATTCAGAGCACAGCTTCCTGAGACTGTTAGTCTAAAAATAAAGGCACGAAAAGAAAGCACATCCCTCCTCTTTTGAGGACATCTGAGGATATCAGAAGCTGATCAAGCTGAACCTGAATGTTCGAGATACTTGTTTTTGTTTTTAGGTTGTTGTTTTTTCTTCTAACTATTTTGGTTTCAGTTTGATTCAATTTATCTGTATCATGACAAAATATTGAAAATGTAATTGTTATTACTCAAAGTACACTGCTGCTACTACGATTACTATTAAGAATGATAATTATAAAAACAGTCATCTTACCCTTTGCTAAACTTTGGAACTCTCTGCGTAATGGCGCACCTCTGGCTGCCGCGTCCTCACCTGGATTCACACAAATTACGTTTCAACATTTTTATTATTCTGAAAATAAAGTGTGCATACATACAGCAAAAAACTTAATTTTTCTCTCTCACGAGCTCACCCTCATCCGGCTCTCGCTGGCTCTCGTCGCTGCTTTGTCCATTAAAAGATTTTGTTTCAATCTCCTCCACTGTGGAAGACGGCTCTTCCTTACTTGCGCTCTCGTCTTGAAAAAAAAGAGACGAAAATTAAATGAATATAAGTAAAAAATATATATATTTGCCTTTTTGCCGCATTTTTTAAAAGTTAAAATAATAATAATAATAAAATAATAATAATCTACCGTTTGTAGTCAGTACTGCCGTCAGGTAATTGGTCGGTCTGAATTGATACGGGCTGCTCCTTTGTTGCAGCTCAGCTCTGTCCGGTGTGTAAACCTGAAGCAAAGGCAACCGAGCTCAGGACAATATTGGAAATTCAGTAAAAAAAAAAAAAAAAAAAAAAAGAAAGAAAATAAATAAATATAAAAATAATATTTGATTGAACTGTACTCAATTAAACTTTTTTAATATATTTATTTCAAAATAATTGGATTATTTGTGACTGTTGTTTTTTCTTTTTTTTTTTTTTTTGGTTATTATCAAATTTCCTCTACATGGAAAAAAAATTAATAGAAAAAGTAGAGACATACTACAAACAAATAATTATTTAAAAATCAGCAAAAAAAAATCTAATTTATTAGTAGTTTTGACTCACTTCTGTGAAAGGTGCTGCTATGTGGTGCTCTGGTAGCTGTTTGCTCTGCAGCTCTCTGTCAGAGGACTGGGCCACCTGCAGGTTCATTTTCTGCGCCTCATTCTCGCTTCCCTCTGCGCCCTTTGAGGGCTCCGAGTCTTTCGGTGAAGCGCTGTGCGCCAAACCAAGAGGAGTCCGAGGCCCGGGGTCCTCCTGCTCCTCTGGCGATCTGTTTGTCTCCACGTCCACGTCCGGCTCGCCCTCGCTGTCCACGCACGGGGACACAGACCGGTAGCTGGAGCTCTCGCTTAAAAAATCAGGTGATAAGTAGCCGGTGCGGCAGCCGTTGTACGCGCCCCTGCTGCCGTACAGCTTGGCGATGCAGTCGGCGTCTTTAATGACGGGCCTGAAAGCGGACACGTAGCTGAGTTTCCGCGCCGGGAGGCTCATTCCCTCCGCGGGCCGCCCCTCGTCCCCGGATTTGTCGTCTTCGTTACGTATGGACTGGGTGCTGGAGCAGCGGTCGGTGTCCACCACGCTGTCTTTGGACGTGTTGGTGCTGCGGTCGCTGCTTTCGGAAATGTCCACCTCTGTCTGCCTAGGACACAGCAGCTCAGGAGGGGGCTTGTGTGGAGTCTGTGCGTACGGGGGCATGGGCAGAGGGCCCGCAGTGGGCCAGAACATGGGGAAGGAAGGGTAGGCGCTGTCCTTGGTGCCAGGCCACAGGACTCCCGGCAGCCCCGCTTTGCTCTGCTCGCCGATTATCCCGTCATCCTTCTTCTGGCACAGACCGAAAGCTGGGAAGCCATAGGGATGAGGGAAGAGCGGCGGAGGGATTTTCTGTAGTATCCCGAAGCCTTTACTGGGCACCGGAATGACCGGGTAGCTGCGGGCGCTGGTCATAGCACCCCGAGTGTCTTCGCAGCTGATGATTTTTGCGGGGATCTCCGGCGAGTCTTGGGATCGATTTGGCCCCTGCAGCTTTAGAGGAGAGTTGGACCCAGAACCACTCCCCGGCAGCGTCCTCTTGCGACTTCCTCCGTTGAACATGGCCTTCACGTCTTCCCACGCGTGCATGATCTCCATGGGACTGCCCTTGTCTGACAGCTTGAGGTGTCGCCTCCAGGAGTTGAAATTAGCCGCATCCGGTTGCGTGTACTTTGACTCCGGAGTGCGATGAGAGTGAAATATAAATTTATTCGGGGAGAAATACATGTTGCAGTAGGAGCACTTGATGCACTTGGCTCTGGAGCTGTTGTATCTGGCCGGGATGAAGTTTCCTCGGCTTCCCCAGGCGCACTCGTGAGACACATCGAAGGCGAAATTTTCGGGAAGTTTTGGAGGCGAGTGCGCTCCCAGAAACGACTTACAGAGTCTCTCAGCCTCGCGTTTGGTGATCATCCCGCAGCGCCTGGAGGAGATTGGCATCGCCCCGGCTCTCCGCAGGATCTCCAGCTGCACCGGGGTGCACTGGACGCAGGTGATGCCCAGGGCCACGCGTCGATTGTGGATCTCGTTGTAGCTGTAATTCTTCAACAACGTGTTTGATATCTGCGCAAGGCAAAGTCTCTCCTGACCATCTATCACCAAAGACACGATGGGTATTCCGTACAGAACGGTCTCGCCGACCTGGTTGGGTTTCAAGTTGGTACTGGGGTAGGAAAGTTCTTGTTTGGAGTTTGGCGAAGAGCTGGTGGTGTCTCGTCCCGTAGGTATGGAGTCCATCCTTGGAGACCTGGAGGCTGCAAATATGACATTTAATTTGGACACATGAGTTGCAATACGTCTTTAAAAGAGTTTTAATTAAGACTTTTTTGCTTTTAAGAACCTTTCGATTTTTTTACGCAAATGTCTAGTATGTATTTTATCACAAGTCTTTCTACAACGCAGTTTTTTTTTGTCCGTGACTTTTTAATTCTTACAGTCATGATTGAGCAATCCTGCAAACTACAAAGATGACAACACATGCGCGCGGCTTCCAAAGTAGCCTCCATCTGACACCCAGACCGCATCTGTGCTCAAGAAATCCGTCTCCTAAACTCACCTTTGACGGTCCTGTTCAGATCACCTCCGAAATCGAGTGACTGTGATCGAATGAATGCCGGGGAAATAATAAGAAGTCTATGTTGGAGGTTGCAAATGTGTTTGCTTTAGGAGCGGGACGCCTCCCTCCTGCTCTGTGTCCTCCCGTCTCTCTGCTGCGCGGTCTGTGTGCGCGGAGTGTTTGTGTTGCGCCACCAGGAGCAGCGGTGTCCACATGGCACGCAGACTGTAGTACAGACCGCACCCCCCCCCCCCCCGCCACCCTTCCCACCCCCCCTCACCTAACAGTCGCTTTACCCCCACCGACAACGACAGCAATCAAGTGACTGCAAAACTTAGGGCAAGACACTCCCACTTCTACGAGCAGCCCGCATTAAATATGGATTCATGACCAATGAAGATGATTTGGTGTGAGCCCGAAGGTCTGTGCTGAACTCTAAGAGGAGCTAAGTAAACAAAGTAAGCGCTTTATTCGAAGCGATATAAGTTAAACGACCTTTACACTGATATCGGGCGTGTTTGTTTATAGAATAAACGGGAGTCTGCATGTGGGATTCACTGAAACAGCAGACCCCCCTCTGACACATTGTCAAGCGCGCGGTGGATGAATGCTTGGTGCAGGCCTCCGTCACGTGCTGGGTTCCCACGTATTCACAGTTTACAAACTACTCGTGCCCGGAGAATAATATTAAACAGCTGCTCTGAGGTTCCCTCCTTGTGAGCTGCTTTTACGGTGTTTTTCTCAGCTCAGAGAAAAGAATCAGACACAATGCGCCATCGGCGACCGACATTTAAACTTCCTGAAAGTCAATAAAAGGTTTTGGGTTAATCATTTTCATGTGTCCCCCCCCGCGCTGCGACAGGCGCTGATATAATATTGATGAAGGTAACGGGACACGTTCTGCTTGGCCTCAGTGACATCAGCGGGACAGAGCTGGACACAGCAATAATGACAGTTTGTGCGTAATTATTTACTCAGTGGGTGAAGATGCAATGTTGGAGCAGTAATTGAAATAAAATTATTATTATTATTATTATTATTATTATTATTATTATTATTATTATTATATCCACTCTTTTATATTTTTCAAGTAATATTCAAACATGAATAGCAATATGAAATATTTAGAATAAGTTAAAAACATCTTGCTGCAGTGGTCAATATAAAATTTAGATGAACATAACGCTTGTGATAATATCAGCAGGTTGTGAATTTATGAGAAACTCCAAAAATTAAAAATGCATACATATTTCTGTGTGGCTTTTCTTGTAGCATTTGTAAAATGTATGTTTTTATGTATTCTATACAGCACGGTGGTCTTAATGTAAATTGCTTTATAAGTAAAACTGGATTGGAATAATAATTAAAAAAACACTTTCGTGGGGATTTGGGAAAAAAAAATAATTATTTATGCTCTTATGTTTGAATTTCCAGGTCTTGACTAAGTATATAAATAAATAAACAAACAAATAAATAAATAAAACCTTACTTCCAACATGCAGGTGCTGAATATTGAATTTAATTCAGAAGTTATTAGCGTAATATTCAAATGTGATTTATATAAACCGCACCATGATTTTGTGTTTGTTTGTTTGTTTGTTTTGTTTTTAAAAATAATTTCCACATATGTCAATCTACAAATCTCATTCGCATTTGGGAATGAAGCAGAATATTTTTAAACTGATTTATGAAATAAAAAATAAAAAATCCGTGTGAGAAAAGAAACAATTTGAAACAGGCGGATGAAAATATGACCAAATTTAATGGGAGTACAGCTTTGCCCTTCACCTGAGTATCTACCGATCACTGAGCATCAGTGAGGGGCATCAGCGCAATGGATCGTAAAAACGGAGGGTTTCATTGTCAGTGACTTGAATCAATCCAAATGAAGGTCAAGGATACCAAACACTCGTTCAAGTGCGCAAAACAATCTAAATAAACCTTTTTACAATTCTTAACATCATCCACTTCAGGAATACATTTCCAATTTTGGCCCGTATTTTAAAAGACGATAAATCCGACATTATTTTTTCCTCAGAAAATTATGTGCACTTAAGAAAAAAATGAAAAAAAAAAAAAAATCAAACTACAAAACCCAAAAAATTCAAAACAAAATAAGAAGAAAACAACTTAGTGAGGTCAGTGTCAGGTTCGAGCTGATTCCAGCTCTCTGTGAAGCAGAACAGCTCATTTAAAAGTGTCTCTGCATTAATCACAGCGCTGCATCAAAGTATGATAATCACCTGAACACTCTATTAAAATAAAAGTGGCAGCCCAGGGGAAATCTTACCTTGCTCTTTAATTGTTTTGAGTCTTTGATAGGCTTTTTAATCTAAGATTAATTTATGCATTCTTAAATAACCCTACATATGATTAATAAGCTTGAAAATTAAAAGGAGACTGAAGCAATTATAACAAGTGGTTGGTCATCACCTCATTAGATGGTGTTAGAATGATGCAGTTGTGAGTGTGAATGTTTCCCTGATTGGGTGTGACAATAATCAGGAGTGTTTTCTCTCTTCTTTTTTTTTTTTAAAGGAAAATGTGCTGCAGGCTAATTATGCTGGATCTTTCCTGTTTGCTTTCATGTCGTAATGAGTCAGGATGCAGGATTTGTCACTTACGGCTGATCAGAGGCAGGAATGGACGGCGCAGGTGACTCTAAGATGTCGAAGCACAACTGGAGGAGGAAGATCAGCTGTTTGAGAGGCCACAGGAGAGGTGTTGAGAAAACAGTAAGACTTGCTAAATGGTTGCTAATGCGTAAACAAGACATCACCCCTCTCCTGCTTGGATGTTTATTTGTCTCCTAAAAGCCCACCCCTGGGTCCTGACCCCCACATCGTGCACCGCTAAACGGAACATTTCATCTTCCAAGGAGGTGGAGTGTAGCGGGTTAGTGTGTGTGTGCATGCATGTGTGTGAGAGAAAGAGAGAAAAGGGAAAGGGAGTGAAAGTGAGAGAGAGAGAGAGGAGGAGAGAGGTGGGGTGGGGTTCATCACTGCATCAAATGAGACTGAGCACAGGGACCCTTTTGTCACAGAGCGGGACTCATCTGCCAATGGTGAGCTGTGAGGTCCTGGGGGAAGGCCGGAACAAAGATGCTAAAAGGCTGCGTGACAATGAGGGTGCTCCGAGGAGAGCCTTCAAGAGTGGAACACAGGCTGCACGGGACAAGCTGTGTCAATCACTCTGCAATTATTACTTTTTGTATGTGCGAGTCTATCCAGGGGCCTTGTGTGGGCATTCATGGAGAGGAGCAAGGACACATGCTGCCGTGTTTCTCTGAGCTTTCCTTGTAATGCAGAGCTGAGCTGAAGCTCTTCAAGGCAGTAATCTGGAGGTAATCAACCGCCTTTTTGGTTCGACAAAGATAACCTCCTTTGCTTCGTCTCATCCACTGCTAAAAATAAATTACTTTGAAACACTTGGAAAGTTTATTAGCCATATCTTCTGGTATGTTAGAAAGGGTCTCACTGACAAAGAGCCTCCATGAGTCAAAAGAATGAAGTGTACAACTGTAGGAAAGATGATTTATTTTTCTTTATTAAACAAAGAAATCAACACAGCACCTTGCAAATGTGGTCAATACACGTTGAAATGAAACTGAGTCTTTTAGAGTGCTTTTCTGCCAGCTGTGCACATGTTCACACTGAAGGTTTTTCTCAGTTCTCATTGGATTTAGCTTGCTCTGAACTTTGACTATACCATTCAAGCAAATACATATGCTTTGTCCTAAGCCATTCCGTTGTAGCACTGTGTTTAATGTTAGTTTTTTTTTTTTTAAATCAAAACCTCCATAACAGGCTTTATTGCTGTATTTCCCTGTAATTATATTTATCTTCCCATCAGCTATGTGACAAACGTCACTGTCCCTTCTGAAGAAAAGAATCCCGACAGCATGACTCTTGATTTGCAGTGGCAAAATACTCAGTCATTTTTTACTGATGAATATAAAATTATTACATAAGACACCTAAAGCTTTTTTCGTCTGTTTTTTAACCTGACCTCGTTCTAAACCTGCTCTTCCGTCTTCCTGATGCTGTTTGCTCAACCAACAAGCCTCTGAGGCCCTCACACAACAGCTGTATTTATAATGAGATTAAACTATGCACAGATGGACTCCATTTATTAAGCAACTGTTAAAGGCTATAGGTTTTTATTTAGAGATGTCAGAGTAAAAGGGGTGATTTGAAACATGGACCACACTGTTCAGAATTTTCTGTGTAAAAAAATGTGAAAGGAAAGTGTCATTCTTCTTCCCCTTTACTACAATGTTGATATTCCATGTAAAATAAGCTACAAAATCCGCTAAGGTTTGTGTATGTAACGTGAACAAATGTGAAAATGTGCATTAAGTATTTTTAAGTAATTCTTTATTGCTAAAAGCATCTCTTAAACTTATTTTTGTCATTCTTGCTGCCTTTATATGGTGGGGATGTAAATTTTGCGTGTGCGGCAGTGCAATAAAAGGAAGATGCAGAAATTTGTCTACATCCCAACCCCAAGCAGTTTTCAAAAGTGTAATGAGGAGTCAAGTGAGAATGGGAATTATCGTAATGATAACAAAGGTCTATGCACCATAGCTGGGGGCTATATTGTAGGGCATTACCATAAAGATGTGATGTGCTTGTATTGGAGGGTTTCTTTTTTTCCCTTTTTTTTTTTAAGAGAGAGCAGGCCAAAGCGATAATAACTATTAGTAGATGACAGTGCTTTGCTGGATTCCAGCTGTGGAGCCCAAATTTCCATACAGATAGAATGGCTCTGGGTGGATGATATGCGAGTGAGGGGGAAGGAGTCGGGCGACTGCATAGACTCGTTGGGGCGCACAACAGCTTCGCGCACACTTATGGCTGGGATGTGGTAAATCTCAGTTCTGGACTCCGTCTTGGTGGTTCCCCGGTGATTTTCAAAGTGAAGGGGCAACTGGAGGGTCTCGAACGCCCAGCCGGTCTCTGCAGAGGAACTGTCCGGGGTGCTGAAACACAACACTGTTTTCCTCTGCTGACAAGCTTTCAAAATCTGGAAGTGTAAAGAGCTTATATGTGTGTGAACAGCAAACCAGATATTTCCATCAAGACCCCGCAAGTGAGGAAGTGTGCGACATACTTGTCATCACAGTGTCTAACAAATGAAGTGTTTTCACATGGCAATCTTTAGAAATCACACAAGTCCTAGAAATACAAGATGTAGTAAATGTAGATGGGAATGTGCTGTTTAAAATGTGCTGCAGAAAACACACATTATCCCAAAGATGTCTAACATTTAGGCATCTATCTCAGATTATAAGAGCGGTCAACAGAACTTTCACGTCTTCTAAAAAGTTTTTGATGGCAGCGGTTAAAAAAGTTGCTACTAGGCAATGGCTAAGAAATGAACCAGAATGGTTCAGAAAATACTGGTAGAAATTGCGAAACTATATTTAACATAACCACATGTGACAGTTGATATTGGACACTTGTCATTAATATGGAATGATGTATTTTAAAAATTAGGAAGTTGTTGAGAACGGGGCAGTTGTTACACCCGTCAAGTGTCATTGACCTTTCCACAAAATGGCTATTTAAAAGAAAGAAAGAAACAAACAAACAAAAAAAAACTAAACCAACAAACAGGGACTCATCCTGGAGCTTCAGGTAGAAAAAGTGGAAAAACAAACCCAAACGAAAAACTGGAACTGGTGACCTGGGACCAAATCTACACCTCTTAGGTTTTGCAAAAAGACGGGACTTTCACTGATTTGTTTAGATGCCTTGAACCTAATTTGCTCAATCTTTCTGTGATGTCTTTCCCATACCATATCCACATATTATTATAATTTTTTAATTATTATAAAAAATGTTGGTTGTATCTAAATATATTACTGTTTGTGAATGTATTTTCATCTGTGTGTATAATTGTGACCTTGTATGGATTAGAGAAAATCCCCTAAAGATGAACATTTCCTAATTCTCGTTTTTTTTTTTTTTTTTAAGTATTAAAGTTAAGCATAAAGAAGGAACAACTTGAATGTATGTAAACTTCTGACCAAACACTGTGCCGTGGTGCCACCTCTCTCTCACTGTCATTGGGAGCTGCCGCTTTTGTATGAACGCAATTCCAAAAACTGTCAAGCTGTTCCATTAAGGGTCAAAATAGTAATTAGTTGCACAAAGTAATTAATTCAACCTGAGCGACAGCTTACGTCCCAGAAAGGACATGCAGTTGTGAGGAATCAGGGTGGAGTGAGATCCTTATGTGTGAAATCGTGATGAACAGTCTGTGTGAGTGGGTTAGGTTAATGACAGCAGGGGGATGAGTTGCTGGAGAAATACATGGCTGCGGTCTCTTGTGTTCGTCTCAGTGAGCTGGTGTAAATAAGTACACAAGCATCTGTAAACAATAGTTGCACAGGTTTTCTATCAAACAAACACAGATGTTTAAAAGTGGGCCCCAGAGATGGGACAAGTACGAGCTCCTGAATCCTAGCTTTACTTCCTTTTTTTTTTTTGTCCTTTTTTTTATTTATTTTTGTTAGTTGACACATGCTGTGTGCGTTTATGTAAGGGCAAAGCTCGCAGGAAGGAGACAAAGATAGTGAGAGCAGAGAGCGTGAGGACACCAATCACCCTGTAATTATCCCCCTGGTGTGTAAACTGCCCAACTCTCTGTCCTTGATAGATTCACCTGACCCAATAACACAACACACAGCCACAACGGACTGCAGGCGGAATACGGACAACATCGTAGATCAGCCGGGGATCAGCGGTGAGACAAAGACCTAACATCTGGGAGCTGTGGTAAAATTAAAGGACCAGAGAACAAACCAATCCTGCCGCAGCTTTATGCTAATAACCTGGAAGCTGCCTTTGGAAAAACTGAAGTAACACAGGACTCAATATGATTTGATATTAAAGAAACACCCGTCGGCATCGCAATCCTTCTTACTTGTTCGGGGTTCCTCTGCCGCTCACATCAGTCTGTTCACCTCAGAGTGATGCATTAAGCCATTTAAATTAACAATGGAACAGCTTATTCTAATACGCCCGTCCCAAGGAGGGCCTTGGATGTTTGCTGGAGTGGGACATCAACCCCTGCCTCTGTCCTCGGGCGGGGCAGTGATGCATTTCGCTTCTTCTAAATAGCCAAAACAATCTGGTCCAGTCCTCCATCCAAAAGGCAAACATTCGCATTATGGTGCGGAGAGGCTGAATAACACCACTGAGCCTGTCATTACTGGACACAGAGACATCATCTCCCCCGACACGAGTAAAATACACGTCGTATCCAGGGTGGAGGGACAGAGGCAAACAAGCAGTAAATACACCAAAGTACTGTGAAGAAAATGACTTCTTTCTCCTATTTTTGAGGCAGCCAACCGTCCACTTGAGTTTTTTATACGAACTTCAGCAGCGGCGAACATGACTACATTTGACATATAGATGTCTAAATCATTCATAGTGAGGCCATGGTCAGCTGAATACAAATGAGGATACAGTGGGTGCTCCGTCTGTCCCTGAGGGGCTGCGCAGGAATAGATCTGAGAAAAGCACAGTTTGATTGATGCTGCCACACTCTGAATAATCGTCGTATCAGAGGTCAAACCACTTCAGTGCCATGCATTATATCATTAATTACAGACATCAAAAGAAAACAATAGGACCATGTCCATATGTTTCAAGTGTGCTTATTCCTCCTCTCTTCCACCCACTGAGTCGTTTTACAATTACTGCAGCTCATCAACCTTAGAAATGCAGGGAAAAAGAGGCGCCCGCAAGATCCTGAATGCATTCTCAGAACATCGCACTAGGAATATGTGGTAGTAATTACACGTGATGAGAGAAGCACATTTGGTTCTCACAGTTACATATGCAATTAAAATATTATTCATTACCTCTTAAATAAAAGCCCGATCCTGAAATCCCATTAAATTTGGGATAATTGTGTGTGTTTAATTATAAGCTGTGGTGCAGCGGAAGAAAGGAAGGAGGGAAGTTTCGGAGAAAGTAGCAGAATGCGCTGTGACCCAGATAGAGAGGGAGACATTTTGTTTTAAAAGTGACCTTGCTGTGAAACGTCAGCTCAGAATAGCTCAGAGTGCAACCGCTTCTTCTGCTCTGCTTAAACCGAGTTGCACATGGTGAACAGGCAGGGTTTGCAAATCCATATATGACTGCTGAAGGACCTTCCACTATCACGCTGCACTTCTTTAGTTTGGCGTATCTTTTACAGTTTGAAGAGCTTTGAGTAGCCAGATGCTGGACTCGTTAAGTGGCAGCCTCATCAGGGTACAGAGGAAGCCATCAGATGTCGGATGTAAAGCAGGCGTAACGGCGCATTACCACAAATGACCTCTGCCATTTAAAAACATAAAAAATAAAAAATGATATTCTCACATTATGTAAACTGATAACTCTTGGCCTTTGTATTTTTGTTTGGCTGCTTTGTTCCACATGGTCAATATCTTAAAAGAAATGTTGGAAATCAAAGCTTAAGCCCAAATGTCACTTTAAAAGGGACTGTCGTGATGATGGCTGACCCATATTTGATGAGGAAACCTTGTTTGTCCAAGTTTGATGTTGTCACTCATTAAGTTTATTTATGTAGTGAAAAATTAGAACAAAATTCATATCAAGGCACTTTGTCAGACAAATGAGTTTAATTGACGTCCATTTATGCAGAGCTGCAACACGTTTTTGCTCTTTTATAGATTTTTTTAGATTTTGTCACCACCAAATATCTCAAGGGAAAAAGGCTTTTCAAACCAAACTTGACATATGTGAAAATATCATTTGTGTGTTTTTCCTTCAGTTTGCCACCTGGCCTGTTGAATCAAGAAATCATTTGAACAGAACCCGATCTGACAACAAGAAGCAAGCTTAGCCAATTTATAAGAGCAAGACATAATATCCACAGCTTAAAAACTTCAAGAACAGAAGAAAAAGAGGTCATTGACATCTATTTGACATTTCTAAGGCCTTTTGACTCCAGCCAACCACATATAAAATAATTATTCACAAATGGCACCAGGAGCAAATCAGCGACCAATGCAGACACAGAAGAACCCAGAACATCATTGTTTAGGTTTTATCAACTGGGAAGGAACAACAATGAGAAAAGTCTCCGCTAACCAAAACACACACACACACACACACACACACACACACACACACACACAAAAGTCCTGATGAACTATTTATCTGGACTCAAGAGAAAAAGTTGGAATCACAACAGCTGGTGTAAAACTAGCACAGCTATGCTAGTTTTTGTAAATCAAGTCAAGCAGTGTGTTGCTGCTTTCCTATTAGACAGGCAAACTGTCATTAAGTGTTTATGGTTACTTTTGTGTGTTGTCATGTTTTCTATTATAGTTATTCACCACCTGATGATGCCTGTGTTATTGTTTTGCCAGCTGGTGTTTTGTCATTTTCTCCACTTACCTTCCTCAGGTGCCCTTCAGATCATCTCTTCCTTCACAGCTGTGGCCTGTTTGTTATCAGTCAGCATTTATCCTCCAGGTTTCTATTCACTCTATTGACCTGTTACTAGCCGCCAAGCCAGTATGTCTCCAGATGCTCTTCTTCTGTGGTGCTTCCAGCTCATTTGTTGTGAGTTCTTTGAATTTTCAGTAAAAGCTCTGGTATGCAACCGTCCTGTCTGCATCATGCCTGCATTTGGATAATTTCCTAATCTTTATGGGTTCTCTAGTGAGACAGTATCCATAAAAACATTACACATCTTTAGAGATTGCATTTTGTTTGACTTTTTTAGTTATGCCTGTTGGTTTGCTACTTTATCATGGACATACATTTTGTTTTACATTCAACATGCAACATAGGATTAAACTTAAAAGAAAAAAAATGACAAACTGAAACTTGACAGAGAATATTTTCATCTACTAGACATGGTTTTGTTATTGGTATCATGGTTATACAAAGGTTTTATCGGTTTGCTTCAAAATCACTAAAACTCCTCTTCATACTCTCTCTACAGATCATAGTCCTTGAAAAGCCAAAAAAAGTGTCAAAAATTTTCTCAAGTTGTATGGAGAATAGAGCGGTGGTCTCCTTCTTCCAATTGTTGTTGAACACTGCCTGTCATCAAGCTTTCCATCTCTTATCAAAAAACAAATTGGCTCATTCTTTCAGTGAAAACTAAAGAAGCACCACTTGTCACTACTGTTAGGCTAAAGTTATTTAAAGCTACAATTTATCTGATAAGCAGGTAAACACTAGGTTTTCTACTGCAGCAAAAAACAAAACAAAAAAAAAACAGTCCCACTGCTAAAAAAAAAAAAAAAAAGTAAAATTCAGTGTTTATTTAATGTTATTTAGTTTGGGAGTTGAAGATGCAATTTTTACCAATGATCAGATAGAGGCTACAAATATTTTATACAATGTCTTCTCTGCTCAGCTGAATAGCCTCAAGATGATTTGGGATGAGATCAAAGTGCTACTGTTTTTCCTGATGGCTTTAAGATTTTAAAGGATCACCGATTTTTCCACTAGTGTTGGAAAAGAAGATGCGTTCAATAGGGGGGCTTCGGTAATCTTTTGATGGTGCACCACTTGGCAGAAAGCCAGGATATATCTGATGTTCTTTGACGTCAGCTTTCCTTCTCCAAACATGAAACCTGGACCATTCTGAGAAAGATTTGAACAAAGTTAAGGTTTTTCAAATGTGGCATCTCTATGCATGACTAAGGTACCAACAACGCGATCCAAGAAAGATGCCAGCAGCAACCAGCTGTTGATGCACACAATGTAGTGGCAGCAGGTACCTGCACACTGAGGGGTCCAACAAACCAGTAAAGACAAAGAAGAAGGATAACTTGAAGTGAAGAAACACTGTTGGCAGTGGGACCCACAGCAAAATACTAGCTGGCGTAGAAAACCTTCCAATCACGTCACCAGTTAGGGAACACAGAAAGGTAATATTTGCTTGCTATCTTACCAAAGGAGTCAGTTGTTGCCATAATCTTTTAAATTAAATCTATTAGATAATGTCTTTTTCTTTTTTTCATTTTAATTTTTTTTTTTTCAGAAATGCCTTTAAACTGTGGTGTTTTACTCGAGGCCGTCACATCACGAGACTCAGCCCAGTCCTAATAAGCACACGGCTTTCTGTAATCAAGCTGTCTGTCACACTTGCACATAAGTAAAAATTTCAGTGCAGAATTTCACTTGCTGTTGAGAAAACTCTAGAGATCTAAATCCATCTCCCACTCAGAAAGTTATTTATTCCTCGTAGATTTTTCTCCACACTCTTTTTGCTGCCTGTATAAGTGTAAGCTGATGCACAGGGTGTGTGTTGGCCCGGCCTGGCGTCTCCTGCTGGCTCCCTCGGAGCTGCTTGGCTCGGCCCGGTGGCTTCAACCTGCAGGCAGCCATAGGACAGCCCAAGCGGAGCTGTCTGCCACTCCTGTGCTTCATTAGGAAACAAAATATAAGGTTTCCACTCCATTAGGAATGACTTTAGGAGTGAAAGCACATAAGACGCCGACTCACCTCATCAACAATGCATTGCAATAACGGCTGAGGATGAATGAGAGCGAGCAGAGAGGGGAAAGGGAGAGAGAGGAAGGAGAAGGAAAAAAAAAACAGCATTAGCCTGTATGCGATGTCTTTACAGCAGAGTGGAAGGGAGAAAAAAAAAATCATTAATGCAATAAAATGTGGTCAGATTAATCAAATGCCTCAAACTCTTATGAAAATATTACAGGGGGAGAATTTTCTATTACATCTAATGGTATCTAATTTAATACTGGCAGTTAAAGGCTTGGGCATCTATTTATTGTGAAACACAATTTAGGAAGTTTAAAGGGAAGCAGTGAAGCATGTGTGCAGCATAGCCGTCAGGACCATAGGTAGAGATTTTTTCTCCTATTTTCTCTCGACCAACTCATAAAAGCTTATCGTTAAAGACTGTGGGTTGCTTTGACTTCCCTTTTATTTTTTGTGGTGGGGGCAATATGTAATTAGTGTGTCATAATCAAAATGACCCACTCGGCCACTTTATGTTCAGCAAGACAGAATGACTGCACCAGTGGTGGCAATCTGTGGGCATGTTGCTAACACAACATTAGCATAATGAAAATATACAAATGCTAATAGCCAGTCCTCTTCGCACGGACAAGGAGCTGGAGAATGTGGGCAAACATTGAGATACATACAACGGTTCTGTAAATGGCTTGAAAGAAGAGGAAGAGAGAGAGAGAGAGAGAGAGAGAGAGAGAGAGAGAAAAGTGTTTTTTGTGTCTTAAAAACAATCTGGGAAAAGTGTCATTCCCCCTCGTCGCACGTCTTCTGTGAGGGACTCTGCAGAAGATCTTATTTTCAATTAAAACCTCATTTGCTTGTAAGTTCAGATGAAATCATGTTGTGAATTAGCACATGAATTTACATACTGGGATGCCTGCCAGTGTGCAAGGGGAGGCTAATTTACCTTTAAGATTGATTTTTTTCTTCTTCTTCTTTTTCTTCTTCTTCTTTCTAGAAAGGATTTCAGTGATGGCGTGGGAGCAATGATGCATACGTGAGATCTGAGAAAACATTTACCAAAAACCCAGTGGCAACAAAGGGAGCCGAACTGGGGAGATGTCTGAGAGCTTTTCTTACTGATGGAAAGAGTTTCTGTAAAGTTAGAACAAGGAAAAGAAAAGAAAAAAAAACACTTTTAAAACCCTCACAAGGACACAAGTGTTGAAGCCATTGACAGCAAGTGATTTTTTTTGGTAATGGCTTTAACAAAATGGATCACTTCAAATTAGGAAGGACATGTTGAAACTATTCATTCTTGATTTAAAAAAATATTCACACATTTCAAAAAAGGCGTTAAGCAACAAAGAAGCCGCAAGCGAGCTTGTCATCATCGAGAGACAAATTGTTCCCGGTACTTTTTAGCCATAATTTAAAAAAAAAAAAACCCCTTCTAATTAATAGAAAGTGCCGGTCTTCATGGGTTTTTAAAAAGTTTTTGAGGCTCTCCACCTGCATTAAGCCACTCGTGATGTTCGAGAACGAAAACATTTTCAATCAGCAGTCCGTCTGGCTGCAGATTGTCCACATTAAATCACTTGCTCATTTCGTAAGGCCTTGTCCGACAAAAGCGCCGCAGCTGTTATTGATTCATCCTCTCAATTAAATAAAGCTTTGCTCCCTCCACACCTTGTAAATACCCAGAGACCCCCCATCCTGCACAATATCCATTCTCCTTACGCCGCTCGTGCTATCAGTCTGCACGGAAAATTAATTCCCCCCACTGCCGCCGAAATAACTATAATTGCAAACTACACAGAGAGAGAAATTGGAAAGTGAGGTTTTAATATACATTTCCAGGTGTATTCTCCATTTGTTCAAGTCAATAACATTTTTTCATTAACATTTGTAATAATGAAAAAAAAGAGGAGTTCTGTCCCCTGTTCATTTTCTTTTTAATTCAGACATGAATTCACTCATTGCTAACTGTTATGAGCTGCACTTTCTCATCCAATTTGTGTTAAGTCCTCCAAATGAGATTATTGCTGGCTATCAACTATAAAACATTTTCAATTTACATATTTATCAGATGAATGAGTCACATCTCACAATAAGTGATTGAGTGCTGATGCCACACTTTAATATAATAGAAATCCAGTTGGATGAATAAATAGGTAACTGTGTGAGTGCGGGTTGTTTTAGATACTGGAGTTTTGTGGGTTCCTTGTACATTCTTGTGGAAAAGATATTTTTTCCTGTCTGAATAGAGCAGACCAGGAGTAAATGTACAGATGAAATGCCCACACTTCTCCTCTTTTGCCCTGATTGATGCCCAGCTGACTTTCAAACAAGTTTGAAGCAATTTGCAGGAATCCACTCTGCTTCTCTGTGGTGGAGTCATGAAAGTTTTGCACACAGATTTAACCCTGACCCACAACATGACATGCCAGTGATACATATTTAATTCCAATATTTTTCCATCTTTGCTCAAAAATAAACATCCTTAAATTCCAAAATCAAGCCAATCCAACTGTAACGGTGCTTTTCCTAACTTTAAATCCCAATCCAGACAAAATAAGATGAGATTCCTATTATATAACTCCAACTAGAAATTCTATCTTTATTTCAAGATACATAACACTTATAAGCTGGGCTGAACGTTTGTGTCTCAGTTTATTATTTTGCTGTAGTGGCGTATGAATTAACTGTTGACATAATCATAAAAATACTTAAAATCTAATGGGTAATTTAATTCAGTTGCATTTTATTATCTGAAAATTTAGTAAAACACTACTTCTTAATCTTTGATTGTTATTCTTGTTTGGGAAGGTTGACCCTTCACCTCCAGATGGTGCATCTTATTGAAACTATATAATGTCAGTTCCTTACAGTGAGATATCTTTACTAGCAGGTATAATTTAGAGCAGGATCAGTACAAAATGTTCAACAATAAATGGCACCTTTCACTACACAGTCATTCTGCCCTGGGCACAGAGCCATGTCACTCATTTCAAAAACTGACACTGGCTGCTTTGAAGCTACAGTTGGCTTTAGCTACAAGGGACTGGCTATTAAGCAGCATATGTATCAAAATCAAAATACAAATAAACAGCACTAGCAATTATATATTTTTTTTTACAAATTTGTCTAATAATAATCTTGACATGTATTTTTAAGTCTTATCTCTATTCTCACGCAAGTATTTGAGAAGCATGTAGTCCAATCAAAGACGAGAAAGAAAGGAGGGGGAAAAAATGAGCTAACGCAACAGACTTAATCAATCAGAAAGCTCTTTGCTAGCGGCTGCATACACATTAGGCCACATCTTCAAGATTTTTCAGAGCAAACCGTGGAGCAAAACTCCATTACCTCCTGACACAAAATGCAAATGAATCACAACATGGGGTGGGAAGGAATTAAAGACCCTTCTCTAATCAATGACAAACCAGGATGAAACCCTCTCTTCCGTGGATCTGCCATAGGCGAACTCCAAGGCCCCTGAAAACACACACACACACACAACCCCACGCACACACACACACACACACACACACACACACACACACACGCACACGCACGTGCACGCACGCAGACGCGATGCACATTTTGGCATAGGCATTGGCTGGTGGGAGACTCTCATGGCACATATAAATATAAAATAAGGCTGTGGTTTAATAGTTATGATAAGTTTAATACCAAATGTATTATTTTTCTTATGAAACAAAGGCAAAAAAAATGA
Source organism: Poecilia formosa (assembly GCF_000485575.1). Classification (NCBI taxonomy): domain Eukaryota; kingdom Metazoa; phylum Chordata; class Actinopteri; order Cyprinodontiformes; family Poeciliidae; genus Poecilia; species Poecilia formosa. The sequence continues at coordinate 1,537,810 of NW_006800020.1, read as the reverse complement.
TTCCATAAATTTACTTGCTAAATTTTGTATTTTGCTGTTTATAAAGTAAGAATGAGAATACAACAAGTTGATGTTAGCTAATCAATCGGGCTATCTGTTCAGCTACAGCAAAAGAGTGATTTAATTTCTGAGCCATGAAAGCTTTACCTGCCCTTGAAAACAAGTTTCGCTTCCGAAAAAAATCGTACAAATTTCTTTTTGTTGTGATTGAGATAAAAGTGTATAGTGGCCATCGTTAAGCCAGCTGACAAACAGTGTGCAGCAAAGGATCAGGGAAGAGGCATCTGGATCTACTTGGGGCTTCGTACAGTTGGAGAAAACTCTGACGCTTTATGTTGTGTCTTACAAAAAGGACTTTAGTAACTTTATAACCTCAGTATCAAACATTTCTAATAGCTTTTTCTTAAAAACTTGCTGTATCAACTAAGAAAATCCATGGAAAAATGGGGCCAATGTTTGTTTTTTGAGTGCATAAAGACATCTGATCGTTATATGACTGCAAAAGCCTAATGTAGCAATTACGATACAAGAACATTTAGAAGATAAAGCAGTGCTTTTTTTTGTTTTCTTAAAAGCATCAAATAGACAGAATTCTAAGAAAGAAAAAAAAATCAAAGAATTGTGTCGATTTTATCCTGTGTCAGGCTGTAAAAGGATATTTAGGAATCTGATTAAATTGGACGAGGAGCGTCGGATCCAGTAAGAACTCTCTCTGTTCTGCTGTGCTCTCTTCTGCTCAGACAGATGCACAGGCCTGCGTAAATGACAGCCTGAGCCCGAGGACGTCTTCTGGCTGCCACGCGGCCTGCTACAGCCTGCCACAGCCTGCAGGTGAAGTGTCTGCGGCGCCATATGGAGCGGGGAAAATTAACAACGAGAGGAAATTCTCCACAACAGCGGGAGGTCTCGCTAGTCTCTCCTCCAAACAAAATTTAGAGACGTAGAGAAACAAGAGAGGGGGAGTGATAAAATTAATGGGGTTCGACGTTCTAACACAACACCGACGGCAATGTTTGCACAGAAAAACAAGAATTCCCCTTACAGTTTAGTCACATTGCACTCCTGCATTATAAATCAGTGACTGGCTGAAGCAGTTTGACCCATTCTATAAATGTACATTAACCCTGCTGGCGCTTCTTCCTCCGGTTCTTGTTTGCTTCGGTTAGGGCAGGTGAGTCGCCTCCATCCCCGGTGGCTTCTTATGCTCTCTGCCATCATAGCAGAGGTGCCCCCCCATGGAGCCTCACTTGGTTTGGGTCATTGATTACAAAGAGCCTCCTGGTTTTGTCTGACAGATGTGAATCCATGCTATTTAATTTGGAGAGTTACCCTCAAAGGGACCACCATTAGCCATCCAATCTGACCACAAATAGCGTTCCATTAAGCAGAGAGTTTGAGAAGCTCTGGTGGTGCATCTCCTGACAGCGTGCAGGGAGCCTCGGCGTGTAACGCAGAATGTTAAGTGCTCGGTTGTTTAAACAAAAGGGAGATTTTACTTTAAGGAACGTCTTTTGTTTTAGAGTTGCATAAAGAGTCGCCTCAGCGGGATTCTTCAGGCATATTAGAGCTGAAACTGTCCTTGTTTAGTGTCTAAAGAGGGTGGGGTTGGTAGTTAAAATGTTAATAAGTGCAATTCAGTTTTAATTTAACAGCCTTCTGCATTCCTAATTAGTCCACTAGCTGTGAATAAATGAGGAAGAGAGCTCATCTCTTGCCCTCCACTTTCAGCACAAAACACATTTTTGCCACTTCCGATACGGAGCTGAAGTGAACTGCCGGGAAAGTCCTCTCCTCATGAACAAAGCAGCATGGCTCAGTTTGCGATTTGAGCTATTATTTTCTCACCAGGTAGAGACACTGAAACCTTTGATGGGACAATTTACAAGCAAAGTCATAAAAAAACACAAGTAAAGCATAACAGAAAAAATGTCAAAAATTGTGCAATGTTTTTTTTTTTTTAAAAAAAACATTCAACTATAGTCTCTCTGTAGAAGTGTGCATAAATTACTTTATGTAATCATACAATGTAGATTAGCATGATAATGGTGGATGTTAATAGATGCCAGGAAGCAAGGAGTGACAGCACTTTGAATGAGACATGCTTGGGGCAGTGGGTTCTCTCTCTCTCTTCTCACACACACACGCGCACGCACACACTCGTGCAAACACACCACGTCTGGGAATAGCCAACGAGGCTCTCGTGCCATTACGGCAAATGTGAGTGACGGGGAAGAAAGCCACGTCTAGCTGGCTGCCTGAAGGGGTGCTTCAGTATTTTCCATGAGCCTATAGGCTCTTGGTCTCGAGGGGGGCTGCATTAATTGTGAGCAAAATGGTCCACCATTAGATCTAAAGGTTTTAGGGACCAGAAGACATCTTACCCCGGCCACCGGGGCCAGATTCAAAAAGATTTTGAAAATAACCAGACAAAATTCCTCCGACATCTTAAAATACTTGTCAGAGATCGTATTAAATCTACACCAAAATAATAATCCAGGATATTTGAGACCGATTTCGTCTAGAGGCATAAATGTTACATAAAAGTAAAGAAAATCTGACCAGAAGACATCTTGATATGGCCAACAGAGAGATAAAAGTAGATCATTGGGTCAAAAGTTTAATCTCACCATGGAAAGGTGAAAGAAGGAGCATTTCACATGATGACATGGCTTTGAAGAGGGACCTCCTGCCACCACCTGACCCTCTTTTCTAACATTTGCTAATCAGACCAAATATGGTCCCCTACTGAGACAAAAGAGGGTTAACACAGAGATAAACCAAAGAATAAACCAGAGGCACTTATTTAAAAAGCTCCCCAGGCCACAGTTGGAACGTTCAACAAATATCACAAATCCTGCTTCCTTTTATCCACCAAAGCCTCTGCAGATCAGAAAGCTCTACAGGGGGTGCAAGGTGGACACATACAGGCCCATACACTTACAAAGTATTTGTGACCACTGCTGTGTAGTAATCCAAATAAGAACAGCTTTAAGACAACAGCGCATTGATGACCTTCCATCCTGCTTATCCTCTGGCTGACCCGATTTAGACTCTTGCATTTAGAGTGCGAGAATGGTACTTAAGGGGATAGGTGGATTTTTATTTTATTTATTTTTTTTCCAAATGGAGTTCTGTTAAGACGGTATGATTAGTAAATATCTCACTTGTAGAGAAGAGTTTTAATGTTAACAGTCAGCGAACCTCAACGATGTCATCTTTAAACCAAGGTCACATTTGCAGATGGTCAGATGTGTTCGCTGAAGACAGTGAAGGGATGGGAAGTGGTCTGTAACTTCCTGGTCTGTTGAATAGTGTGAAAATCAATAAAATATTACTCACCTGAACTGTAATAATAGACATTGTTTTACACCGCATTACTTTTGAAACAGTTGACTGGATTTACCCAACTTGTGCTTTTCAGTTTGTTTTCCAAATGAGAACATTTTTGTTACAGACTATGATCTACTGCTGCCTTAATATGGACATCAAAATATTTATATTGTATGATATGCCATCTAATGCGCATATGACAACATGTTGTATGTTTATAAACATTTCTGACAGTTTTGAGAATGGAGTTGTCTTAACTTGGTGGTATTCAGTTTCCCATTCTTTGACCGTCTTCAATAGTATTTGTCTCCTTCTCTACTTTTTCCTCACACCAACATGTTTCAAAGAGCAAACAAATTTTAATTTTAAGTAAAAATAATCTTCTATAAAGACAAAAGAAAGTTTCCAATTAAGAATTTTCTTCACTCAGGAAAAAATGCCATCCAAAAACAACCTTTAAGTCGAATGTGCCGCCATTGGGATATACTTACTAAAATACAACTTGAGAATAATTTTCTTTCTTAATTATAGCTAATCAATGTTTGTGGGTTTATAAGAAAATTATTTTTGATATTTAATACTTTTCACGGGCTGCACAGTGGGCGCAGTTGGTAGAGCTGTTGCCTTGCAGCAAGAAGGTTCTGGGTTCGATTCCCAGCCCTGGTCTTTCTGCATGGAGTTTGCATGTCCTCCCTGTGGGTTTTCTCCAGGTACTCCGGCTTCCTCCCACAGTCCAAAAACATGACTATCAGGTTAATTGGCCTCTCCAAATTGTCCCTAGGTGTGAGTGTGTATATGAATGGTTGTGTGTCTCTGTGTCGCCCTGCGACAGACTGGCGACCTGTCCAGGGTGTGTCCTGCCTTTCGCCCGGAACGATAGCTGGAGAGGCACCAGCAACCCTCCTGACCCCATTGAGGGACAAGGGTGTAAAGAAAATGGATGGATGGATATTTTTCACTACCAAAGTGGCTTTATTTGTAAAGTTGTTTTTGTTTTCATTTTGATTTGCTCCATGTTTGTTGGGTCTCGTACTTTAGATGGGTGAATGTAAAATGTGGCCCTCCAAAAGTTTGCACCAAACTTCAAATCTGATCTGTTGAGCCAAACAGAAACACGAGTTGACTTACAAATCATAAAGTGGAATACTGTTACAGCATAATCCACATGCACAGGTTTCACTATTCACATGTGCACAACTGAATGGTTTATCATTGAGAAATATCAAAGGAATGTCACTAGTCGTATTACTCCTTGTAATCTAAAGTGACTGCATGGTTTTAAATTTTTTTTTCTCCCATAGATCTTATCAACAGCTTCTCCTGTTCGACCTTTTTACATGAAATAAATAAAAGCAGCACATCCTGTTGAGTCTTTTCAAGGCATACCAGTGGATAGCTGCTCCAGATAACCTTGATATGAAGTAGTTAGCTGGTGCTGTTTACCGTGTGAGGCGTGCTCTTATGAAACAGCGTTGCCATTTTCTTCACTGACCTTCTTGTCAGGACAATGATCACGGCCTCCTGAGTCCACAGCTATAGAAAACAGGGCTCCAGCTCAGGGAGTCCATACGGCTGACCTTCTGACAGCCGGAGCTGAGGATCTACATTCAGATCTCGGGGTCAACATCCCCACGTAAGCACTTTGAGGAGAGCCGAGTGAAAATTAATTAAAAACGTCTGTGCGCGGTGAATGACGGGCAGCCTTTGTTGGTCCCCTTGCATTGACTGAGGAGGTAGGACAGTCCTATGTCCCTGGTGTTGGCGAGCCCCTCGTGGCCCCAGCCATTGTCTCACTGCCAGGCTCTTGTCTTATCAGCAGCAGCATATCAATGAAGCCAGTGTCTCGTTTGTGCAAATGGTAATTACAACATCCATATTTTCCGTGCATTAAACTAATCACATTTCAGTGCAGATTCTGAGGAAAACAGCAGACATTCAGGGAGGCATTTGGGAGATGCTTCAGTGTAAACAAAGGGAATTTATCTTTGTTCATGCAGTTCAAACACATATATACTGCTCAGGTGACAATCCGGCAGTCCCTTTGATAAATCTTCCACAGTGTGTGCTCTTCCCACCGTGCTGCAAAAGAAAAGATTTAAAGTGCAAAAGCATTTAAGCAGGATGAAGCTCAGAGTTTAATGTGGTCCATCAATTCCATTCGCACAGGGCGGCTGCCTCCATATCGGTCCTGGGAGACCATCAGAGTAGTTTAGTGGCATGTTGTAGTTTAAAGGTGCAACAGAAGAGTCAGGTAACAAGGGACAAAATAGTCTCGCCAACTCTCAGTTTTAACTACCCGGGTTCCCTTTGGCCCACACTCATTAAACGCAGAATGCATTTTGTCCTTGTAGCTTTTCACACGCAAACCACACACAGGCTCACAAAAATGGACTCTTGTTGTTCACAACTCAACACATCAAAAAGGCAACGGCCATTAGGTGTAAATGGATGGTGTTCTGCACAAGTCTCAGCTGAGCCCATGTTTCAGGAGCGGAGGAAATGCAAAGGCCAACAGATCCATTAAACTCTGTCCAAAACCACAGGAACTATCTCTGTCACAAAAGGTTGATGGGGATGGGGGTTGGGGGGAAGCTCAGTTAGGAGTCTCAGCCAAAATATCTCCACAGAAAAATCCTAAAAATGTTTGGCAAGGACTACATTTCATAACCCAACACAGGAGCAAATGCAGGGAGGAGTGAGTAGGTGAACATATGATTTAGAAGCAAAAGAAAAAAAAGAAAATCAGTGTGGGGACGAAATTATAAATATTTTGATAGGCAAAGAACTGGCCTACATATGTCAAAAACATATACAGTACCAATACAAATCTAGAGGCAGTCATGTATTTCACTAAAGACTCTGTAAATATCAGAGGTTTTCATTTTTAGATTTATGTTTTTTAATTTTTTAAACATTATTTTTATCTGCTTATACAACACATTTAACAGCATAGAAAAACAGCTCCTCATTCACTGTACAGCTCATTTTATACAGACATAAAGGAACCATAAAATTGAAAGATTTCCCAAGTTTTATTTATTTCTATTGGCCATAAAGCAACACTTTCCACTGCTCTACTTATTGCTATGCAAGTGTGCAATAAGCTTATGCACATATGTTCAAAAAATTAATAAATTTGCTTTTATCTTTTCCTTTTTTAGAATGGATCAAATCTGCATTTTTTCAGGTGTTTTTTTTATGTTGTTTACAAGTGAAACACACCTTACACTTTAGATTAAATCTTCTACGAAGCGCATATTAGCGAGAAGCTAATGTTGCTAATAACTGTATGGCGTCTCCAAGTTGTGGCCTGTCCAAAAGTCTATTGAAATTAAATCTCAGGACATCAAATAGCATATGTTACAGTGTAAATCAGATCTGTATGTGGTGCAGGAGAAAAACAAAACAACAGTAATCTTTGCTTAAAGATGATCACAATTTTTTTATTATCTTAAGCTCAATACTTCGACAATACTTATTTAGTGTTTATTGTACATTTTTGCATATGTATTATCCTACTGTGCAGATCTGTAAAAAAAAAGAAAAAAAAAAGAAAAAACTTTTTTCTTCTGGTGCTCAGATAACACCAGATGCTATTCCTTTGGTGCTCACATATTGTAATTTACTTCAACTTAATACTAAATTACTGCATTAGCTTTTCAGCCTTGATTTTCACAATATCTAATGCCGACATTAGAATCGCTATGAAAACATGAGGCACTGTTATCAGACGTGCCCAACTCTTCAGATCTAATAAGGAATAATAGAAAATGAATACAAAAATGTAAAAAAGAGTCAACACTATTGTGACAAATGTGATATAATTTTTTTGATTATTAAAGCTGGCAGTTGTGTTTCAGTATTTCAATTTTGTAAGCAGGTGTTTTTGCTCAAGGTTATCATCCCATTACTCTGATATTGGCTCATTCCTGTTAAAGACTCTAAATGGGGCTCCCGATCCTGTATCCTTGACAAAAACTATAGCTATTGATGTTCATGTATAGGAGAAAATTGGTTGGTAAGAAAACTGTCTGCACTTTATTAGAACGACACTTATGGAATGGAGTGTCATTTAAATGGAAAAACATTTTTAATCAAAGATCCTCACTGTGAAGTTCGTTTTTTGAAGATAAGCAACTACGTGAATGCCCAAAGGTACATAAAAAGTCAAATAGAAAAAGAACTGCCATTGTTGCGCGAGTCGGTATAAAATCCCTTCTTAACATAATCACATTACTTTTAAAGAGTTACACTAATGAAAACTGGAGGGCATTTAAAGTCCAGTAAACAACTAAAGATACAGTAAAAAGAACAATTAAACTGGATAATAATGTTTGGAAGGCACAATAAAAACTAAGATAAGAAAGTACTTTTATATTAGACTCTGGGGGCAGACACAGGGTCAGAGAAGAAGTGGTAATCTCCACAGCCACAGTCAAGTGACTCAATTACCACATTTGCTCTTTGTGTTGACCCCTCAATTAGTGTGGAACTGTAACAATCTGCCCACCAAATACAGCCATTCATCACCAACTGCCCAAACCACCAGCCTGCTTCTCTGAGGTACCTCGCCGCAAAACAGGGCAGCTGGAGGTCAAATTAAAGTCTGGCCTTTGTGGCTGCCATCTTTAATATCCTCTGCTGAAGAGGATGAACTCTGATAGGTACAGAGTCATTACAGATGCAGTACAACATGCTGCCGTGGATTAGGCTCACAGGAGAGATGTCGGCATGATGCTAGTCAGAGCATTTATGGTGAAAAACTCAAGATTTTAGACATCTTAAGAAACAGAACAGAACTTATGGTTCTGACTTCAGGAAAAAGAAGCTATCATATTGCCTTTAAACACTTTTTTTGCACTGACAACTTGAAATATGTCATCAATCCAATATACCCATTAATCCTTGGTGGTTGACAAGGGGCTGGTGTCTGTCTCTTGCAGTCATTGGGTTAAAAGCAGTACACCGCGGGCAGGTCACCAGCCAATCACAGGGGCAAACAACAACTTAGATACACTCACATCTACAGGCAATCTAGATACCAGATGGCGTGCTTAAGGGAGATGAGAATCAGGTGGATTTGTGTAGTACTAGCAAGGCAATGACCAAGATATTTAAGATATTTATAATCAGTGCAAGTTTGTCATATTTTCTATAATGGGAACATTCCATTTCCATTTAAGTAATGGTCCTATTCGATTTGATGTTCTTCTAAATCTACTTGTATGTTTTGATGTAGTACTATGAACATATTAGTTTTATGGTGTGCCCAGCTCAACAGCATTATTGGTGAGATTTCTCCCTTCGTTAAATTTGTTTAGTATTCCATTGAATGGTAAGTTATATAGAATTTATTTAAGTCGGTTTTGAAATGATTTATTATGGTCTAAACTTTTACACTCAATTGATCAAAAAGAAACAGCAATAAGAACCACGGAGGGGAGTTTGGCTCTTTTCCTAGAATTGAAAGATATGCAGGTCATCTGCAGATTAATAACTACATCTCTTCTCCTCCTCTCAAAGGTAATGAATGATGTTTTTAAAAGGAGTGCAGTAAGTAAGGACAATGTAGGAGTAACTAAGAGAACGATGGTGCAGATAAGGCCTAAGTGGGTGTTAGGTGGGTGGTTGGCTCCCCACCGACTCCTGTCCTGCCAGACCATTCAGTGAAACGCCGAGCTCTTGGTCACGCTGTCATCGCAGACCGCCAGAGCCATGTTCCCCTTCTCCATCTCCTGCTGCGGTTAGGGTTGCAGGCACAGTAAAGAGCGAAGCAGTGATGATTTAATTATGACACAGGTTCATTCAGTCACGGCGATTAGGTTTCCAGTCAAGGGTGAACCGATGTGAGGTAAGTTTGGTTTATGTTTACAGGGACACATGTTGGATCCCAGACAAAGAACATTTAATCTCCCAGGACGCGGGGTCTCCTGAGGGAAAAGGTCCCATCCTGCGGTCCTACTCGGCTCTGAGGAGAGCAGGACCCGTCTCTCCGCTCTCAGAGGCCTAGTTTATTCATGATAGATAACTTTCCACTGTCCTGCTGCCCAAGCCGACTCATCTCCTGCTTGGCAAAGTGAGTGACGCACCTTACCTTGGGGGATTCAGTTACCCTGAACGTGACTTCACAGGTCCCTGACTGACTGCTTTGATTAATGGCTGAAGGCTGCTGGTGGGCAGTTGTGATCATAACTGACATTAATCTCAACCTGCTGATTAATCAATCTCGTGCAATTTACAGCAACGGACCCATCTAGAGAATAGCGGCTCGTCCATTGTCTCGCAAAATGAAAACGCACCACTTTAGTCCGTCATGACTCCAGGGTCGTCTCTTCACTTTTCACTTTAATAGCTCCCTCTTCCTTTAAACTCCGATCAATACCTTTTAAGCAGAATTTGCATTTCATAATTAAAGCAAGCGAGAGTTATCAATTTGGAGCTATTATGCACCATGCCTTATGGTGTCTGACATTTAGTTGTGATTACACCAGTGTCTGTATACTGTCATGGAAGTCATTAGACTGCTGTCATCACAACATGTTTTCCTTGCCTCATTAACACTGCTTCCTTTGTTGTGCTGCGACTGTGACATACAGCATAGAGATAGCTGAGAATATAGGGGGAAAAAAAACAACAAAATAAGTATTTATTAAGAGGAGTTTATCTTAAATAAACATTTAGGTTTAAATGACGCAACATCTCTCCTTGAACCTTTTCCCATTTTGTCTTATTACAACTTCTAGCTTAAAAGTATTTTGGGCAGGTTTATGTATCAGACCAACACGTAGTACAGCAAAATTGACAAGTGAAAGGATGTTTTTGTTTTTTGTTAAATAGAAATGAAATTGTTTTTATAGAAATTAAAATCTATAAAAATCAGATTTTAATTTAGTAGAAAATAAAATCAAATAAATTGTCCAAAACAAGACAGAAATTCTCTTACTAACCTCACATCTTGACAGAGACCAAACTGCTTATAGGTTTAGATCAAGATGGAATACACATTTGTACGTATAACATCTGCATTTCTCTCAGCTTTAAATCAAGCCATATTTTATAGGAATCTGCTAAGAAATGATGACGCATCAGAATCTCCATCTTCGGAACAGCATGGTTTTGTTGCCATGACTTGATGCATAGTAATGGTGCCTGTGAGCGGGTGTCACTAGCTAAAGCAGCAAATAGATGCTGTCCAATCCACTAATATATATCGATGGCCTAACCAATCCCAGCCTCTGACAGATGTCATGACAAATAGATAATCAGTTGTTTTCACTTCACCCATCAGTGGTCATGTTTGTTTTCTGACCGACATTCATTTGTGTATTAAAGATCTCCGATGATTGAATACTTAACACAAATGTGCAGTTGCATTTAACTCACAAAGCAACAAATTAAATTAAAGCGTAAAACATTTTATATTCTTTGAGAAGTACCTGTAATCCCTCAGGCTTGTTTTATTGCTGCTTTAATTTAAAAAAAGGTGTATTTATTTGTGTTCAAAGAATTATTTTTCCTCACAACAGCCCGACTCTGCCTGACAGCTACATGGAAAATACCCAATGGAGCACCTACAAAAGCAATCTAATATAGTATTCTCCATGACCTGCTCCACAAAAATAACCCATGTGTAGCGGTCAGCCTGGTTCGCTCTTACAAAAAGACACTGCATGTACATGAGCTAAAGCACAAAACAAATTATAAAGCGGCTGAACGGCCTTGAGGCTCAGAGCGTTTTACAGCGGCTGCAAATGGAGGAAACATCACCAACATGTATTTGTGTCGGGAGCTGCTTGAAGCCAAATGACACCGTTAGTGTTCATAATCAATTCTGTGGGATTAGTTAAAAGAGGAGGAGAAAACACAAACAAATCAGGGGGCTTCTTCTAAAACAGCACCATAAAAATGTAGAAGCATATGGATTTTCTGGAGTGCTCACTTGTGTGAAGAGTTGTTGGGCTTGCAGTATTGACTTTCTCAGAACGGTGGAACCGTGATATAGTTAGAGCGCCTTTCCTCAACTCTAATTATGGTGTCATAAACGGGGGAGACCATTAATGAAAACCACTCATGGCTTTAAAACAGCAGATAGGATTTGGAGGGCTGGCAGAGGCGTTGGGGCAGCCGCTGGTATCAATCACAGCCAAGTACTCCTGTGTGTCGTAACAAGAACGAGAGGTGGTCAATAAGTCAGCCGAAGAGTCAACAGACTGTAATAGAGACACAGCGGAGGATGGGAAACAGAGGTGTTTGACCCGAGACTGCCTGTCATTTTCACGAAGCGGTGATTGTGCATCATCTGGGACAAAAGGGCACTCTGCCATGTGTTTGTCTGCACAAATCAATATCAAAGCATATCACTTTATGCCATCAGTGTCCAACAATATCATGATTGAATAAGATAGAAAACTCCAGAAGGCTCTGCTTTTGATCTTCTTGTGCCACAAAGTGCTAACATTGATCTTTTAGCTATGCAAAACAGCACTTTAAGAAAATGTGTACAGAAATTATGAATTATTATGGCACAGTGGACTTCTGACAAACATTTGTTGTAACAAGAAGGATTTTTGGTTCGTCTAGGTCAGATTTCCGTAAACAAACAAACCTCTGTTTTCTGGTACTACAGCATTTCCGTCTCTGTGCGCTTTATTGGTGACTCAAAACTGGACACACAGACTAAGCGCTTTGCATGAATCTGATTTCTATATTATAAATAGACAATTTAAATTTGAAAAAAAAACAAAAAAAACAGATACATACAAATGAACCGCAGTGCAATACTAAGAGGTTTAATCACTAACACTAATGGTATTACTGCAGTAAAATAACGGATGAAGTTGCACGAATCAATATATTATACAGAGTGGTACAATGGTGATACTCTGCAAAGACAAGTGTTAGAAGTATAATTATTTACTGTTCATTAAGTCAGACTGAGAGGAGAAATTGTGTAGCTCCCGTAATTAGCTCTCCTACTTTACTGCTCTGTAAAAGTATAGCTTTACTCTTATAGGCCTATTGCATGTAGCAGTGAATGGCTTTAATTGTAAAATAAAATAAAAATATGGATTTTAAGCATTTTCAAGAAGACATGCATGTATGTTTTCTATAAAAAATGAATACAATTTTAAAACACACCGAATATTTTAATGCCATCTCCTGATTGTTGAAGCTGGTGTACCCCGTGAAAACATTTATGAGGTGTTCTACAGATAACGAAAGGCATTTCTTGTTATCCTGAGAAGAAATGAAAGTTAGGCGTTAATTAAATGATTACTTCCTCACTAGAAGAAAAGTTGATTTCACTTGATAAAATATTGTCCTGGGGAAAAAAAGTTTTGCTGAAAAATGCTCTGGGTCTGCTGAATAATACTGTAAGTGCAGTTTTTTCAAATAATCTGATTATTCATCATTTTTGAAACACCACCACAATAGAAAAGTCTCTTCATTTAGTAAGATTACTTCTTCTAATAAAACTAATGTGATGCAACAGAATTTGGAAATCCAAAATAGTCGTATTTCAGACACTTTGAGTAAGCCCGCCCCTGGTTTAACCCTAACATCATGCACTGAGAAGTTCCCAAATAAGTAAAAACTTTACTACAGTAGCATCTCATTAGAGTCTTGTTTTTCTTCGTGTCTGTGCTGCTCTTTCAGTGATGATGTGGCACGTTGCACGTCAACATGCATTTACAATATGATAGCCACAGCAAAGCCAATTTGATTTTCCACAGTGAGCGGCAATAAAATGTAATTACAACATGTTTTACCATTAACTTCAAGACGGAGTCACAATATAGCCAAAGCAATTTCATGCTGCCTGTAAAAAACAGGATCCAACAGGAAGGAGAGGCAGAGTCATGGTTGAATGACAGAGTGTGCGTGCAAGGCACTGATGGCCCTCAGTGGGCTAAAGCACAGAGCAGACCACACACGCACACAGACACAGACACACACACACACACACACACATATATATACTCACTGTGGACCTAAACCATACAAATCCATCTCATACACATGTTAGATAAATATTCATATGCAATAAACTGTATCAATAAATCCTCAGAGGAGTGGAAGCTATTCCACAGCAGGTCAATAACTGATTCCACCAGCAGATAATCATTTTTCTCTCAATGGTGGAGCTTGATATGATGTCGATACGTGCTGTCAGAGTTCATTCTGGCTGTAGCGGTTAGAAAGAGCATCACTGAAAGGATATGGCACCTTCCTATTCAGCTCCATTGATCGGGAGGTTGCGTGTTAGTGGTGACAGAGAAGCGGGTCGGCACATCTTGTGTTTTATGCTGCGTTTTGTATTAATCTGAGGCTACGGGGCACGTGGAAGGTCTGCGGCTCAGTTTGACCGCAGGAGTTGGGCCTTTTAATTGTCTCATTGAGACACAAGTAGCCGTGATTTGCAAGAGCGGTAGTGGTTGGGTGAGGGAGGGGTCTGGAACGGCAACAGTACTCCGATACGATGAACATATACAATCAGTCAGGATAAAGATCTCACCCTTGGCGGCGTGAAAGGGGGAAGTGAGCAGTGCTCGGGAAAAATCAATACGGAACCACTCATTTTGGAGGGACATGTGTGTCACAGTCAATAGGAGTTAATAGGCTGGGTTGTTCAGCGAAGACAGGCGGCTTGGGAGAGCAGCCGCGCTCTGACAGCTTAATACATACTGAATGGAAAGCCGGCTGCATGTAACAGTCACTGTGGACATGTGGAGTGTGGAAGAGAACCTGATGGGTGCAGGCAAAAGTTAATTATAGAACAGAGCTGAAGGTCTTAGACACAGAACTGCAGAATTACCCGTCCAGTAATCAGAACAGACGGAGGCTGCTGACCCTCAGTATACAGATTGCCAGCGCTCACCAGTTAGCACCAGAAAACAATGTAAGGTTTGCGCTGTGGGAAGGTTTGCAGGAAGCTCCTCATCTGACATACACGCTTCTGCTTTATGGTTTCATTTTTTTTTTAAGTTATCCAACTCCATAGGTGTCAACAAGGAATTGGCAACAGCTTTATGATAGATTGATAAATGGTTAATCATTGTGTGATTAAGGCATGTAAACACTTGATAAAGCTTTTATAATCAGATGGTGCTAACTTTTACTTTTGCTCTTTGGGTGTTGATCATTTCGTCCTTTCAACTTTTATGATTTCCAATTTTATCATTTTGTAACTTCAGGTTCAAAACTGGATAATTTAAAGCAGCTTTAAACTTTAAGAGTGCACCCATTAGGGGTTCAATTTAAGAAAAAGTCATTTTATGATTCCCAAATATTACCTAGCAGCAGGAGGTCACCTCAAGTTGTATTGGTGTCATCTATGGCCATAATTGATCATATCAAACTGGAATCAGAAATGAAGTGAAGATGGGGTGTGATGGAAAACATCTTAAAACTAATTTAATATAATATGTATTTTTTATAACTAATAAAAATACATAAAAATAACGTTTTCTTGGGACACTGACTAAAATAAGTCAGGTGACAAACAGAAACTGAGCAAAAAGCAAAATATTCACTGTTTGGGTGTAAGGTAAAAAATTATAACGCATGCTTTAACTCATAGTGATTGTCCTGTATTAACATATTTTAATCAATGTTTACATTTCTGAATTAAGCCACAATCCAGCTTCATATAGCAACAACCCAGCTTTTGTAAACTTTGGGACAATAAAGGATATTTTTTATTCTATAAAGTTTGTTTGAGTTTGAAACGAGAGGCTCTCTGGAGACCCAAGATGGGTCCAGACAGATTTATTTGCACATTATCTTGTTTCCAGTTATTGTTATAATTGGTTGGGATGATGGGTTGGGGACGTTGTGGCGAAACAAACCAAAACACATTGCGTTCAGTTTCTGTGTTTTGAATTAAATCTAGATGCAGAGGGATTGGTATAATAACTTTATTAATTGGGGTCTTTAGGTCACACTATTCAGTTCCATAAAGAAAGATTGTCCTTTTAATTAGTGCTCATCAAGACCTAATTTTGATGATCATAATCTCTTAATTTTATCCAGCTAATTAATAATTAATTACAATTTCAGTGTACAGTTTAAATTGACAGTTGAAAGGAAAGGTGCAGGTCACTGATGTATTTAAAGAGACTACATTATTTTTAAACCAATTTGATAGTAAACAATCCTCAACGATAAATAACAGTAAATTGTATTCTTTAATTTTCTGAACAATTTTGCTTTCAGTGATTGGTGGCAGCTTAAAGACTACTGAGAAAGAGTGAGGGGAAAAGTAAAAGGGCTTCGGCTTCAAATGACATTTCAATAAGTGGAACAGAGCGTTGGCAATCCATTCCCAACTTTTCTGAAACAATTATTGAGATGGTACCTCCGGGCGATGTGTGTTCCCGGTCCCCGGAGTGCTGCCGGCTGAAACAGTAATTGACTAAATTGTAGAACACATCGAGGCCATTTACAAATTTGCCAAAAATGAATCGTTTAAAATGAAATGAGGGTGACTCTCAAATTAGCAAGGAGTATGATTGAGATGTTCCTCTGGGAATTAAGAAGCGTGATTTAGAGCTCGGCAGGAAGGAGCATCTGTGGGCAGTCCGGTGTTACTCAAACCCTGTCTCTGACTCGTATTTAAATATCAGCGTGGTTCAGCAGATTATATTTTATATTTAACAAATAGTTACACAGACGAGCAGGACTGTGCCTGAGCACACAATAAACCACAAACCAAACAGTAAAAGCCGCAAAGCTTTAACACTGAGCCACACAGCCGTAAAAGAACGTAACATTTATCCATGCAGTACACTGGAGCAGAGAGTGACTTCAGACTAGAGGCCATAAACCACTTTCTTAGCTCCAAATAATAATTTTTCTGAGAGCAGTGTGATAAATCATACAACACAGACCTCATTGGTTTAAACATATGGTGCTGCAAGGTGTTTGAGAATGTGATCTTAGCTACATTTTACAGGGTGCACTCATTTCTGGAAAACAGCGCCGAATTACTCTGACGGTTTCGGGCCTGACAGTCATGATTGATTGTTGCACAGACACTGTGTTGATTGTTGCCTGTTGTGCCGTTCCTGTGGCTCCTAGCAGCCGCTGCTTTTCATCTCACCCGGGCTAAACTCCTCCAACCAGTGATGAGTAATTACTAAGTTCATTAGCTGCGCCAGTGGCCTGGAGATTTGTTAAAACAAAATTTGTCAGCAGCTCCCCCTACCCCCATTGCCGTTGAACATCTTAGACTGGATTTTGCATTTAAAAAAACATTTTACCTATCATGTTATTTACCTTATCATTAAAACAAGCAAAATGAATGAAATAAAAGTCTTACAAAACTAACTCCAAGACAAATTTCCCTAAAGAGGTAATAAAGCAATTGTACTGTATTGTTTTGTATCGTATCGCACTGTACCATATTACATAATTTCTGTGATGATGCACTGCATCGTATTTGATTGCACTGCTTTGTGGTAACAGCTGCTAACACGTGCTTTAGGTAAGTGGGAGTGTTTAATGTTGCTGTGAAGGAAGTTTGGCCCTCCAACCTCTGTAAAATTGTTCTAAATCCACCACATTATGTTAACCACGGCATCTTCATTTAATTTAGATCCAGGTATTGTCGAGGTCAATCCAAGATCTGATTGCATTTGGGGCAACGTTTTAAAAATGTTGTTCTAGAAGTTTCTAAGGATAGGCAAAAATGCTCACCTGCAGAAGTCTCTAAAAAGCCTCCAAACACCTAGCATCCATCTTTTCATGACAATTTCAGATCAGTTCGTCTTTGTCCTTCTCTAGTCCAGAAAAATATGTTGAAAACTGGACTTTTTAGGCCGTAGTCTGGTCTAAATTTAGTTTTAACTAACATACTTAAAGTCTGGCATGGTAAGCCAATTTGATCAATTCTAAAAGCTTCTGTATTAGTCATTTAGAAAACACTTTTCATACGACACAAGGGCAACGCAAAGTGCTTCAAGTAAAGTGTTTTAATATGAAAACAGAAGGTAATTAAAACAGAAAACGAAGGGAAAATGAGCTAAACAAGGCTAAATATGGGGGTGGGAGGTGAACAAATATAAAATAGGTTGTTAACAGAAAGGACACTGATTTGAAGGACTAAGGAAACACAAATCTGCTAATGAAGAGACAATATTTACAAATTCAAAAATCCCAGCAAGACCCCAAATTAGAACTTTTTTAGAACTACGTTTATATCACGTATTTCAACTATATATATATATATATATATATATATATATATATATATATTTGAGACTTTGATAGTAACATGGAATGGTAAAAAAAAAAGTTGTAGACCTGGGTTTTGAACAAACTTTAAAAAAAAGAAAATAAAATCAACAAAACCTAATCATTCAACCCTAACCAATTTTTTTAAAATATGTGAAGTTTGTTCATTTAAGAGGGAAAATATGTACATTTTAATTTCATCCATGATTAAAACCTTTCCCCAACGAGACATTTCTTCTGTTTCGTAAAGAGCCACTAGCTATCTCACTACAATGTCCAAGTAATTTTTCTTTAATAGGAATATTGTTACTTATTGATCTGCACTTGTAAAGCCTTCCAGCGATGCTCCAGTCACCACAGCTGTCAAAAGCATAAAATACACTCCGATCCTTTGCGATTTGATGGGACACAGGTTCCCGCTATTGGCACAGTTCCAATGTTAATTACCTTCAACATCACATCTTCTCTCTCTCTGTCTCTGAATAGTCTTGCACAGGCCAGTAGTGTCCCACCAGAGGACAGTGGGGGGTAAGAGTGATGGGGTGAGTGTGGAGATATTGTGCTTTGCCTTTCTAGAGCTTGTGGTGAATATGTGCATCACTGAGTCTGGCCATTAGGCAGCATGATGTGCTTTTCTTTTCCAGATCATTTCATGTGGTCAAAATAGCATAAAAACACCATTTTGGTTCAATAGCAAAGACTTCAACTGAATAATCACGAGGGTGAAACTGTAACTATTACAGAGGTACCTCTGGGATAACCATATATAACTGGGGTGTCAAAAACAGTGTAGGGTTTCTGGAGGGCAAAGTGTTTGAAGTGTACGCTGTTGGCTTTTGCTACAACATCTGCTTTTAATTACTCAATTAGCACCATCATTTAGTCTCCTTGACATTCATCCAAATGGCAAATCATAGCCGGAAGTTGTTCTGTTTAAACAGAGCGTTAAGAGGAGTCATGAAAAATGCATACTCGATAATGTATATGGATACTTAACTAATTGAACCAATTAAACGGAGGAAACTGGTTTGAGTAAGAACAGTGAGAACAGAGCCCTCGGGGAAGAAGCTTTGACACCTCTGATGTACAGCCTCCCCTCTCCCTACGCACAGACACGGGCCTGAGGTCATATTTCAACAGACAAAAGGTTCTTGACTCCAGTCATACAGCAACAATGAGCCAAGAAATTAAAAGCCATTCAGATTGAAGGTTACGGAAAGCATTAGCGGAGTCTAAAAAGGAAAAAAAAAATCCAGGTTTTTCAAGCAACTTGAAAATGTTCAGAGTGTAAATGTGTTTTGGAAAGTCAATAGATTGCAATTTTATGTTTTGCTACATCACTGTGAGCTCCGTAGGTTTCACGTTTAAAGTGCACATGTTTTATTTTAATGGTTTTTGTTCGGATTTGTGGATCAACAACTCCTCTCTCTGCAATATGAATGTACAGAGTTGTAAACAACTATATGAGGGGACATATAGTTGTATGTCAGTTGTTGATTTTTTTTGGTCACACATCGTTTCTGATCATTGAATTTTATTATCAAAAAAAGATAACATATGTATGGCAAATATAATCAAATTATGACTTAATTTGCTATATAAGGCAAAAAAAAAAGCTATCCAAATCAACCTGTCCCAGAGTGAAAAAGTAATTACACTGTGTGTTGAACAATCAACCACTTTTTTGTACTGCTGAATACAAGTCCATTAGTCACATCCAGGCCTAATTAGTTTTTGACCTTTAAAAAGAAGAAAACATTAGGAATAGGATACTATATCTCAAAAAGCAACACATCGTACCTCAATCTAAAGAAATTCAAAAGTAGAAGAAAAACAAAGTCTTAAATATCTATCAGTGTGGAAAGAGTTTAAAATGGTTTTTGGGAAAAGACATTGACTACAAAAACAGAAAGCATAGAACAGTGGTGAATCCAAACTACCCCAAGAGCACATCAACAACTATTCTAGGAGGTCACAGAATAATCCAGAACAACATCCTAAACCTTGCAGGTATCACCCGCCTTGACTAACTTTAGAGTTCATGAGTCTAAAAGCTAAAACTACAGCTGAGCAAAAGGAACTAAAGAGCCACCTCATAATCGCCAGAAAGTATCTTAATCATCCCAGTTTTTGGGATATGTTCTCTAGACTGACAAAGCAAACTTTCTTAAAAGTGTATTTCCTGTTAGTTCTGGTATAAATCTCAGATATTTCAGAAAAATATCATCATATCAACAATCAAACATATCCATGATAGTTTGATGGTCTGGGGTTGCTTTGCTGCAGCACTTGATTTTTTATTTATTATTTTTTGGTCCTTTAGTGTTTGTTGTCTTTGTATCTTCTGTACAGCACACTGGTAAATGTTGCAGTTGTTTGTTCTATATAACTATGTTGAACCTGAACTTGAACCGTGCATTTATGATCAAAATCCTTCTAAAATGACAAAGGCAAACGCTGAGAAAATCTGTTCACAGAACTGTATTTCTGCGTCACCGCAGACATACCAACACATCAGCCCTGGGGTTAAATGAACACCAGCTCAGTTTAAGCTTACCTCTACCCAAAGTTAAACCAATTCAATCCCCCACCACAACAAAAAAATAAGAATGATTGTACCCCTGCGGTGGTGATTTCCTGCATGCTATGGATGCATAAATAAACATAGGCATAAATACACAGAGGACACTGACTGGGGCTAGCTGGCCAAGTGGGGCAGCTGTTATTAAAAGGGCTATTTATCACTGTCACCCCTCTCTGGTTCCCATCCTTCTCTGCCCTCCAGCGATGTCACTGGGCTTCCCGGGAACAAAGTGGCTCATCCCACCAAATGTACCCCCCCCCACATCACAACCAAAAATGCTCTGTAAACACGTGCAACTTTAACCACTTCTACATGCATAGTGCACCAGAACACTATTTGCTTTCTGATCTGATGGCTTGCCTGGAAAGAATAATAATAGTAAAAATTCACAAGAGCAGGCAACGTAATTCATTCGATTTCTGGAAAAAAAACATCTACAGCACAACTATGCTGCACACGCCGTTCATTTTCTGCTCCGTTTCTTTATTGATCTTAGCCACAATTATCCACTTTTCTGAAGCACTGCATTAAGTGAATTCCCTCTTTGTTGGACAATAAGTACAGAAGGTTGGCTAAGTCAACCTATTCTTCAGCCTAAGGGGACATACTATTTCTCCAGCACCCTCATCCTCATTAGCAAGACCTGATAATAAAACACACACACACCTCAATTAGCTCATCCAGGGTGAAGGAGGAAGGCAAAAATAAAGTCTTCCAAATAGCAAAGAAGACCATTATTGCACATCCAAAGTGAAATATAAAGATCTTAAACTGCATCACAGCACTAAAACAACCCAGTTCAGTGGGAAATCAAACGATAATCAAAACACAACATTCAACCTGCCTGGATTTTGGCAGGCACTTGATTTTATAGTATGTCAAGTGTAAAGTTACAGTAACGACATATGGCACCAAAAAATTACCCAAAATGCGTAAGAAACGACTTGCCTCTGAAGGGAAATAGAACATAATCTGGCAATTATCATTAACAAGAACTGTAGGAAGTGTAAGGTAAGGTACGATTAAGGATCCGCCTTGTACTGATAACGCAACAAAATTGCAAATGTCAAACAACAGTGTTAAACAATAATATTTTTTACCTCTTCGATATATACGGTAAATTCAACAAAATAAAAGTGACAGAAAACATAATCCCCTTTTTCCTTAAGCAGCAAAAAAACATTTGCTCAATTCATTTATAGAGTGCCCTTTTTTTTTTTTTTTTTGCCATAACACCATGCATCAGCCTACTTTCTTAACACAGAGCTCTACTCGCACTAGTGGTCTACAGATCCCATAAACCTCTCACATGCAGCAATCCACTCACGATTAATGAAGTGCTTACTTAACCAATTTAAACCCTTAATTCCTATTAATTCAACATAATAGCCACCATCTCAAACAGAATTAGCACCACTCTAGCAGGAAGCCTGCAAATCTCCGAGGGCCAGAAAGAGTCAAGCTGGCAAATTCCACATTCTTTGATAAATATGTAACAGTATGTATATCACTGTGAAAATGCATAACCCTCGTGTAAGACCCCTATCAAGTCTGCTTTACACCTGTATTACATTTCTTCCTCAATCAGCAGCTTTTCTGAGACGCCGGCCTCCCACGAGGAGCAGAAACCATTACAAGGCAGCGCAGCTCATTTGCAGAAAGATTGGAGATCACGCCGCATCAAAAAAAAAAAAAAAAAAAAAAAAAAAGGCATGTGAGACATTTCTCAGGGCAAAATTGATTTATTCCATTTCTAGGTTTGCATGCAGCATCAGTATCAGTGTATTTAATGTAAATCCCCAATCTGGAGCTGATTTGCTGCGTGGGCTGCTGCTTACCGTGCAAGTGAGAAACACGCCGATCGAACGGCACAAAAGGTGGGCTGTTAAATGCAAAATGAGGGTACGTGCCGCATTTCTTTACGCATGGATGTCAACGTTGCTTAAAGTAAAAATGCAGTACAAAACGAAAAATAAAGTGATTGAGAAATACAAAAGTGATCTAAAACATCACTTCCAAAATACTGTTCAGTAAATTAAGGGAATTAAGCAAATGAAGAAAAAAAGAGCATTATCTGTGACTGCCTTCCCCCCCTCACATCCACATCTCTAAATCTAATGGTTTTTCCTTAAACATCTAAACTCTTTAAGGTTTTGGGTATCTAACTTCACAGGAAAGATTTTCCTTTTCTTCATCAAAAGTGCTCACTCAGCCAATCTTTACAGGAAAAACTTTGCTATCGTTTGTCGAGAGTTTCACCAAGAGCAATCTTCATTGGGAAGGTTTTGCTTTTCTTTATCAGGATCCATTTAATGCAATCGTTAGAAGAAAAAGTTTGGTCAACGAGCCATCCCGCTTTGGAAACTTGTTTCGACAAGGTAATGTCATGACAACTATTTAACAGCAGCGACTAAACTGGTAAGCTTGCAGTCAAGACCAACTACTTGCTTAAAATATCAGATGCATTTTGAATGTAACAATAAAGCAAAAAAAAAAAAGTGCACAGTGATTTCAGTATTTAATCTGCCTCTTTTTTTGTACTGTTTTCATCTAAATGTAGAGATTAAATATTGTGCAAGTCACACCATTTTGCATTTATTTGTATTCTGACCAGCTTTATTGGAAATGAGTAGTATAAAATAAAAGCCTATGTTCAGATAAACAAAAAAAAAAATAGTGGCAGTCTCCCAAATTACAGTATAAAAAGAAAACTGGCTTTCTGTTTTTCTTATCTGCTACGTCACTTGTGTATAAGCCACAAAGACATTATGCCATTCTTTGGTTGAGATAAAAATACATAAACAAATAAATAAATATTTCAGAATATTTCAATTTTCACTCAAAAGAAGAAAAAAAAAAAACAGATCAAGCACAGCCTGAGGCTAGGGGAGCCTGACTGCATGCTGGTGGGGGGTAAAAGACAGCCTTCGGGGGTGTCGAGGGCGTCTGTTTTTTAATGAGCTGAAACTTTAAATACTGCATAATATATAACAAAAATGGATAGCACATTTCACTCTCCTGAAAGAAAGTGGAGGAAAAAAAAACTATTAAAATCCATTTCTCCCTTAATGTCAACACAGTAAACATTAAGTATGAATGAAGTTTAATGTGATACGGCAACATCAACAAGAAAGGAACCAAAAAAAAGAAAATGAATAATGAACGTGAACTGAAAAAATGCAAGACGGGTATGGAGATAAGTGCACATGCTCAGGGCCATTGACTCAACAGTATATGTAAAAACAGTGAAACATTAAACTACAACTGGAACTTTGATAGCGTAATTAGTTTAAAAGTTATTGCTTAGTTTGCTAATTTGTTCGAGGTTGCAGCTGGACACGCTTTTGGACCAAAACAACCTCAACTCACAAATATTTCGACTCCCTAAAGTCAACGTAATAATATTTCTCTTTTCTCAACCGGAACTCATTATATAAAGCAGGTTACAGATAAAAAAAGAAATAAAAAATTACTGTGACCTTTGTCATCACTGGGGTTAAAGAATACAACACACACCATCATCGGCAGAAGAAGAAAAAAAGTGTTTAAAATATGAATGGCAACAAGCCAGAAAATATGAACTCCTATAGGATGAGATTAATATATCCACAGGCCTCTCCTGATGAAAAATAATGAGTCTTTTGTGTTTAAGCTGTCAGAGTATGAAAAAAATGACATCTTTTCACAGTAAATATTGTGACACCGTTGGCTGAGACATCAACGTGTAATTTCAGTGCCGTCCTTAAAGTGATCCAAGTGATGGCTCAGGTGTCCCCGCTGCTCGCAGAGTAAGCACGGAGACGACGCTGGTGGCCGATTCCACAAGCTCATATAATAATAACCTCTCCAGCATTAGCTGCAGGGGTTGCTCGCGCAATAACCGTTTCTGCCAAGCCATACATCTGTATGACAGGGAAAACGCTGGCGTGCTAAATAATTCATTTGCAGAGTGGCTCCATCAACTATTTCAAGGAGATTAAAGTTAATTTTTTTTTCTAAGGCCAAAGAAACTGAAGAACGCTGCAGCTAATTAGAAAATAATTACAACTCTCTGAAAGTTGATTAGCAATTTCACTGCTCGACATTAACAATTTACATTAACACTCCTCGGTCTGAGCACTTGTTCTGCTTTACTTACCTAAACTCTAATAGTACAAGTATTTAAAGATTTCACCTTGACAAAACTTATTACCAGCACCAGCTCGCAATTAAACGTGCCAAACTGGCATTAATTGTTTGCTCATTACCACTTTAGATGCCTGTTGGGTAATTTAGACACTTCAATATGGGACCAGACTATTAAAAAGCATCAATCTCGCCTTAAGTGCAAGCCACGTTTTGTTAAGTTACAGCAGACCATTTGAAGTTCAGATAACCAATACCCATGGTGGTGGTGACTAAGGTTTAATATGTAATGCTAAGCTTCTGTCCCACCTGAAGGGGAGACCTCCCCCGCAGTTTAGAGTGACTCAAAGGTGAAGCCCTGAAAACAAATACAAGGCACTCGCATGCTACGCAGTTTGGATTTCACGTCATCCTGTAAAGGCCGCACACAAAAGCTGCAAGACGGCTGCAACCCCGCGCAGTCGTGCCGGTCTGCGACGTGGTATCAATGCAGCACTTTGGGTCAAAGGGTCAATGAGTAATTAAGACATGGTTGCCTGAGCATTCCCCATGCACACTTTCAGTCCTGATGAAAGGCTGCCAATGAAAGGAGGAGGATTTAAGTGCAGCCTGATACCAAGGATCAGATTTCTGTAAGTGAGTCTAAATGTTCCTTGTTCAGGGCAATTAGTTTGATTAAAGTGATAGTCTGGTGTCTTCCTGCTGTTGAAGAGGATTTTGTGCATGCATACCCCATGAGATTCAAAAAATTTGCATACAACCAAGGTTACATTACCACCTTAAAACATTTAACATTTTTTTTTTTTTTTTTCAGTGTATATGAGCTTCCATTAAAATTATTGCACACATTTTGTCTCCTTGTTAAACAAGATGTTTTCTAATATCACTACCTGCTTGTTCTGGAGGCGGTACTGGTTCCAGTTTGGTTAAGAAAAAACAAAAATAAACGCATGATGAGCAACTTTCATAAAACAGGTTGAGAACAGGACGAATGGCTTGACATGTCGCAGCCTTCGTGTGCACAAAGAGGTCAAAAGGTGCATTGATTTCCATGTACAACAAGAAATTATTCGTTCATTTTCATTGCGTTAAAAATGAAGAGGCCAAGGCCTGAAAATTGAGGTCGCTGATAAACGCTAGGAACAGGAGACGCTGAGGGGAGAAATCAATACGGCAGTTTGTCAGCCTGCCTCTCAGAGGGCGCAGGAGTCTGAAGAGCAGCTAAGCCTGCGCTGTCAGCAAAGCACATTACCAGAAATCAAAGGCCAGTGAAGGCCCGAAGGAAGGGATGTACACGGCCCCCCGACAAAGGACACATTTTGGTAATTAAAACCTATTTTATCAGAGCTGTCCCGTCACTGATTTTTCTCTAACACTATTGACTATCTGTTGTGTGCAGGATGACCACTAATTCAACATTAAATAAATGTTCTGGGCTTTAGGGATTCTTTTTTTTTTTTTTTTTTTTAAGCAAAATACAACACATCATCATATAGACAATGGCTATATGACTAAGCACTAACTGAAACATTTTCTGTTTTATTTACATATTTTAGAGAGGCGACATAAAAAATAATTTCTTTCTATACAAATCACAGGAAACCCATGATTTCAAACCACATCTATGTTTCCGTGTATACTTTGTTCCTTATAAAGTTAGTATGCTTTGGCAATAAATAAACATTACTTCAACTGACTTCTAGTCAGTTTTACAGGGAAGTACTGAAGTAACTCCTTCATTTTTTCACAGTTTGGGGAGCATTTTATGTAATAAAACACCACAAACTAGTGAAGAATTGTGAAGTGGGAGAAATGTAACTTTTTTTTTCTTTTACAAATAAAAATCTGTGAAGTGTAGTGTGCGCATGTGTTCAGTTCTACTTTGTGGAACCATCTTTCACTGCAACTACAGCTTTTGGTGTACAGATTTACCAGATCGAGCAATTTTTTTTCATATGCTCTTGTCAAAAACCTTCAGCTTAGTAAGAAAAAAAAAAAATAAGAAGGCGCACAGATAAACAATTAATAATCATTTCAGTTACTTTATGTACTTTGAGCCAGACAGAGTGATGTCACTTCCAGGAACAGCGGAACATTACCAGGAGGAGTAAATCCAGCAGTTTGGTAGACATTAGTGTTTAAAACAGTAAAGCAGTGTCCACTTTTAGTACTGTGCACCTTCTTCTTCTTTGTAGGCAAAATAGACGGTGACGGGTCCAACACTCGTCTGCACTGTTTCTGCAGCTCCTATCACCATCCAGCAGCCAACGCCATAGGCCAAACAAGGGATACCTGCAACATTGAGACATGTCTATTATTTTCAGTCTGAAGTTTTCATCTTGCATACAAATCATTACAACAGAGGTCCTGCAAGTTTTCCATTTCAAAATTCTATACCCAGATTTTCTTTTGTTTGGAATTGATCTGTGATTGCCTAGCATTTTATAAATGAAAACTAGCAATGGGTTTGGAAAAAAAAAAACAAAAAACAACTGAAGTTGTGGCAATAACAAAGAAGACAAGCTACGTAATTGATGTAAGAAGAAATTAGTCTTAGGTATTTGTAACATGTTAGATTTTTACTATTTTAGATACTGAAATAAGGAATCTTCAGGCACTTTTCCTTTTTTAGACTAAAATAATGAAATCAAATATACCTTTAGACTTTTACATAAAGGAACTGCTTTGTTTGTAACCGACTCTGAAAATACTGACCTAGATTAATAACTTTCAGCATAGTAAAAAACTTGTCTTCAAAGTCCAGGTTCTGTGGAGGTGCTTTGGTGCAATGATATTTCACAAAAGGGAAGCAGCCGGTTCGCAATATGTGGTAATTGGATCCCTGAACTCTCCAGTTGAAGTTGGACAAGCCAAACTGGTCGTTGTGGATGGAGCTGTAGCGCACGCAGAACGAAGTCCAGGGTGGGAGTCTGCGCTGCTGCAGGTGGCAGGTCAAAACCTCCGAAGCTGCTGGCTGTGGAGCCGTTTTACCAAATCTGCTCGGAAACAGAGCGATGTGCAAAAAGATGCTGTGTATCTTCCGCAAAAACTCCTTCATGACTTCTGTAATAAGAACAAGGAGTCATCTTAGCTTTTAGAAAGCTACGGTTAACATCAAATCTGCAGATTTGTACTCAACATTTATCTCTAAAGGGATAGTTCACTACATTTATGGACTCTGTGATATTTAAAATATCTGGAAAGTCAAAACTGCAACTGGAGTACTCTGAACTAATTATTTATAATACAAAATACACTGCGTTTTGATAAAACTTTATTTAATTTAGGCAAATTTAAAATAGGTCAACCACCTGCATAGGTTCACTTCGGCCCATATAAGTGTTGAAAACTACAACACCTAGACAATTCAAACTCGTACAGTATTACTTTGATAAATTGCAAAGCTTACAAAACATACTTTATGATTTGTTGAACATTTAATTAGTTAAAATTCGAAAAGGTGAGTTTAAAGCTTTGAAAAGACCCCCAAAACACAGACTTTACAGATTTCCCAAATCATAAACCGTTTTTATCCGGTTAGTTTATTTTCCCCATTTTAATGAGCTCATTCTAAGGTGTTAAGTTAAAAAAGCTTTAAAACTGACCTCGTTATAAATTAACGCTTTCTCAAATCACAAACCATAACTTAAAGAATACATAATGAATATAAAACACAAGCTAAATTGTCTTAAAGTATTTTAGATTTAAAATAAGAACGGACTGAAGATGTCCTGATTCTCAGTAGCATATAGTCTGAAATACTAGTGACAGGTGTAACGTTACTCAGAGCAAACGGAACGTTTGAGACTGCTCGCTCACCATGGCAGATCCTGACTCCTGGAGCTTAGCTGAACTTTGCTAACAAGCTCAACTCCGGTGGTCAAAGTTCCAAGACATTAAGGTTTAAAAACATCCTGTTACAAAGAGCCGCATGGTGAGCCAGCATTATTTGCATCATTTGCACCTAAGATCAGTGATTAGGAGATATTTAGGTCATATTCCGCCTCTTCATCCGAGCTTAAATAGCGACTTTAAATCTAACCTGGTACTTCGTTCAAATCTATCCGGTCGGAAACACGGCGCGGTAAATATAGTTCTCGTTCGGAGCATCATGAACGTGCACGGAAGTTATTTATGTCCTGCCAGATTTTAAGGTGTTTTATGGCATTACCTATACGGCTACAATCAGTGAAAGAGTAAGGATAAAAAGGTAGTTACAAATAAAAGTTAATTATGTTTCAGGAATTGAAATATTTCTGGAGTTTTCTGTATGAGTTTACATACAAACCATAATGTGATCCATAGGCTTTCAACACAATTGAGTTTGCGACCACTCCACAATTTTAATATTGACCTTCTATAAAATTTACCTGCTATTTTCATTTTAAAAAGCAGTTTGGACTTGTATTTGGGCTTATCATCCTTTTGGAACACAAAATTGTGTTCAACATCCAACCATTTGAGGTGAGCTTGATGATCACATGCTTAAAAGCTGGTCATATGTTCTTTGGATTAAAAGTTTCACCATAAACTGTCCTAATGTACGTCTCGTCATATGTGCTTTTCTTGACCAGTTGCCCACTTGTCCATGTGGACAGCAACAAATTTCAGTTGAGCTGATAGTTATCAGTTTTGCAACATAGGTTTGTTTATAGGTCAGCAAACTCTCTGACCCTGGTAATACAGGTAGAGAAAGGAAGCTGTGCAATTTAGGTGTAAGCTCTTTTTAACTTTCAGCTCCAGCTTTTCAATAAAAAGAAACTTGAATAAAAACATAATTATGTCACAAACTGTCTGACATATTTATTTGCATTTTATACAAGGAAATGCTCCAAAAACAATTACCATTTAAAATGAGAAACATTAAGGAAGTCAGTAAAATAGCAGTAAGTTAGAATATCTTGTTCATACTCGGTAATAAAAAGGAAAAGAAATAAAATAAAAATAACATATCTTCATGGTTCACAACAGTTTTGTAACTTATTTTTAATTGTCTACTTACGGAAAATGTCCTTTGAGGATAGCATTGCAGACCGCACCAATCACTTTTTCGCTCAATAACCAAAGTAATCTGTTCTTTCTTAAACGGTGTAGAGAAAAGATACTAAATATCATTATCTGTCTATCAAGCTACCCTCGCTGTTCATTATCATCTATTATCAGGTGTATCTACTCTAAGAACACATTCACGTTGTAATCTGAAGGTTCAAAGAAAGTATTGTACAGCAGCTTTCAAAAGTCTACCTGCCTCTGTTAAAATGTTTTTTTATTTTTTATGTGTAGAAAAACAACATCACAATAAATCAATTTAGATTTTCCACTGAAAATTGGACATTTATTCACCATAACTCAGATGACAGGAGCTCACGTTAGTTTCATTCTTATCTCATTTTAACAGATGTGCATACACTTTGGGATGCCACTGCATATAAGAAAATATATTCAGTTTTTAATAGAAAATGTTTATGCATTTCTTTTCTAAAGTACGTCAAGGTAGCTGACAGAAAACTAACATTCAGCAGATTCATGACAGAATATTAAGATGTTTATTTAGAAATTTACATTTAATCAGCCTGTACATATCTCTGGGGTTCAATGGTGAAGCTCGTGTCCAAGCAGCAAGTTAATCCTTCAGTTGGTTTTTGTTCTGAATGATCACCTCCAGCATGTCCTCTATGTTTGTGATCACTGCCTACATAGAAACAAAGTAAAAGAAAATGTAAAGAGCAAGACATATTTCTTTGATAAGCATGATCCTACCGACAAAAATGCATCTGTAGTGTTGTTCTAATTACAAACTTTATGAATATTAATTATTTGCACTTTATTAAACAGACACATTCCAACTGACAAGCTATAAAAGATTATGAAGGTTTTATGACATGGATGAGGGGAAATCGTTAAGTCATTAACACAGTACCTCGAAATTGGTTTCTTCTTCCTTTTTAGAGGACAATATTTCCTGATGAATGACTGACAAATTCTGAGCAAAGGTCACCAGAGCTCCCTGGAGATCCTCCGAGACCGCTCTAATAACAACATTCCAAACAAACGAGTTTACTAATGATCCCCTTGTTGCCTGCTAAGAAACAATCACCTTGTTCATTTGATGGTTGTGGGTAAATGAAACTTTCAGCAGATAGCATCTTCGGTCTATAGGGGGATGAGCACAGCTTGATTTAACTGTTCCAGCGCTGTGCAAGCTAACGGATTTCTGTGATAAATATGTTGAATAACCCTCTGCTTAACAACCTGTGGAGTTTCTGATATTTACAAAACCAGAGGTGGCATCTTAATCCTGTGAAGAATTGTTTTTACGTTGGGTCTTGGCAAACTAATCGCCCTTTTAATATTCTTCAGTGCTTTGCTGTTCTAATGAAGTGAAATTATAAGTTCTGAACCTATGCTTGCTTCTATAAAGAGAACAGCGGCAAATTCAATACCAAGATTCACTGGGCGGTCGAGAAAGGTCAGAGAAACAACCGGTGCCTTTTAATGAACACTTCTATTTGTCTTAATCTGAAAATGTTTGGTGCTCAAGGAATACTTGAATCTTTTTAAAGTGGTCTTCAGTCAAGAGGTTTTGACTGAAATATATTTTAAACAGCTTTGTGTTTTGAATAGATAATTACTCTGGCTGGATATGCCAGTTTTGGGCAATTCTGTGTTACAACCAATCTGATGAGCATTTGGCTGAAAATCCAACCATCGTTTCATTCAAACTGAGGATGCCGAGAGGGTAATCTACTGCATGAATGTAGCAGAACCTTACTTCAAAAAACTGAATTATCCTCTTTAAAATGAGATATT
This sequence comes from Poecilia formosa, assembly GCF_000485575.1. NCBI lineage: Eukaryota > Metazoa > Chordata > Actinopteri > Cyprinodontiformes > Poeciliidae > Poecilia > Poecilia formosa. The sequence continues at coordinate 1,506,726 of NW_006800020.1, read as the reverse complement.
AGGTGGAATTTATTATTGCCAATGAAGGAATGTGGCAACTTTCCTTGACAAATTTCAAGGATTTGCCAACATGTTTCTCTATGGTTTCTCAAGGTTTCCCACCACTCAGTTTTAAAGAGCTCACATTTGTTTTATTCTTGACATAATATACAAAACCGATGCAAGAACAAATACTCACATCATCCCAATGGTGCATCGATCATAGCTGTCATAGAGAGCAAAAACAGTGCCTTGATTTTCCTGAAGTGGAATTTCACAAATTTAATATTAAAAGTAGATCCAAGACACAACGATGATTAGTTTTTCCTTCAGTTTATTCTCACAGTATTACAGGATTAAGTAGAGTGATCAATGAGCAAGTTAAGTACCATTAGGAACATATAGTTAAAATATTTAATATTTCTTATAATTTGTTGCATACAAATATTGTAGCTAAAGGTTCACTTACAAAGGTTGAAATGTTATTTTGGTTTCGCTTTTAGAATCAGATCGAAACATTGGAAGTAGAACAGTTTTTTGTTTTTTTTGTTTTTTTACTTCAGCATTCATTTCGCTTTACATGCAGAGCAGCCAAAAATTTATTTTGACTTCAGGCTCAGTGAGAAACCTTTCCTTTACAAAAAAAGTAAAAAAAAATAAAAAAAAATGTGATTCTTACCTTCTTGTTAAACTCAATGCAATTCCATTTGCATATATTTAAGAATATACTGTGGTACAACATGGAAAGGTTGGAATGAAACAAACGGATCCCAACGACTGCATAGCGACTGTCCACCAGACGCTGTGAAAGAAAAACAACAACACAAGTGAAATGTTTTGGTCTACTTTGTTTGTCATATCATATCTGGTGCTGTATGTCATATTAAAATTGAATGTGCAAATTTGGTGATAACATGATATACTAATTTTACACACAGCTAAATAGCTATGTTTCTTACTAAGGATTTGTTAATAAAGGGACAAACATTAGCAGGAAAATGCAGTGAGTTTTAATGAAAGTTAGCGCTAAGCCTCGACTTACAAACAATTCTATTATTCTATATTAAGGGATTATGTTTAAAAAGGTTTTCGTTTGTGTATTATCACAAAGTTAAAGGTTTTTAATCCCTTGGGTCACCGCTAAGTTTCTGTTTATGATCGATAAACCTGATGACTAAACAGCAGATGAAGTAAACTTTTGGTCCTTTCTTAATTAACTAAAGGATGCGACAGTTAGATCGAATGCATTAGCCTAGCTGTTACACAGTGTAACACTCCAAGCAAAGACCATGCAGTTTCAGGAAAAGAGAAGCACAACTGGGCTCCATAAACACAAAACATATTACTATAATAGAAGAATCCTAATCATAAGTAACACTATAGAGGCTGATTACTTAAAAATGTCAGGTCTTAGGAGGAAAAAATGTTGCCCGTTCTCAGCCACCTATGGGAGACAAAGAGAGCAGGCCTGAGCCTTGAGGAGCTCAGGAGATAGAGCCCATAACTCGCTGTGAAGGCTGTGTGTTTGCACTTGTCAAAGGCAGGGCCCTTACCCAACAATAAAAGTGTCCAACAGGGACTTAATTGTGTTTGTAATATGCAGGTCCCTAATGATGGCCACTATTGAAGCCATTAACAACAGCAGTGGCTCAACTGCTGCAGTGAAGCACCAGGCCACCAGCTAAATGAATGTTTGATAAAATAATACAAGTCGCAGATTAACAAGCGTAAACTGAGGCATACTGCTAATAAAAGAACTCCATTGTTTAAGTCCTGGCACCAGGTTGATGAAGTGTTCAAGCATGCATAATGAAAATGGTATGAATTATTAATGTGTTGATTATTTAGGCTCATCTATCAAAATGATAATGAATTCGGCACCTAAACACTCATTCACTTCAGTGTGTAGTTACAGTTTTTAGGTGTGCTTTCTAAAAGCAAAGATTTTACAAAACACACACACACACACACACACACAGATACACACACACACACACGCACACCCACACACACACACACACACACACACAAACACTGATTTCTTGCAAATGCTTGCTCAGACTAATTAAAAATAAGGGCTTTTTTATTACTTAGAAAAAATATTTTTTTAAAATACACAAAATATACATTTTAGTAATTAAAATTGTCATACCTTTGCTGCACCCTCCTGTTCAGAACATTTCTCTTTGACTGGCACTTCGAAACAGCCTGTGCGCCAGTTGAGCGTTCCTCCAGTCGCCATTAGTAGCATCTGGGTCATGGCAAGATGGTCACTGAATCCAATGTCCAGATCAATTCCCCATATCTGTCAAAAAAACAAACAAAAAAACATTATGAACTACAAGTTAAGGAAGGAGAAAGCAGAGAGTATTTCAATAAATGATTGTTAATCACACTGAGAGAAAGAAAGAAAGAAAAAAGACCAGTTATGTATCTCTGTGTGTCTAACATGTTTAGGTAATGCAGTGATATGATGACACAAGCAAACACAGAGATTTTTCTTCATATGTGGATTGAGTCTGCCCTGGGCGCTTTGCCTGGCTCAGGTCTGATGAGAACCAAAGTTCAGATATGTATGGTAAATGGCATCATTATAAGTATATTAAGGGGTCAGGTATGGACGTAGCCTTCTACTTAAACTGGGCTAATTTTGCAGATAATAACCTAATAGCTATGCCCTTTCTTCAAAAGTGGCAAATAAATCACCAGTGAAGGAGTTGTTAATAACTAAGTGGCAGCCGGCTGCCTCCTTTAGCTGTTCCTATTTGTCAAAGCAAGCGCTCCTGCCACCGGATGCAAATTGCAGCAAGTTTGAGCCTACAGTAGACCGAGTTTCTCTCTGCCAGAATGCAAACATATGTGAAAGTTTCCATTTTCTTATTTTTGAATTTGTGTAGAAAAAAAAATAGAACAGTCAAATTGTATTTCATGAATGATTTAACAAAAGTTAACAATTTATCAATGTGGTATGATTCCATTTTTATAAAGATGAACTAAAAAGTAAAATATATATTGCTCTCAATGACCAATAATAAAAACTTTGTTTCATTTGAGAAATGTAGTTAGGTTTAGTGTGGTATTTTTATTTATAAACTATTCAAAAGGTTTCCCTGCAAGCAAAATTACTGCTGGTAATTTTTGTGATGAAAATAATAATTTGGTTGATTTTCTCAAAAGAATAAGTTGCAGATACAAAAGATAAATAAAAACTAATGCAAAAATGAATGCAAAAATAATTATAAATGTATTCATCTTTTTTTAAATATACTAAACAAAATGACAGAATCCTTTGTAAATGTAAATGTAAATTTAAGCACAAAGGTTTTTTAAATTAACTTTTATAGTTTTGTATAAACTAAAAACGTGAGATTGTCACTGAAATTTCAATTTTTACTCAAATTTTACATAAAAACTACACTTCCTCCCACAGCAGGATAAAAAACTGCCAATGTTTATCCGGTTCCCTTAGTGCAGGAGGCATAGAAGTTACAACTTGGTTTGATGCATGTTTGAATCAGACTGTTACCTGGCCCTGCATGATGGACACACAACAGCAAGCCATTCACTCAACTCCCTAAAACTCATACTCCCGCGTCCCATTGTCGCTCTTAACAAAGCCGCGGGAAATGTAAGCCTGGATTGTACCTGTTTTCTATTGCCTTGCATTTTCATTAAAAAGCCCAATGCTGCAGCTGTGGCCCCGCTGCTCCACAATGTGCGCCGAGACTGCAAGGGCAAACATATGTGACCCACTTCTTCCCATCAAATAAAGTAGGCAGCTTTTAGCAACAGGTTTGAATCTAAATTGATGTTTAAATCCAGACAGGTTTGCCCATGTGGCTCCCCTTAGTCTGAGCTTTGTCTGTGTGAGTGTCAAGAGAAGGCAAGAATTTGCCATTAAAGTTCCTGCATCTACGGAAGCATGTGGTGTTTTATTGTTATTTATGCTGTCTTCAAATCCTTTACAATTGGATCAAAATTAGAGATAAAAAAAGGTGATTGTCAGCCATCTTGAAAAAGGAAAGGGGGGAGCTTATGTTACATCTGAATCGAGTTCAGACATTTCTTTTTTCTAATAGGAATAATAAATAAAAATGACTGCAATAATACAAAATATTTTTAATCAAATTACAAATCTTGAGTAGATGGAAAAAAAAATAAAAATAATAACAAAATTGTATTAAACAGTAAAAAAAACAAAAAACTTTATTCTATCAGTTATATTCTAACCCAGAACACACTACCCTCTAGTGGCAACCATGCCCAAAGCTAATCCAATTCAGTTTATATATATGGATAGATATATGTGTATGTATACTTAAAACAATTGATACTAGCCAAGCAGATGACAAGTGGTTTATTTCTATCAGATGAGCTGATAAAGGCATGAGAATTTCATCTTTTTTTTTTCTTTCCACATTTTTAGCATGTTTAAAATAGTTTCTGTGCTTCCCCTCTCCATTCTGCTGCTTCAGAAATGTGCAGAAAATGCTTTGCTTTTCTGCCGAAGAAAAGCAAAGCATTTTATTTTGCAGGATCGGATCAATAATAGTCAATGCTGCCACATGTTGGGAGCAGAGGTTAAACCATCATAAAGAAGTCCATTTCAAATATCATGAATCAAGAAGATTTCGACAAAACTTAATCCTGACAAATGAGAAGAGGCTTCAGCAGTGTGCTGGTATAATAATGTGATTTATTTCAGCAGAACACTGCAGGTAACCATCTAGGGGTTAAACACTTGACAGGTTATCCCCGTGAACGTACTAAATCACTTCAGAATGACCTACTGTTGGAAAGCTTCTGAATTTCTCTGCACCGTAAGGTTAAAGGGCACGCTTTAAACGGTGGAATCAGTGTATTGACACAATAAGACCTGACAGTTTATTAGAGGGCCTTGTGACACATTTCGTCCCTGTGCCCACAGTTTACCTCGTCTTGTTAACTGGATCCCTAGGGAGCAGTATATGTTGGAGGCACCTATCTGGTTGTGTGGATAAAAATTGATCTTTTCCACCCAATGTGGGTTGTAACAAACCAGATCATATGTATCATGACACCCTGAGTCCTCCTCTTTACCTTTGTGAGTCTCACCTTCTGCTTCATGGTGCTGTGGTCCACAAAGGTCGCCAGGCCAACAGACACATAACCTATGATATAGTTCTGCTTGCAAGCGTGAGCCACACGCATGCAGATAGAGTGCAGGGTCTCTAGGTGAACGGAGGTCTTAGGAATAATGGATCCCACGATGTCTAGATGACAGCAGCCGTGCAGCTGGTCTCCCCAGGACAGAATGGTCACCTCACCGTTGGGCTCCAGGAGCATATCCACAGTCACATAGGTGACGTTCTCTGAAGGGGGGTACGCCTCCACTACTCCACCTGAACAGAATGAATGCTGAGAAATGGCTACGTGCACAAAGACATAATGCCAAAAGAATTCAACATTTTTATTACTGATAACTTCACAAAAGGTCACTTGAAACATTTGAACTCTGATAACTACTAAAAGAGATATGTAAATGATTCAGTTTTCACATTTATAAAGGCACCCAGGAAACAGAAAAGCTCATTGAAATGTATAGATTTCATAAGTTGCAGGTGAATATAATATAGTGCTTGACAATAGGTGTCTGACCTTGCCTGAGGAAGATCTTCAGGAACTCGGACCAACTTTGAAAACGGGAAGATTTAGCCAGAATGGTATAATAGATCAGCCATTCTGGGATCTCTTCTAAATATTTCATCATCACAGTTTCCTGTAGAATGAATGTTGAAGCATAAACATCACATACCGAATTAAAAAAAAAAAATACTTGGAAATGAACTTGTGTGTAGTTTTCCATTAATTCAACTCAGAGTTCTAAAAAAAAAAAAAAAAAAAATTAAGTTGCATAATTTTGCTCCGAGCTCAGAGTCATGATGTGAAGACCCAAATGTGGAGCCAGGACAATGGCGAAAAGGATCATGTTTAATGAAACTGAGAGGACATGAGAGTAATAGTAAAATATGTGTGACAGAAACCAAGAAGTACATATCCTGAGAACTTGATTACTAGATGCAACACAGGTGAGTAAATGAGCATATGGAAAACAGGTGTTTAAGGTCAGGAAATTAAGACACTGAGGTAAAAGTAACATTAGCAATCAAGTCCACAGAAATAAATGAAACACGAGATGCAACAAAGTAATCAAAATAAACAAACTGAACTCAAACTCCAACAGACTGTGACAGTCAGGCCTTATGGCTGTTGGCTACAAAACTGCTACATCCTGTTATCCAGATGACTCCGGTGATTGTGAGTTATTCTTTAGACTTCAGAGGCTGCTTCAATTTCTGTGTGAGTGTCTGATGGATACTGCAGGAGTGTCTATCTGTGAGTGACAGCCTATTATCAGAAGGCCTCAGGAGTCTAATAGCTTTAACTCGCAGCCTCGAACCACCTGCCCTCAATAACAACTCTCTCCACTGGGCGGCTGATGAATACTTAAGCTAACCCCATCTATCTGGGGATCAATCAGGGCCTGACTGGGATCGATATCACTCTTGTTTCGGTAAATACGAAATGCCATTATGGTTTCACCACTTAATTATGCTGTTAATTTTCAGCTTTTGCTTTAGGTGTCCTTCACACAGTTTAGAAACTCAAGTACGCTATTGTCTCCAAAAAAGCTGTGCAGCTAAATGGATGAGAATATGTTGTCTAAAGCTTTCGCTGTTGTTTGATGTTCATAATGTAAAACAACAACTGGCAGATTGCAGTATGAGTCAGTTTAATGGACTGTTTGGAGGGCCTCTTTTATACACATGCTTCTGTGAACAATAATCTACAATTCCCTGGGAAATATCTAAACCCTTACAATTTTTTCACATTTTATTGTGTTACAAATACACATCTTAACCAAGATTTTTATGACAGATTCCAGACATTAAAATCTAAAAGTTGATGCATCTACTTGTATTTAAACTACCTGCTTAAATATATTGTAGAACCACCTTTCTCTTCAGTAACAACTGTACGTCGTTTCAGGTGCGTCATTAAAAGCTTTCCAGATCTAAAAACTGACTTTTTGCCCATGCTTCTTTTACACACCAGCTTAGGTTGAGACAGATCAGGTAGGAAGGATCAGTTTTGAAGTTTTGTGACAAATCTCAGTTGGATTTGCAGCTGGATTTAAATTAGGTCAATTTGTCACAAACTTTAAATGGGAATTTTTCAGCAATGGTTTTCTTTGATCAGGCTCTTCCATAAAAGGTCAGATCTGAGGTGGAGTAAACGACGACAAGTTATCATGTCCATAAATTCTTCCACCTTTACATGTGACTCTCTGCAGTTTCTCCACTTACCATTAATCAGAGAAGCATCTCTGGTTAATGATCCCCTAACCAATGCAGTCAGTCCAGCTGGTGGACAGCTTGGAAGATTTACAGCTGTGTCATTTTATCTTCACTTTTGGGCGATGGATTGAGCTCAAGACTGAACAAGTTTGAGACAAAGTTTTAAATAAGTCAACTCTGCTCTACAGTTTTTCATTTTTTTTGCTTGCTTTTTTTTTTAGTCTTTTACAAGCTGCATTGGATTTTATTTAGTGGTATCAGAATAAACTGGTTTAAATACAAAAGTGGGCTATACTTTTCAGATTTTTCTTTATAACAACCTTTCACAATCTTGTATTATTTTCTTGTGTGGTGTTGGTCAGTAACATAAATTACCAACAAAATACATTGAAGTTTGTAGCTGTAATGTGAAAAAAACACAAAACAATTCAATGCACTGTATGTGTACTGCTATACGAGAATTACATTTTCCAATAGAAAAAAAAAATAGAATATGTGAAAATTGAGTGAAAGATAATTTGTGAATGCTGATAACATATTTGTTCTCCCCTCCTGCTCTCCAGAGCATTACTTTTTTTTGAGTATATGGCGTCTGGCTCCACCGGAGACGGGACCAGAGATTATGCCGTTGAAATTCCAGTCATGTAACAGCCATCATCATATTCAAGTACTGTAAGAGGCGAGGTCAAATGCTACACAGTGATTCTCCCTATACAAACCATAAAGCACACAATGGCGCGGCAAAAAGTGTAAGGGAACGGTTGTCATTCTCAACGGAAGAGCAAGCTCACCCTGGGACTTTGCCTGTGCAGTTCACAGAAACAGCAGGACAGAAAGGAAAAAGAGAGAAGGGTATTTCACAATAAATTATTTGGACTTAAAGTACGCACACTGCCCTGTGATAGGATTCAGCAATGGCTTGGCGTCCTCATAAAGCAGAGCAATCTGGTCAGAAATAAAAGATGTTCTCCCCTTTGATTGCTATTTTATGTCTGTTTTTAGTGGAAGCAGGGTGTGGACAATAATTCTTATATGAAAATACCTTCTTAAAGGTTACACATTGTCAATGAATATCTAACTCATTAGTCCCATTAAAACATTAATATAAAGCCACAACAAACCATAACAAATTCAATGTTCAGGCAGTTTCAGCTTTACGCATGTTGTTGAATTTTTATGAACAAGAATTACTTATGAAATGAAAGAAAAAGAAGTGATATGCATTTTCTTCAAATCCCAAATTCAGATTAACTCTGCTCAGACAAATCGGTACACATCCGAGCTTCTCCGTGGTACAAGAGGCTGCACAGTAGACAACAACTGTATGAAATGTCCCTCTACCTCTCCAGTGGTAGTGATTGTCAAATGACCCATTTCGTTGACAAACTTAACCTAAATAAGGTTTTTCTCAAGATCTGTTTGTACACAGCATGATGGAAAAAATACTCCATCTGTTGAAGCTATTAGGTGTAATTTTTACCCTCTTGTGCCTAATGATCCATATGCAAGCTGTGTGAGCGCTTAAGTGTGTGTGTATGGCCCCCTTCAGGCATTGCATGGTTGAAGATCTACATGTCTTTAACCTCTCTCTGTGTAAATGCTAAAAGAGGCCTGGGGGGCTTTCTATGGGCTCAAACATTGTGCTGGAAGCTGCTGCGGGCCTCACAATATTTAGAGAAACACACGTGCTTTTCCTCAGACCTCCATGTAAGCTCTCATTGATGTGGATGTAATGGCTCCTCCTCCTTTTTGTACCCTTCAAGGCTTTGTTTCACTCAGCCAGAAGGGATCTAATTGTTGGTAATATTCCTAAGGAACACATGGTATATATATATATATATATATATATATATATATATATATATATATATATATAAAGGTTTTTCATACAAAGCTTTTCAGCACAGCTGTTAATTAAAAAAATATGGACACATACTGAGGCCAATTACTTCTCCAATGCCCCATTTATTAATTTTTTTATTTATGTATATTGTTATAATTATTAAAAGAGAAAAGCATTATCATTGACTTACAATTTAATTAGTTGTAATTTACTGTTAAATCAACTTAGTGGAAGATAGAAAAATTATGGATAATTACAATTCTTCATTCATGATCTGATCTATTTCGGTAAATAATAAAACTACCACAACTTTGAGATTCTTTAAACCAAATACTTGAAATGTTTGTAAGTATTTAACAAAGATTGACTATTTTCCTTTTTCATTTAGATTTCTGTAGTATTTTCTGCAGAATCTTTCCAAAATATACTAAAAAAAATAGATCTCCTGTTTCTTCTCTGAGACACAATTCTCCAGTATTTTTAATATTTGTTTCAATTTGATGAGCAACTTTGTTTACTCATCTTTTAACATTAAGAGTCAAACTGTTGTGCTCAGCCGTCTTTATATAAAAGGTAACCATTTCAGTCCATTTCAATTCATTTTAAGAGAAAACAACCAAAAAGAATTACTATAAAAATCATGCAATAAGAGGCACAGGAAGTGGGCTTTGCTTTGATTAAAAGAGCAAGGTGTAGAATAAAGGCCAGTTAAAGTGTTGTGTCCATATGGTCCAGAAGCCCCGAGGCTGCTGGCCTACACTGGGGGCCTCGGCACTCTTCTGTCTCCATGGGACCCCAGCTGGTGAAAGAAACCCCATTTACTTTCCCCATGCAGTCTCAGTCGCCATTATGGACCTTGGCTGTGGCTCAGCTCCTCTCTGCCATAATTAACAGCACCAAAGCCACAACAATTACAGCCCTGCACCATGCCTACCCCGTGAATCAAAGAACAAGCTGATGGGAATGAAACAGAGTGAGCCATAAGAAACTCGAGATGACTGCTGTTCTTTCAAATGGAATAAAAAGTAAAATCGTTGTGCTCCAAGCCCACAATCATTACCCTGTAATTAGTTTGCACAAAGCTCCCGGTTAAATGGCAAAATACGGTAATTAACACATGACAGAAAATCAAAGGCTACTTTGTAAGCATATGAGAAATAAGAGCCAGGGGCTCAGAAACTGTACAGATTGTATCTGAAGTAAATAAATGGTTTAGCACCGATTAAGTACATTTTATTTGTTTTAAATATAAATATGCCCATGATTATATCAGAATTCATACTTTGAAACCAAATGCTTTAGTAATATAAATGGCTCAAACCTATTCAATGGCTGTAGAATTTAGCTTTATAGAATAAATAAATCAAGCATCTGCTACGCACAACCATTATAAGGTTTAAAGATACATATTTAAAAGTAGTTCTAAGCAGGCTAGGCATTTTATTCCTTTAGGATATGTCGATACACTCACTGTAAATCTTTAGGAAATTCTGTGATTACATATTTTTGATCACGCAGTTTAATTAATTTTGATCATTTCTTGTTTTTGCAAAACAAAAAAATTATGAGAGGACGAAAATCAACACTGATAAAATTTAATTAACTATTAAATATGATGCTTTTATTAGGGAGAAAATAATTATGTGTTTCACTCCTACTCCTAAGTTCAAAGATACAGATAATAAAGAAGACTGCATGCCTTCAGTGTTTTAGTGACCAGTTTCAGTCTTGTCTTTTCATAAATTTTAGAAATGTCCAGTTTTATATTTTTATTTGCTAACCCTTTTCCTCACTAATGTCTGTTAACTATATGATATTTTGGTATTTGTGGTTTAATTGTACAAGATAAATGTCACATAATTTATAGATAAGACTTTGAAATTATTTATCATGATATGTAATTTTTTTTACATCACCAAGGAATTTCTTCTCAGAAATTTCTGAGAAGAAATTTCTTTATCTTGTACACAATAAAGATAAGATGAAAAAAAGTACTTTAACAAAGTACACTTTTTAGAGCCACAATAGAAAACTTTTTCACCAATTGCCATTTTAAACTAATATTAACTGCACTATAATGTAACTATGATCAAACAACAAGATTGTAAAGGTTTGATCTGATTGTGTAGTTCTGAGTATCTGAGTGCTTTGAGAGAATGTTTGTTGTGAATTGTAGTAATATAAATAAAATGAACTGAATTATGATTTGAGGCCATTTTAATTATAAATATAACAATTTCTCTTTTGTGTGAAGAAATGCAAAGGTCATAAACACGGTATAAACATTAACCAGCATTATTAGCAGTAAGTGGTCTGTTATTTTATGGCAAGGAGATACAGACATAACCAAGCGAGCAAAATTTTTACCTGAACCCATGTTGAGTGCCACAGATCAGAACCAAAATACTGGTAGCGCTGCAGGGCCCAGCTGTAGCACCCAAGGTGGCAAACGTCACAGTATGCTGCATCACGGCCTCCTCGCTGCACGTTGATCTTAAAGAGCCAGCGCTGAATGTGAATATTTTGAGCAATAAGTTCGGCCAGTGTTTCATAAAGCTAAACCAAAAGAAATATTTTTTTTTTATTATTTGTCTGTGATAGTGGGCACATGGGGGCTTGTAACTGTGCTTTTGGTGCCATACCTGGTTAAGTGCGTACACATCTCCTTTTCCAGGGGGTATTTCCAGTCCTGCTTCAGAAAATATCCTTCTTCCTCCAGACTTGGTGCCGTGGAGTTGTGAAACAGCCGGTTCTGGACCCAAGATTGGCACACGCAGCTCATCAGCCACTTCCAGGTCATCCTCATGGCCAACTCCACCCACTATATAGGCCTGCTTCCCCTGTATTTGTCGTTTGATTTGCTTCAGGGTGCCCGGACTGTACTTCAACAGTGTAGACAGACACATGTTGCGGGTCTAAAGCAAAGGAAATGAGAGATGCAGGCTACAGTCAATTGCTATCAGGGTATCTTCCAAGGGTTGTTCCTCAGCCTGATTTATCATTGTGTACATTCAATAGGTCTATTATTGAAACAGCCAGCAGGGTTTTGACCTCTCATGTATTTCAGCAGGTTGGATTGATAAAACCAGCCTGCGGAAAACCTTGCCTATCCTTCACTTCTTTAATGTGTGCTACCAACGAGCTCCTTGGGAATACAACTAATTACTTCACATCTGTATTTATTTGATCCACGTGGAATTATCCCTTCTGTCACTAGCAGAATGCGCTGCCAGCCACGGGTAGGAGTGATTCATCTCAGCAACACGTCTGGCACAGTTTAACAACAAAACAGTGGGAAAATCAATAAAAAGAAATGAGGAAGGCTACGTCATGTTGCGTGTTCGGTCTAAAACATTTTGGAAAGAACAGTTGAATGCCGAAACACTTTAGAGTTGCAAAATTATTTTTTTGGGGAGTGTTTAGGTGAGAAACAGTCCAAGAAAGGCAGCAGAAGTTTAATTATTTCGTGAAAACCATCTATAGACTATTACAAATGTTTTAATTAAGCTCAACATAATCGACTTTACTGTGTTTACAAAAGATAAAACAGAAGTTTAATTTTAAATGCACTGAAAAACATTAAACAGCTGCTCTCTCAGGACAGCTGCATGGTAACAGCCACCTCTAGTACCCCCTAGAGGACACTACACAAACTGCAAATGACTGTAGCACTCTGTGGCGGAGTGCAGTGGCATGCAGGATACACACCTTGAACTTTTTCCTATTTGGTTATGTTAGAGCCGAAAACCTCAATGCTTTCTGCATTGAGGTTTTCGGCTCTAGCATAACTGGGATTTAATGGGATTTTGTGCGACAAACCAGACACAAAACAGGGCATAATTGGATATTTGGCAGGTTGAAAGGAGAGTGCCTGCAAGCATCCATTTTCAAGTCTGCCTCTGACTCTAAACTAGATTTATGTCTAACATTTGAGGCATGAATGTGCTTTGATTAAAACTATTCCGTTCTTCAGAGTCATTGTCCTTCTGGAAACTACAGCTCTGCTTTTGTAGCCTTGTGGCAAACTATAAACAGGTCTTTTTTAAAATCTTTTATTAACAGTAATCCCCTTCTTCCAAAAAAGGTCAATTGAGGAATCCACAACTAATGACTTTCCTTTCAATGGATTATCTCACCTATGATGTATGTCTATGCAGCTCCTCCAGAGCAACAATGGGTATCTTGGCTGCCTCTCTGATTACCACTCTCCTTATCTGACTTGTCAGTTTAGATAGATGGCTATTTTTTGATAGATCTGCAGTTGTACCATACTCTTTCCAATTTCAGATGACGGTTTGAACAGAGTTCTGTGAGACGTTAAAGGTTTGGGATATTTTTTTTTAAAATGCTAACTCTGCTTTAGATTTCTCCACAATGTTCTCCCTGACCTCACTGCTACGTTTCTTGATCTTCATGATATTGTTTTTCCACTAATGTTCTCTTACAAATGTCTGGAGGACTTCATAGAACAGCTGAATTTACACTGACATTCAAAGTAATACAGATAAATGCAGTTTTGAAATCAGTTCGTTACTCTGGATTTTTTTGGGAGGAGTTGAATGAAAATGCATGCAAGACTTTTCAATTTTATATTTCTTCTTTTTTTTTTACTTTTCATGCACCAGTTTATGTTGGGTATTCACATAAATTACACCAAAAGTACTAAAGTTTAGAGTTGCAAAGTGATAAAAATGTAAAAGTTCAAGAGAGTTTTTAATAATTTTCCAAAGGACTTCTGTCTAATACTGCTGTAGCAACTTTTGCTAGACCATTGCAAATGCATTGTCATATTAGTCATATATAAACACACAGGTGAGAATGATCAACCTTACAGGGAAATGATCCACAGCCTCGGGTGTTAGGATAAGAAACCGTTTGTTGCAGGGCAAGTCCTGGTTGGTGCTGCTGTCAGCCCCATTCCTTCTCAGAAAATTGTCGTAATACTGCAGGATGTCTTCTCCCAGATGCATTGGGCATATGTAGATCACCTCCACATTTTCATCTGGAATCAAAAAAGGGGGTTTTTACAAATTAAATATTTAAACAAGGTGAGTGAGCTCTCAATAAACATCTCTACCTCTAATATCACACAGCCTGGTGATTTGGATGTTCTGGAGGATGTCATATTTCCTGGTGCTCAGTCTCCAGCTCTGGGAGAACCCTGTTAGAATAAGGTCAGGCAATTATTAAATTCACTTTGACACTGTACGAACTTCCAGATCTGTACAGCTAGCTTAGGATGGGATGTGCATGTCACTAGACTTGGGGATAAGGGAATTAAAGTCTAATCAGGCTGCACAGCAATCCGATGATTAATTCAGCGTAATAACTAGCAGGTGCAGAGCCTGTCGTGTGCTGGGAGTCCTTCTACACCATGTCCAGCCACCACTAAACTACATCCAATGACACCGCCAGGATCTTAGCCTGTGTGAGAGGGAATCCTCAACTGAATCAAGGTAATTAAATGATTGGATTCATGCTAATTAACAACAATGGGGTTCAACTTTCTAATTATCCTTGCTCGCACAGCACTCTCTGTAGCCACCCCAAGTGCAAATAAAGCACTCCATCTGCTAGTAATTAGGCTTAATAATTTTAGACAATCGCTCAATGATTTACAATGCACATGCCTGATTACAGTCTAAATTTGTGCTGTGAAGAAATTAGATCATGAACTGATCATGGCTTGTACTCTTTGTTTATTGCGAATGCACAGCAGTCTTTTTCATTTTTTTTGTCACATGCGTGCGGCGTTTTTGTGCACAGCAGTAAAATAAGACCTTTGCGCCTCTTGTACACGTTCAGCATAATGGTTTTTCATTTGCTTAATCTGCAAATTAAATGGCGATTGAGACTAAATTGTTCGGTTCCTTGGCACAGGGACTGTCATCATCTAGTGAGCGCTTTCCTGCAGAGAGTCATTTGAACGAGACAGAGTGTCTGAACCGGGGCCACGGGCTGGGGACAGCAGAGCGGCGAGATCGGGGATGACTGCCTCTAGATCAAATGTGTGCGTGTTGAAGTGTGTGTGGCGGGCGACAAATGCCACCTAATGAAGGGATGTGGATAATGGTCCTCTTGGACGACCGGATGTGTTTCCAGTTTTCTGCCAGACGCTGGGGACGGAGAAAAGAAGTGATCATGGAAGAGGCTGGCTGAGCACATACACAAACACACACACACAAATCATCTCATCGCCGCATGGATAAAACACACCAAACCAATCTCTCTTGGCTCACAGAAGCAAACCAAGCATAAAATACCATCATAATTAAATTAAGCGTTTACTTTCGGAAACATCCTCTCACAATTAATTCAATCAGCAAGGTACATGATGCTACTGCCAGGGGAAGATTAGCAGGCTTAATTAACAGGGTATGAATGTTTAAAGAGTGAGAACATGTTTTAAGTGCATGTATACACACACAACAATGTTCAAACTAAATGAACTTGTAGGCACTAATTAATATTATGTCAGAGCTTTAAAAGATGTTCAGGCCAGATGACAGCACAGATGTGACATCTACAGACAAAAGGAGTAAATTTAAATGCAAAAAAAAAAAAAAGAGAGAGAGAAAAGGAATCAAACAAAGTCATTTTAACAGGACTCCGATAAATGTATTAAAATAAAGATCTAAAATGTTTTATCTGGTGACTTTTAAAGTAAGATCTAATTCAAATATAAGTCAATTTTGGTAAGTGCTATTTTTTATTCAAGTAGAAACTGTCAAACCAATGAATTTATTGTCTCTATTTAGAATCTTTTAATCCACATGTGTCAAACTGAAGGCCTGGGGACCAAATCCGAATCCGGCCTGCCTCTAGTCTCTGGCACTTTGAGAAAAGCAATGATGTTGATGTGGCTCAAAATGAAAGTGAGTTTTCAAAAACAACAATTGAAGCTAAAAGTTTAAAAAAATCAAAAATTTAAAAGTAGATTTAATAAATGAAATGTCCTTTTGTCTTTTAAGAGTACAACTGCAGTACATTTAAAATGAATAACAATAGATGTTATTAATAAACAATAATAATAAATAAAGAACTACCTAACTATCAATTATAAGTATATGACTATATTAGATGTCATGCTTATGGTCAGCTTGATGTCTCAAGTGAACCCCTAAACTAGCTTTTTCTGTTCTCTAATTTTTGATTTCTTTTGATTTCATCCAAAAAAAAATTTGCATTTTTTTTTTCTAGTTTCCGATGTTGAGGTAAAAAATTAATAAATAAATAAATAAATAAATAAATACAAAAAATTCAAGACACAGTTAAAATATAAGTTAGTAAAAAGAAACATAAGTATTGATGGTACATCACCTCTGCTCTGCGGCGATAATTTATCAGCTGCCTGAAACGTTTGGCCTGAAGGGTTTTCTTCACTTGGCACTTTTGATAGTGAAACAGATATGACAACGAGATAAGTTCCGCTGCCATCTTGCGGCGGTGGTAGCACAGGTAAGAAGTCCTAGTCAAGTAGCGCCTCCACCAGGTCTGTATACGGGTAGCAGCGACATCTCTGCCTCCTTCTCCTCTGTAGCGTTGACCTGGGCGTGAGACCAGTTCTAATACCTCCCCCTTATTTTCAAGCAGTGAGAAGAGAGTGGCCTTTGGAAGAGTCTTTCTCCAACAATAATCAGATTCACGGAGTAACTCTATCAAGTATTCTCCATCAACTTTAGCCAAAGGCACTGCAAACTCTCGGAGCAGTTTAGTCAGGTCATCCAGAACTTCCACCACGTTGCTCCAGCACCAACTAAATTTCTCCTTGAAGCAAATGAAATCTTTCGCCATCGGATCGATTTGTCCCTTTACGATTGTAAAAGGGAACATGTTGGTGCTTGTATAAGCATCTACAGACTGGTCCTGCAGAGCAAAAAGATACAAAGTACAGTGTCTTCGAATGTATTCAAAAATCAGTTCACTTTCTCAGATTTTATCACATTAGAATCACAAATTTTAGTGCTTTTTGTTAGATTTTTACATGACAGATCAAGTAGTTTTGAGCTATTGTATAAGACGAATAGGTAAAATTGAGTCACTATGAGCAAAACTGATTTATAATGGTTGTATATCTTATTGACTAAGTGCTCTTAATTTGTAAAAACAATGTTAAATCCTAACTTTTTCTTCCACTACTTTGTGGGGTGGTCTCGCATAAAATACTCATAAAATGCATTGTTTGTGGTTGCACTTTTAAAAAATGTGAAAAAGTTAATTTGGGTATGAACACCTCTTCAAATGCACTGTAGGTGCATCACCAGAATATTAATAAATACCTGATGTGTTTTATTTTCATATTATTACACAACTCGTTGCAATGTTTTGATCTAAAATAGTAAAAAAATTGAAAGAGTTCAAACCTTGGTCACTTTGGTTTCCATTTGGCCCATGCTGTCAGAAGCTGTGATCTGAGTCGGTAAACTTGGTAAACCAGCCAAGAGATGTTCGGATTCACCAACCTTTGTGCCAACCCTGGATTCTGAATGCATCTGACATTTTGACTCCTTATGTGGCTTGAAATCTAATTCTGTCATATCCAAACACACACACACACACAAAACAAGGACAGTTTTTTTTTGTTTGTTTTTTTAAGTTGATTGAGTGAATGTTAGTATCCAGTCAATACTGTCAATTGATGGAGTAGGCATGGTATTTACAGTCCTATTTAACTGCTTTGGTGCATTTCTCAGAATTAAAATTCTCATAGCTGTTCCTTTCTGCTAATCCTAGAGCAGTTTCTCATTCCTTCCAACAAACTGCACATCTTTTTGGACATGTATCAAGAGCATTGTCTGCTCTGTTATAGATTTATAATCTGCTTATTTAAACTATATGTATGAAGAGTGAATAGTTATTCCCTTTCTGACTAAAATTTCTCATATCATTGCATGAGTCATTGAGCAAAATTGATGTATTTCTTTATCATTCATTCCTGAAAATGATTTCAGGTGAATCTCAGCTTTCACTGATTACATTGCTTACAGATGTGCACCGCTTTACCCAAAGGGTGTTTCTTAAACTTGTTTTACACTTTGCTTTTGCACACTGACACTGAAATTGACATGAATACTCACTTTTGAGGAAGGAAGTATCCAATTTGTACCAGTCATATGCTTTTGCGGGGTTATCAACAAGGTTTTGCAGTTTGTGCTAATTATTTCAATAGTCTGTTAATAGTGATGTGAGAAACTAAAGCAAAAGAGAAACTGTAAATTAAATGGAAAAAATATGTGTTTTGGCTATGCTTATATTTTGTACAGACAGACAAACAGACCTTCAGTATTGTCATAATAAGCTACTGTCTAACCTTTTTTTGAAAAGTGTAATTCCAGCCTGGGCTGAAGAGACATAATGTTGTGCTGAGCCGACATTCGAAGCAAGCTTGGTTTAATCACTGCAGACATAATTGAAAAGCAACAAAATAACTACTTAAAACATTGTGCTTGAAGTCATGCACTGAAAATATAGTTGGACACAAATTTTAGCAGATAGTTTGGAGGTAGTTATTTACAAAGAGAAAGAAAGAACTAGAAAGGTTGAGGAAACAGAAGCCTTATGCCAGGAGAGTGACAGATATGAGGTGGTGGTGAGATGACATTTAACCTGGTTCCAGTTCAACTTCAGGAAGATATTGAACACATTTTCCTTTTGCTTTGGTAACTGCAAGCCTCTCTGCAGCCTCAGGTTTCACCTACACAGAATGTTTCTTTAATTAGTATTGTTCAAATAAGTTAATGCATAAACAATGGAGGGCTTTTTTTTTTTTTAAAGAGAACACCAAAGTTTTATTTTGATTATTGTAACCTATTAAACACAGAAGTTTTTATTTTGAAAGTGTTTGTAAACTTCATTTTGAAAGTCCAAGTTTAAGGCCCAACACCACTAGCTTTTGAAGACGCTTTTATACAGTGGGATTACAGGCCATAACTAGGTTAAACATAGTTAGGGTTGGGTATTGGGGCATGAAAGCAAAGGGCAGGGTCAGCAGAACCATTTTCATACAAAATATCCTTCTCAATATTCTAACATTTGCTAATATGCAAGGACTAGCTAACATACTACAACTAATAGCATGCAAGATAACATTATGGCAATAAATGTAAAGAATCTGCCTGATTTAAAGTAGCCAGGTAAATCTGTAGACATAATTGGAAGACTTTACTTCTTCTAAAAACTCAAAGTGGCTGTTTCTCAAGACTATTTTCCCAATGTCCTCATGTTATCTTTTTGTTCTTCTCAGACCACTGAGCACTATGACAGACCATGGGTAGGAGCCAGGTGCTGGAACACTCTCCCCTCACAGGCACACATCTGTTTCAGACGGGGCTGGGGAAAAAGGTGCCACCTTTTGTAAAATTGCAAAAATGCAAAAAGCCCATCCCCTGGCACAGACATGGTACAGAAAAGAAGTGGGCTCAGTCGCAGGAGGCGGTAGCAGGCAGAGAGCCAGTGGTTAACAGTTGCGGAGGCTACGGCTGTCTTATTGGCATGCAGGAACAGGTAGTCGATTCTGTCTGGAGACAGCTGTAAACCAGCAGCCCATAGCGCAGCAATCAGGTGCCTGTTTCTTTAGGAGAATGCTGATGTGCTACAATCTGCTGTTTTCCGCTTTCGCTAGCCAGCACCTCCATCTCTCTTGGAGCAGTATGACAGTTTTGGCCCCTATTTGTCATGTCAGGTACAGATTAACAAAATCATATTGGCAAAGAAAGTGTATATATATAAAAAAAAAAATCTAAAACTAATGTCGACCTTTGTAAAGATTCGTTTGTTTGCTATGATAGGGGCTAGATGTCATCACTAAGTCAAGTGACCTTTATGTCACAGTTTGCCTGAACGAGCGACTTGAAGAATCTAAATTCAGGCTTCTACCATTACTCTTTACTCCACTATAAAGTGTCTGAGGATGTCAAGAGTAAGAACTGACAAAAGTAACAAGTAATTATATAAAATGTGTCCGAAATATAGAGATTTATTGTTAATAAAATATGCAGAAACAAAATTTGCCAAATTTAAAACAGTGAGCCTTTATCTTTAAAGGCTCTAAGTGGAAGTAGAGATTATCTCCAGCAGTCATTGGGCAAGAAAAAGGGTACACCTTACAGATAAAGTCTATAAAATAAGAACTTAAAATATTAGTGATGCAACAATCAGCCAGTACCAATATCCAGATTTCACTGAAGTATAACGTTCTGATTCCTAAAAAATACAACATATAAAAACATATTGCAGGTTTGTCTCTAGAGGTTATTGTTTTAAACGAGTCTCACTGATGCGACAAAACAATGTCAACATTTTGTCTTTAACTAAGTAATATAACCAAAGTACATTTGTCCATTTTTAGGTTGGAAATTTGTAAATATAAAAACAAAACTGATTTTTTTTTTTAGTCAGACTGCCAAACAAAGCCTGTCATGGAAAGATTGGCCTATTTTGTTCTCTATCCAACTGACTGGTGAAATAGTAGGGCTGTGTAATAATATTGATTTTTGCGATATCGATATTTTCTTTCCTAGAAAAAATTCGATATTCATCCGCAAGTATCGTAACATCCAACTGTCACCTTGCTCACTCACTGCTTGCTTTGCCGGGAGAGTGATTAGGTCATCAGGCTTAGAGTGATTTCTTCAGATGTTAAGTGTCAAGGTTAAAAAGGTATCAAACTATTCAGAGCAGGGTACTTGGTGCACTTTATTTACTTTACAAATGCATGTAAGCTACAGTTTGCACTGTTTCAATTAAAAGAAACATGTTTTCTCACCACTTCTTTGATTCATTTTGTCCAGCTGTCGAATTTAAGTCTGTGTCCATGTCCAACCAGAGCCAGGTATTGTGTAGATGGTGCTTTCAATCAGTTTTCAGTTAAATTAATTCAATCCAACTCTATAACAGTCACACCAAAATCACTCTGTCCCTCTGAAATCTTTCAGAAAATCGCAAAAGTGTATTGAATTGAATCATTTGCTGAATATCGCAATATATATTGTATCGTGAGCAGAATATCGTGTATCGTATTGTATCGTGAGATTATTGTATCACTACAGCCTGTTGAGAAAATACATTTAAGATAAGCTAGTTTTAAAACTTAACATGCCTTGATTCAAATGGCCTAAATTGTGGTTTTAAAATCAGTAACGTATTCTGGCCTATTGACCTTTATGTTACCTGTAGTTACAGCAGACGGTTTGCTAGGATCGTTTGAACTGCCTTTTGTCTGTGTGGGAAAAACAATACAGTAGAAGTTGTAGCTTTTCACACTCATCTGTGAAAGGCCGTAAACACGGCAGGAGTTTCTGGCTTGAGAGAGGGTCAGAGATAGCTCCTGGTTGGATGAGCAAAGATACGCCTTATTTGAATAAATTAAAGATAAGAATGCGCCTTTTACTATAAAACTTTCTACACAGAAGTAACACATTAGATTTGCTCTTGCAACTCTCCAAAGATGTCTTTGCACATCTTTGCTTTTCTTTCTTTTCTTCTTTCCATTTATGTCAGGTAAATGAATGTATGTCTCTGTTGTTCTGCAGTTTCTGGTGTAAGTTTATGCATTGTCTTATATTGGATTAAACTCTGTAATTCTGTGACGTCAACACGCATTGTTGTTTTCCTTGTGGCCACACGCGGCCCGCCGAGAGGACCTGGGATCCAGAGGAAGAGAAAGCCAAACTTTTTCCAAAGTTAACCAATTTAGATATTCTTCCTTAACAAGCCCTATGAAATAGATCATCTGTTTTTGCCACATCTAAAGTTCTCAAATTCCTTTTGCAGTTTCAAAATCAATGCATATCATTTTGTCTACCAANAGCCCTATGAAATAGATCATCTGTTTTTGCCACATCTAAAGTTCTCAAATTCCTTTTGCAGTTTCAAAATCAATGCATATCATTTTGTCTACCAAAGTGTGGTTAATGATTTTTGGAAGAACAAAATTGGTATCAAACATCCTCTAGAATAAGAGGATGTTTTAGCTAGTTATAGCTATAGCTATAACTATAACTATAACTAACTATAACTATATTATAGTTATGTTTATGAAACAATTTATCATGGCTCTCATAAAACACAGTAAGTCATATTTAGCATACCTCCAGCGTTTGAGCGGATTGTTATCTGCTCAAATTTCTCCCATCTGGGAATCCAATAAAAGGCCACTTTTCTTGTCTTTGTTAAAAATGCTTTGTTATTGGACTAAAGGGGCTAGGTTATGGATAATAACTTTGCCAATGATTTTTTTTCCTTCAAAAAGACAATAAATGTTCTAATCTGTGGCATCTCAGCCTCCTTCATTATCCATAACTCAAGCAGCCACCCCAGGGATTCATCCTGAGCCCTGCTGCACACAGATGTAATTTTCCTCTGTTGGTGTCTTAAGCAGTTGCTCTGTGATATTTGCATGTGCGTAATATAAAAACTGTGATTCTTGGGACAACCAGAAGTGGATAAAACCTAAAGGCCACTGCAATAATTAATATTTGTATCAATGTAAAACAACTTAGTAGATGCTCTTGGGATATTGAATGGAAAGTAAAAGGTCTGCTTCTGATGTCCAGACAAAACAAATGTGGAAAAACTGTCGAGATTTGGAAGCACCCACGTTTTAAAGGTGCTCATATAGTACCCAATCAAGTACCCAATCAAAAGTGGACCAGCTGTGCTATAGGCTCATCATACCAGTTCTGGAAGCATTCTTTTAATGTGTAGTGAAAGGGGTCCTTAATTTCTCTTACAGAACACATTACAGGAACACCTCTGACACTGACAGGAAGAAGGGGCAGTTGTGAGAGATAAAAAATCTTTCATCAAGAATCATCAAGAGTCCCACCCACCCTGCATATGGACTGTCACCTCCCTCCCCACGGGCAGAGAGCAGTAAGGCATAAAAACCAGAACATAGAAACCAGTTTCCATTTAAGGTTTGGTAGACTCAAGAATTTACTTTAGTCACTAAACGTATGTCTTCTTTCCTTGCTGCCTATTTGGTTTTAAGACTGCATGACATTTATCTTTTGTATTTACAGAAGTACTTAAGATTTACAACCATTTGATTTATAATTTGGGTTATTTCATATTTTGTTTCGTTATGTCTGCAGTCACTTTAGTTGGTAAAACTGAATAACAAATGCTGTTCTCTCCAAGGCAGTTATTATTTTACTAATGATACCAGTCATTAGATAGGTGCTATTTCTTAATTATTTTTTTTATGGTTTCTGTTTCTATATTAACATTTAAATTTTGTAAAAAAAAAAAAATTAAAAAAGATGGTGAAAATAAAACCTTAACAAAAAATGTTTAAGTGTCTGAACTGTTTATTTCTATCCATCTATGTTCACTATTTGTTAAATTCTTGTAGACTCATGGGTATGACTTAGGGTGCACCTTGGACAGGTTTTCAGCCCATGTCCCACACCGAGACACTTACAGGAGTATTTACAATGACCATTTGTCTTACATTCATGTTTTTAGACTGTGGAAGGAAGTATGCTAGGAAAGGACCCGCATAAGCCCTGGGAGAAATTGCTAATTCTACTCCAAGGACTGGCCTTGGTTTGAACCCAAGATCTTCTTGGTGCCAGGTAACAGCGCTAACAGGAACAGTTTCTTAGCTTTTAGAAAGTATGAGTGAAAACTAGTGGGAGAATGTACCTTTCTATCAGGGAATACTGCGCCAAATGTCTTTCTTTGTGAATACACATCAGGGAGACTTTCAAGAGAGGGTTTCCTGTACAAAGTCATTATTTCAGGATAACAGTTATGCAAACTCTTAACATCCATAAAATATTCTTAAAAATATATCCCCTATATAACAAGCTTAGTTTTAATTCACTTACCATTTATAAATCTTTAAGGTCTGTTTTTCTATGTCTTCAATGGTTGGAAGAACCAGCTGCTGCTTATTTACACTTTTCAAATAATCCTCTGCGTGTCTCTGTGTGTTAGAAGTAAAAGCCATTATCTGTTTGTAATCAGTTCATTTGACTTCTATTAAATGTAAACATTGTCCTTAGCATAAAACTTTCTCACCCTGATGCTACTTTGGGTCCTACTAATGGCATTGTCCAGTACTTTGATATCCAGAGTTGCGCTCTTTTCGTCCACATTGATTTTTTCAATATTGTACTTAAGTTGGCTTAAATCATGTTGAACCTGCAAATACAAACATACCTAAGTCTGACAAGTCGGTGTAGACTAAATTATATAATGGAATCTAATACACAGCCAATAAAACTGAAACATTACCTGAACTAAAACGTCTTCAAATTTATCTTCGTGTTTGGGTATGTCAGCCATTATGTATGCGTGGTCTAGTAACTTTAACCGGAGACAGTATGCTAGTTAGCAATCAAAACTCTTGAAACATTACTCGTAACCATGGCAACAATATTTTTTTTAGAGCGGGTTTAACATTTTCCGGAGCAAGTCTCTCAGGTGCCTGCTCTTACACCAAATTTGCTAATATTCTGTAGGTCTTGCAAACTAATTATGTTGTTTTCTCAACGGTACGCTAACAATGTGCGTAGACATAATTAAATAAGTGAACTAATTAATTACACGGTCTTGCCCTACAAGAAAATTTACAGGGCTAAGATTTCCCATTATTTTTCAACATAGGAATTTAATCTTAGACTATTTCTCCTTAATATAAATATCAGCATTATTATTACTATTATTATTAAATATCAATCCAAGAAACTGCACAGTAAATTAATAAATAGGCTTTTATTGACGTTATTCTTATTTTTAAGAAACCGGAAGTGACTTACGGCGGAACACGGAGTTCAAAGGTTATAGAAGTTAGCTACATCTCAAGCTAGCACCTTAAAAGCGATCTTTAAATATTCGAGAAATGTCATCGCCAGAAGAAAACACTGAGATGATTCTGCCATGTGTGCTTGTCACTAGCACTGACAGTGAATTTAAAGAAGAAGAGCTGATAAAACGTAAGTTTTCGGGGCACAGCCAGTCTGATTTAGCAGGAAAGCTAATGTTAAACAATGCTAACTGAGCAGAGCACCTGACCTGAGCGTTGATAAACAGATTCTGGGTTAAAACCAAAATGTACTTTTCAAATTATAAATTCATAAGGAAAAAAATCCAGATCAACACGGCTCTATAGCAGAAAGAAACGCCACTTGTTATGTTATGAATTATTACAATTAACTAAAGAAAACACGAGACACAGTCATGAACACCTGTCAGACTGGAAAGGATCGAAAAGCCATTACTAAGGCTTTTAGGGGCTCCAGCAAACCACAAAGAGAGCCATTATCCATACATGTAGGAAACATAGAACAGCTCTTCCTTTCTTGCAGGAATGACTGTCCTCCCAAAATTACTTAGAGTGCATCAAAGTCTCATCCAGGAGTTCACAAATGAATCCAGAAAAGCAACGAAAGCACTTTGTTGCCTTTGTCCCACATGTTTGTGATCAAGAATTTGAGGATAGTATTGTGTTGACAGAAAGGAAGGGGTGTGTCCCGTTACACCTAGCATAAAATTAACATGGCATTAAAAAAAAAAAAAGAGCATCATTGCAACAGTCTAACATAGTAGTAATATTTTGTTATTATTATGTTGGACTGGGGTTGCATTGCTTCTTCAGTACCTGGATGGATCCATGAAATTTGCTCTCGATTATGTTCATGCTCCAAAGCCCTCCAATGTGACCCAATTGTAACACACATGCTAAGAAGAATGGGCTAAAATTTCTTCACAAACACTTAAAAAACGTATCACCAATTAACTCTAGATAACAGTTGTTAGCACCAGAGTTGGCTCAGGTATTTAGTAGGTTTAGAGGACAGTTACTTTTCACATAAGACCAGTTGGCTTTGGATATCTTTTTTTCCCCTTAACAAGTGAAGCTGTTATTTAAAACTAGCATTTTTTATTTATTCAGGTTGCCCTTGTCTGATTTTGTAAAAAAATTATATTTTACTTAATATTTGAGCTTGAGTTAAAAATATAAACATATATATATCACCTTAGCTTAATGTTGTCTTTTTTATTTTATTTTATTTTTTCTCTTCTCAGAAATACTCAATTCAACGACTTTGCCTCAACCAACTAAGCGAGAGGAAACTGTTGTTTGGTATCCTTGGACTATCAATAACAAATATTATACGGCGGATGTGCAGTTGTGTGTTGTACCAAGCACGTATAAAATGTCTGCAGAAATTGCCCAGTCCATGCAGGCTTTCATTGCTTACTTTGACAGCAAAGTGGTATGTGACCTTAAGAACAATATGTGCTTTTCATTTGCAAATCTGTTTTAGTTTGCTGTTTCTATGATGCATGTTGCATGTTTGCAGAAGGATGGGCTGGAAAAGCTAAATCCCTGGATTCCTGTGGTGGAAGATCTCAGCCCAGAGGTGCTTATTCTTGTGTGCGACAGAGTCTGTGAAGACGGTTAGTTAACGTAGTCGGTTAGAATGCAGGATGAATAATTACGCACATACACTTGATACTGCCTCAGCAAGCAAATTACATTTAATTCATGCTTTAGGTGTGACTCGGCATGAAGCACAACAGTGGTGTTTGTCTCACGCATTTGAGCTTGTGGAGCTCAATCCACAGGAGCTACCAGATGAGGATGGTGAGTTCTGCATGAAAGAGAAAAGTACATTTCCATGACCAAGTCTTCATCTGATTCACTTTTCCTCATCACTTTTGCACATTTCAGATGACTTTCCAGAGTCCACAGGAGTAAAGAGGATTATCCAGGCACTTAATGCTAACGTGTGGTCCAGTGTGGAGATGAAGGATGGTAAATTAATATCAAATTGGTTAAGTTTGATAGAACATAACCTGTAGATGTCATCGTTTGTGTATGTAGCGCATATGACTCTTTGCATCTTTGTCTAACAGGGCACAATCAGGGTTTTGGCCTAATGAGTAGTTTGGTTGCTTCCAGGCATAACAACCCACGCCACAGCCAAGATCCACCGGTTAGATGACATTTCTGTTGACATAAATTGCAGATTTATAAAAAGCCGTATTTATTACATTGCCTTTTGTTGGGACAGTCCTCCAGCTTGCCAGCAGAGGGCACACACACCAATGAGGAGGCCAACCACACAGACAACAGTGCAAACTCAGATACACAAGAGGGATCAGTTGTAGGCAAGTAACATTATTTTAAACATTTATTTGGCTAATTTATGAATTTATTGTCCATGTTATTACACAGACTGAACATGATTTTGATCCTTGCAGACGCAATGACTGATTTAGACATACAGGAACTTGCCAATCTTACTGCTGGGGATGCAGATGCAGACAATTTTGAGCGGCTTTTCACTAAATTAAAAGAGATGAAAGGTAATTGGGGTATTTAAAGCAAGTTCAAATAAAAAAGTTACTCTTTTATTCTGTTGTTGCTTGGTGTGGAAGTTAAATATGTTTATACTTTGTAAACTTTTTTCATACATAAACTTAAGTGCGTTTGTTCAATTTCACCATGTAGATAAAGCTTCATCATTACCACATGAGCAAAGAAAAGTTCATGCTGAAAAGGTTAGTCATTATATCGCCTTTTTGCTTGAACAACAGTTAAGGCTGCAGAACCTCAAAAATGTATTCATAACCCCCCATAGAAGTGGGATGAATACTGTGCGAGGCACTGCACGTTGTACTCCAGTGGAAAATTATGTTGGATCAGTTCACAAGAATAAAGGCTCCGTTCAGAAACGCACATCTGAAAACTGTTTTGTTTCTCTTCTGTTTTCCAGGTGGCAAAAGCCTTTTGGATGGCCATTGGTGGGGAAGAAGATGAAATAGATGGATTGTCTTCAGGTGAAGACAGCTAGAATCAGATATCAGTGACTCTGTCTTCATTCCTCTGATCGCACCATTTTTCCTGGAACCCACATGGGTGTCGATGTGGACGTCCTGGTCATACTTGGAAGGTGGATTTGCTTACAGATGGCACTGTAAGAATAGTTGTATGAGATTTTTAGGATGCAAATGATGTATGCAGAAATACTAATTAGAGGGTAAGCCATGAGTGGCGCCGGTCTTTAACCTTCTCCCCCTGGGTTTTTTAATGTGCTTTAGCCCTGTGTGATCCTGAATATGTGGTTGGTATGGAGGTAAAAAAATAAATAAATAACGTGGGACATCTGATCCATAATTTGTTTGTAGGTAATATCAACATGTATTTTTGTTCCATATGTGCCTTATCCATGTAAGAGACTTAATGCACGTTCTCATAAATCAACATAAAAACTTTTTTTTTTTTCAGTTTCATTGTGACTTTAATGTATTTGTGAACACTAGTTTTCAAAGGTGCGTACTGCAATTTGGTTGAACCAAATAAGATATGCAGAAACTGAGAGACTTTTCAGCAAATAAAAGTGAGTAGTTGAAATGAAGTGCAGTATTGGTATTTCTGCTGTTCAGCATATGGTGTCTTCCAAAAGTAATCACATCCTCTGAACCTTTCCACATTGTCACAACCACAATCCAATTAATTTACTGAGCTTTCATGTGACAGACCAACATAAAATAGCACATAATTATTAAAATTATGGGGTTTTTTTTTCCGTTTTTGCAAATAAAAATCTGGAAAAAAAAAAAAAACTATATTTTTTAAGTCAATCCATGTTGCTTTGACGCCTCTAAATATACCACACCCAGTTGCCTTAATAAGCCATCTTATTAGTAATTAAGAGTATTTCAAAAAAGAGAACAATGTAGACCAATAAACACAGGAGACAGGATTAGAAATGAAGTAACATGGTCAGTGGATAGGACACAGCTCAGGTGTGGGATACTAATGCAGTCCACAAATCTGGTTTTCATGAGAGAGTGGCAAGAGAAACATAAGTGTTCCTGTGTGCCACAACCAATCTGGGTGAAAGGACACTAGTTAGGTGAGATCATATCTCTACTTTTAGTTGTACATTGTAAATGCCATTTGTGGTGAAAAATTAAGAGTGCACATCATTCTGATAACACCATCAGAACGATGGTTCTGATGGTGAACCATCAGAACCATCGTTCTGATGGTCTGTGGCAGCAAGGTTTCACTGTGAAACCTTGCTGCTACAGGTTTCACAGTGGCAGCAACATCATGGGTTGCCATACATCCTGCAGGGACATAGAACCTGCCTGCGCTGATAGAAAAATGGATGGAACTAAAACCTGTTAAAGGCTCCAAAAGATGGGAAATTGCTGCAAAATGACCACCTGCATCCAATCATGAGTTGAATTATTTAAGCTAGTAGGGACCATACCACAGACTTGCTGAAATCACTTGTCAGCCAGTGTGCCATAAAACAAAATTAGAAAACTACTCCACCCTGTAGAGTTAAGCACAATTGAAGGTTGACTTTGTCTACTCTTTAAACTCCACAATGGTAGCAGATGTTATCAGGAAATAGGTTTGGATTCATAAAGATTTGAGAAAACACTGAGAAAACTTGTCTGTTGCGTTTTAATAAAATTTCACATTTAGAACGATTTGTTTCAGTCATTTAACCAAAGGCAAAAAGGCTACATGTATGTAAGACTCGGCCCAGAAAAGCCACTCCAAAAATAAAGAGAACACAGAAGTCTACAAACGACATAATGCACTACACAGTTTAGGCAACTACCATGTTGGCGTTATAGATTACATGGTAACATAGCTCTATGTACTGTAAGTGCAGGACAAATATTGCATCAGAGACAGTAATCAAAGACACATGCCTTATATTATAACATTGTACATGTGATATACAGTGTTTTTGGGACAAGCAATCATTACAATGTTAAAGTGGTGGAACAGTAAACTGGAAGTACATCATTTACTCACAAGGACAGTGAATCACAAAACGTTACCTGGTGGTAAAAGAAATAAAAGTAGCATTTCTTGTTTTCACCCCACAGCCACATGGTGTCTACACTCAGTTACAGAGTGTAGACACCTACAAAGACAAATACGGTCTGCAACGTGCCTCTATTGAGAAATAAATAAGGTTTGATACAGAAATCTGTTCCAGACGTGCACAACCAGCTCACGCAGGTTAGAAGCACACTTTATGCAACTCAAGTTTGGGGTTATTAAAGTCTCATCAGTCAGCCCTGCAGCAAAGGTCCATCGGGTTCACTAATTCAAGCTTTTCGCCGACATGAAATTACGAGCTCTAGTCGCTTATTTACAGTCATATTTAGGAAATGATAAAAATAGATTCCCATGCCAGACAATATGCAAAAATAACTTTTGTCTCTTTCAGAGAAGAAAATAGTTCATACATTTTTTTAAATTATTTTTACAGAAACAATAGTGCTTTGTTTTTTCTTAGTGTAGACAAAATACCAATTGAATCATAAATTAGATAATTTATATAAATAAATCCCTACTTGGGAAGTAGTGTGTACTTAAATTACAGATTATATGAAAACGCAACGGAATACTTTTCAAGTTACTTCATGTATTATTTAATTCCCCTCTCTGCTAAGTGTGTGAGATTGAGTCTCAGAAATAATGAACACAATTAATCTTGATTAAGTCACTGAAAAAAAAATTAAAATTGGCCAAGCTTAACCTGCATCGTGATCTAAACTTGGGGAACACAAATTTTAAATGTCTGTAAAGAATAAGCATTGTATGCTTCATTCATACAATTTCAATCTCTTCTGCACAGGAGAGAGGCCTTTCAGATACAGGTGCATCTAGAATTAGAATATCATTGAAGCCCTGCTGTAAGTAATTTCATTCATACAGTGTTTTAAAGAGTGATCTTTGCAAGGCATTTATTTCTGTTCATTTAAATAGTCGAGTATTACAACTGAAACGCCTCCGAAATTCAGTTTCTAAGAATATTTGACTAAGACATGTTTTCTTTTAGCAAGAATATTATGTTAGACCTCCATAATCATGGAAAAAGTTGTTAGCTGAAGACACCAGTACAACTTCCTCCACTAGGAGGGTCAGCCACAAAGAGGTGCAATGTCGTTTACTGCTGTCGGTTCTCTGTGTTTTAACAAGTCCAACATCTGTGAAGGCATCTACCAGGAAGCTTCAGAAAAGCTAATGCTTTGCTCTGCTTACAAGCTTTATGGAGATGCTGATTCCACACCTGCCCATACTGCCAATAATTGCTTTATTGGCAATAGTTTTCCAATGCCTGACAGGATGGCAAACTTAACAGATCTAAACTCCATAGAGAAGCTACAAAGTACTGATCAGAAACACCCTGAAGCAACCTGGGCGTTCTTGACCCCTCTGGAAAACCTTGAGCATATATCGATGCAGTAAATAATCCAAAATCAGCTTGTACCGAGTGCATATAACGTACGACATATGGAATTTATTTTCAGAAGGCCAACATTTCTGCTTTAAAAATAATTTTTAGAAGTTTTATGCAAGACTAATATTCCAGGAAACTGAATCTTGTGTTTTCATTTGCCGTCAATCGTATTCACCAGAAACGACAGACATAAATACTGGATATCTATCACTCTGTCTGTAGTGTACTTGTATAGTTCTTAGATTTATTTATTGAAAATTAAAATTTCATTGATATTCTGATTACTTGAAGTCCCCCTGGATGAAATGAATGATGCTTCTTGTTTCATCACAGACAAAACCTTGACTTTTCCTATGCGACTTGCACTCAGTTGCATATTTGGGACTAGTTTTCCTAAGAGACACTGGAGCAGTGGATGCTTGGAGAGCCCATCTGGGTGAGGACCTTGTCCAGCCATTGTAAAGGACCGTTAAGGTGCAGCTCTATCCAGCAGGGGGTGCTGGTCACTGTCTGACGTCTGTGGAATAGAGATGCACCGACTGTTAGACTGTTATTAGAAATGGGCTTGCCTATGCTGTATCACTGTGCTAAATATGAAAAATTCTTGAGAAACAGGTCATGGTCATTTAAATGTGTTGCATTTAAATACATACCTTTGTTCAGTAGCTTTAAATGAATTAACACAAACATTAAAGGCAACTTTGCAGGCTATTCCTGAAGTCACTCAAGTCTTTACCGGAGATGCTTTTCTCTGTGGTGTTTGGTGGCAGAAACAACACACACAAATCAATGGTCAAGTGGAAATCCCCGCTGCAGAAGGATTTGGAAATATGTCCACCACACCACCGCATACATTACTTCCCCTAATACTTCCCCAAATACAAAAAACAGTGACTCCACACCCTGAAGAGCCAATGGCTCTGCTAGTAGTCGAAATTACCCCCTGTAATGTTTTTGCATTTTTTTTTTTCCTTGTCATGTAATGTTCATTTTTTTTATATTATACTTAGAGTACCAAAAAAGAACAATCCGACAACTGGGTTATAATGTCTCCTGCATCACTGATTTACAAATCATCTAAGTATTTGTATAAAGAATGTTGGGGTATGTGCTCTGAAAAGAGGAAGACAACTTCATTTCTGCAACTAACTTGTCCATATTTCCCTGTCAAACTCACTGCATCCTAAATATGTCTTTGTATTTCTGACCATCAAAATCATTACCAAATATCTCACTGTGTATCTATAAAAAACATTAAATTAAGTATTAGGCAGTTGGAACTACAATATCAACGGTAAACAACCATGCTTACCTATACTCAGCTCCCCAGCCCTTGACAAAGCTCATGCGAATGGTGCACATCCTGGTGAGCTGGTAAACAGCCTCGAAGCCCTGATTGACCGACTGAGCCAGGAGGGCAGCAAATTCTTGGTTGTTAAAAATCTTCAGGTTGCATCCTGGCAAAAATATATTTAAACTTAACAGTGCATAGATCAAATAAGTGTCGTTTTGATAGAACTTTACAGCTCAGGTTATAACTTGCTAATTAAAAGTTTGCATTGATAATCTTAAAACGTAGTGTATAAAACAAGTTTAGTAGTACTGACTTTAGAAAACTTTCTCAACAGATGACATTTACTCTCATTAAAGGAAGGATTTTTCAAAAAACTCCAATCAAAGATTATGCTACTTCAGCACAACAGATCTTTGTCAGCAGTTTTCCTAAGTGTGGAGGACGCTGGATTTCACCTCGGATTAGTTTCGCCGTTATAAGCATTAGTTTCACACTGACCTGGAGGTATTTTGCACACTGTGGCAGGATGCCACCCATATCGCTGGTTGCAGTTAGGACTTTGAACAAAGATGGCACTGTCACTAAGACACTCTGCAAACACTTCTCCCCCAATGTAATATAACCTCACGCCACGTCCTGGAAAAGGAACAGAAATGATTGCAGCCAAGCAAACAACCTGTAACCTACAGATTTCTCAAAGCATAAATATGAAAAGACTGGCTGAAAAAATAAAAAAATAAAAAATAAAGTATGCACCTATGTGTCTGCGAGTGAGCTCTACGGCTGAGTTCCGGTTGACGTTGGACAGCAGGCCCAGACAGAAGCGTTCAGAATTCGAGGGGTCAGTGAATCCATCTACTGTGAGGGAAGGCTGGGATGCATGGAAGGTCTCCCCAACACGCTGGTTCAGCTCATAGTAAGAGATGGAGCACCAGAAGGCTGATTCACAGTACGTCACAGGCTGTGGGTCTGGATTAGTGGAAAAATGACAGACATGAGCAGACGCAAGCTCAACTGACTCAATGTACATAATAATCTTATACTTATGGACCAGTACGAATAAAAGCAGAACTAAGAAATAACATTATTCTGCTCACCATGCTGGTGAGTTGCAATGTCCACAATCAAAAAAAAAAGAAAAAAAAGTTATAAAAGGCAAATTAAAACCTTTCTATTCTAAGCAGGGAACACTGTTGCAATAAAACATGATGTGGTCATGCGCTATCTGCAGAGCACAAGTATTTCAAGTGCCTTGCAAAAGCATTAATACCCCTTATCTTTATTTTTTATATACATTTTATCACATTACACTGACAAACTTTCATTTATTTAATTGGAATTCTAAGTGAGAGACCAACACAAAGTAGAGAAAATACATTCCTTTAACTGATACATTGTCATAATAATTACATTAATGGCACAATTCCAGTTAAGATGAAGAGAATAGTACCAAGTTGTCAAGTATACGCTCAAGTCAATTGACTAAATGTAAATCAAATATTTGAAAATATTCAAGATTACTGAATATTAAATCCACTTAAAAAGCTTTAAAGCAACATTTATAATAGCAACAAGTGATGTTATAATAAAGGTAGAAAGAATTTTTTTTAATGTCTTTCTTACATTTAAAAAAATTAAAAATCTACCTATTTATTAGAAATAACGAACATTATCCTAAAACCAAACTGCAAAGTAAACCGCAATCATGTTTGATTCATTTTACAAAAAGCTCTGGCCAGTAAAGTTCAATAATTGTGGTATAAACTAGTAATTAATCAATCATGCAGTCTTTATATATGAGGACTTGTCAGTAATAATGCTTTAATGCAACATAAAAACAAAAGGCAATGATAAAAAAAAATAAAAATAATCGGCTAATTATGGAAAATAAAAAATAAAAAAACCCGAAGCATAAGATTAGAGGCAACTCTTAATTTGAAGGTGTTGATGATGAGAAAGAGGTTAGAGATAAGGCATAAAATACTTACAAAGCATAAACTCTAAAATCCATAATGGTGTTAAAATTCTCAATACGAAAAACCAAAAGATTATTCTCACCAGAATTATTGTTTGTGGGTGAAACAGGGTTGGGTGAAAGGCTGGGCAAACCTGAAACAGAGCGCAGGGTTGGATCATGACCATGATGAGAGGTTTATAGAAAATGAAGGCTCTGGTAGTGCATGTAGTTATGGGGCTCACTTGTGTCCATGTTGCGGTTGAGTTGGTGATCATTTGTCTCACCATCCTCACTCAGATACCCTGGAGGGGGAGTTTCTGCAAAATACAACACATCTAACATCCAAAACCTGTAAGCATCACACTTTCAAAGGACGAAATGTTTTGTATGCCTATGGACCAGAAACTATAACACTTTGTCATACACCAGTAAACAAGTTAATTTTTTTGATAGAAAGGAACTTCACAGTTTAAACTTTGAAGCACAATGTCTCTCACCAGGAATATAGTTGCTCTGAGGCTCAATGCCAGAAGGGAAATTGGTATTTTCAGGTATTGACGGGCTGTAGTCATCCAGTGGTGGAAACTCAGCAGGTATATCTGTGTGGCGTGGGACTAGAACAGGCGGCAAAACTGGAAAAGTGCAAAAGATCACTTTAATTCCATTCACAGTTTGCTACGCGAGTTCAGAAAACTGTGCAGCATAGCAATCATTACACTCACTTGGCGTCTCTATCCTCTGGTAGTGGTAGGGGTTGACGCACACTTCATCCTTCTTGGTGTGAAAGGCAAATTCACAGTGATCTACAGCCCTCAGCTCATGATGAGACTGCAGGTCCGGCCAGCGCCACAGGCGACAGTAGATCACATGAGGAAGACCTTTTCTGTGCGAGACCTGCAGACGTCCATCTAAAGACCTGGAACATACAACCGGAATGCCACGTTACGTGTTCTGGAAGTTTCTGACGAGAGGCAAAAATATTAGCAAATTACCAACCCTCTGTGTTACTACAAGGTGCCAGTGAAAAAACATTATTCTGTTGTAGGTTTCAGAGTTTATTTCTGAATTGCTACACAATGGAATTAGCCTCCAAATAGCTCATATTTTTTTAAGATCCTATAGCAGGGGTTCTCAATCCTGGTCAAGTGTCCTTCATTTTTAGATGCACCTGCGCTCCAGCACAGATTATTAAAGTGACTGCATTAGCTCCTCAACATATCATCAAATGCTGCAGAAGCCGGTTAACCACACATTCATTTAAGTGTGTCAGCAGGGGAACAACTCACATGCAGGTCAGTGAGTCCTAAGGACTATGATTGAGAACCACTTCTACAAAGCATCCATGCTGTACTGGCAGCAAGGGGGATGGGGGGGGGCAACACATTTTTATGTTAAGTGGGTCACCACGTCATTCCTGATAAGTAAAATAACAAAGAGGGCTACTAGGTTTGCTTGCAGTTGGACCTACAAATGTACTTAAAAAGAAACACGACCAATTCAGTACTGAAAGTTACCAAACATAAACTTGAAAAGTAATTCCTTGAAACACTTAAGAGCTAACTAAAAACTCTTAAAACATAGTCAAATTATTTGTTTGTTTATTTATTTATTTATTTATTTATTTATTTGTAAGGCTCATTTTAATCACTTAGTCAACTAAAGAAACAACCAACTGTCTGACAAGCTATCATACAAGAAAGATCAGTTTGCCTTATGGGGAATCCCAAACTCAAACCTCTATCTAGTACAACTTTCCCAGAGTGCAAACACTCCAGTCTAAACATCCTCTGTTAGTCAGAGCTCTGCTCTGCCAGATTTCTACCCCTGTGTTTTATCAGATATGTGAACTGTGGACATGTTTATATAGCAGTTGATGAACTGGGGCTAACCGCATAACATATTTGCACACTCTTCACCAGCTTTAATTGCTTAAACACTAGGGAAACATGAAGTACTCCTGCCCCAGAAGAGTATATTTGAAAATGCATTAAATTGCTATAAATTGTGGATTAAGTCATATCTCATAAGAGTCTGTGTAACACGGACTACCAAAGTCTTCTGACCAAAAAAGTACAATTATAATAATAAATTAGACGTTTGATGCCACTATTCATTGTTTTAATTTTATATGTTTGTTGAACGAAGCTGAGCTGTTGTGTTGGCTAATTATCTGTAAATATAATTGATATTTTGTTAACTAAAGATGGTAACAACAACCTGGGGAATCATTTTAAACATTATATACCCTTTGCAGTTGACAGGGCAAAGAAAATAGCAGCTAAAGCACCGCTATCAAATAAAACCTGATTTAATATTAACTGCTAGTGCTAGCTCACGCTAACTAGCAGGCTAGCTCTACAGCCGTGGGCTAACATTAGCTGTCATCAGTAATAGTTGCTAGTTTGAGCCACTTGGACCAGTTTGCGCCCTGTGATTTTACCTGGGTATAGTTAAGCATTTTGTGTTGATGTTCTGTGTTGTGATGGCCTTTTCCAATTCCTCCAGCTGTCCCGTCCTCTTCAGCTTCTTTACGAGACTTTTGACAGCCTTTTCGCACCATTTCTCCTCCTGTCCGTTTTGTTCTCCTTTCTTCCAGCCCAGTAGCCTCTTCACGATCGGAGGAGTGAACGGCAATATGGACATATTAAATGTCACTTAATTAAAGTGGTTACGGGGCTCTGATTTAATTTGATAACCTCCAGGGCTGCACAAAGAACAGTTCGCTGTTGCTGTAATCAAGGTTAGGTTGGGTGTAGCTGGTTGGACTAAACTCCCAGAGGCTGGTTGCTCCCTGGAGCTCGGTAACAGCGGCTCGCATCAAGGTCCAGTCCGTTCAGGTTGCCTGTCTGTCGGAGTCAAACAGCAGCAGTCCCCAGTCCAGCCCGATTGTTTGCCTGCCTCCGCCTACCCACCAGTCAGCTGGTCTGCCCTCCACCTGCATCCTCATACATTGCCATAGTGTGCAATGCAATGAAAATAAACATTTGATAAAAAAAAAAGAGCTCAAAGAGCAAACTTTAAACTCCGATCTCCCCAACACACACCCCACATCAATATGCTGCCCGTAAATAAAATCCGTTGTTTTCAGAAGACACAATAGAGCATATGAATCTCACTTGATGTTATTTAATTTGTGTATAAATACGGCTGTTCTGTGAAAGCCTCAGATACCAAGAGACAGGTCAGGGATGAAGTTAGGTGAAGTTTATAAAACAAACACCCTGAGCTGCGTTACCTCAACCCTCAACCCAGACAAGATCATTAATCAGAGGACCCATTGTAGCCTGTAAGGAGCTGCACAAATCTACAGGTGAAACATCCCTCAAACACCACCCTCCTTATGAAACATCATCATTCTGTGGGGATAGCAGAGATAGCAAAGCTATGTAACAGTTGAAAAAATGGAGGAAGAAAACGCATTAGTGGCTTCAAAAGCCTCTTATAGCAGGTCTACAGCAGTAAACATTTGGACAGATCTACAACGGATCAAATGTGTTAGATCGGCCCAGTCAAAGCCCAGACCTAAATCTAGTTGAGGAAATATGGCAAGATTTAAAAATGAATGTTCATTGATGCTCTTCATTCAGTCTGATTGATCTTACGCTATTTGGAAAACAATATACAAAAAACTTGCACTCTACGTGGCCAAAATTGGTAGAAATACCCTAAAAGACTTGCAGCAGAGGAAAAAGTGCTGGCCTCTGCATGAGTGTACAATTAAAACCTCAATAAAATACACTACAGGTTGAGGTGTGAATGGGGAAAGCAACAAATAGGGACGTGAATCCTTTTGCAATGCTAAGATTAGAACGCTGTTTAAAAAAACATCTTCTCCTACATTATCCAATTAATTTATGGTAATTATTTTTAACACATGAAGGCATCTAAGTTAAACATGTTTGGATAATTCAACACCAAGCTCAAGGAAATGGAAAAAAAGATCTGTCATCGATGTAAAGTGATCCAGCCCTCGCTTCCAGTGTGTCTGCAAATAGAAAATCCTTTAGAGTGATCCCTTTGATCCTCTCATAAAAGTGATTTAATTTCCTGTCAGAGGCTTCTTTCCAAAACTGGATGAGGAAGATGACTAAATTCAGGGGTATTTGAGATTTTTATGGTGTTATTGATAGGCAAGCTCTTGACTACACACTTTAGTAAACAGCAGTGCGCCATTGCAATTAAAAACCTGCCTCAGAGGATCAACCTCTCTTCCTTTTTCTCTATTTATAACCACTGTCAATGACTGCTATCTATTTTAAGCGCATATTTGGCATGGCAGATTACTTCCTTCTTAAATAAATATTAGAGCCGTCTTGGCGACGTCGAAGGAAAAGTAATGTTAAAGGATACCTTCACAACTCCCTGTTGAGCAGTCCGGAAGTATCTTTTCGTATTTAAAGGCACACCATATTAAATTGAGTCTATGCTAATAAACACAGTTAGGGTGATAAAATAAATGGAATTGTGCCCATTTTCTTAATCCAATTATTACTTTGTTTGTTGGAAAAGACTTATATTACATATCTTGTGTCCAACCAAAAGGGCCAGTTGTTTGCAAAGAACTAAACACCAAATTATCCATATCTAAAAAATAGAAATGTCCATCCATACTTCTTTTTTTCTGTTCAGCTAAAATCAAAGTTAAAAACAATGATCCCTAGTGATGCTGAAAAACAGCAAACACTGAGGCCAGCACCTTTTGCTGCCATGGGACGAGAGCTGGGACAGCTGGTATGGGGAGCTTTTGTGTGTGAAAGGAACGGGGAGCTGCGCTGCATGTGTCAGACAAGGGGGCAGATGGGCCACTGCGGGGCGGGAGAAGGTCTTAGAGACAGAGGGTGGAATGATTTTGGACAAAAGGCACGGCGGCTGGCCGAATAAGTAATAACTGCAAATGATCTGATTGATAACAATGGCACAGGGAAGGACGGCTCACCGAGGAGCGTGGGAAACAAGGACAACACTTTGGAGGAGCCAAATCTCCTGGGACTCTGTTATGTCAATAGTAGTTTGTATAAAATTAATTTTCATGCAACTATTTAGAGAAATGTAAATTTTAAATAGTAATAAAAATAATAATAATAAAAAAAAAATCAAAAGTCTCAGCTTTTTACAGCGTAGATGATTCAACTAAAATTACAGTTTTGCTTCAAAATAGAATCTGCTGGATGGATGATACCTTACAGCATAATATTTAAGTAAGTTCATATTTACTGCTCACAGATGTATAATTACAGAACAGCTTATTGCAGCATGTTAGAAGCGTGGCTTTTTACCGCACAGACCCATGTGCATGTGGGGGTGGCGTCCGGCTCCCCCTACAATCTCTGCCGTGTTTCCTTAATCTCTCCTCTCGCTACAAGCTGTTATCTGTTGCTTGCAGCCATCAGTCCCTCAGTGACAGCTCCAAATCTGGGGCAGTACGAGGACCTGTCTCCATTCTGACCCAACCCACAGCCCCGGTCCCTCACTTCTGGCCATTTCTCTTCCTTTGGATTCAGAACTATGGGAAGATGTAATTTTGAACCTTCCCACCTGCATCCCTACAGTTATTGTCATTCTGTAGATTTTAGATCTGTAGATTATTTTTTGTCTAATTTTAATGTATTGATGCCCCTTGAATTTTTTTTCACAGTTTGGTTGTAACATGTCAAAATGTGAAAATGTTCCTGGGTGTGTCGAGAGTTTTCCTTTTAATTAAAATCAACATTACCATCCTCCACAAAATATTCTGGACATTTCTCTTCAAACTTTTAGTTTAGCTCCAAACTAAAAGTAAAATGAACGTTGAGGTGATGACATACCGCCACCTAGCGGCTATATTCTTTCGCTACAACAGTTCTTATGGCTCTTTCACCTCAGCTGAGTTTTGTTGGTTCAGGGAAACTTATTGGTTCTGAACATGTATTCAGAATTTTGCTAATGTTAAATTAGTAACAGTTTTCTATTACTAATTCTTCTTTTGTGTGCATTAAATAAAAATAATGAGCTAAAAATAAATAAAGAAAATATATTTTTTTTTACTTTTGTCTCTATGCCACATGTTGTTTAGGCACTCAAATCAAATAGGATCAGCACTGATTTAATGACATTTTTAAAAGAGCATTTTGCTCTTTTAATTTTTTTTTATCTCCTTATGCTTTATCTGCATGCTTTCAGTTGTTTTTCTTATTTAGCAAACAGCCATCACTCTGTGATTATAATTTATTCTTGAATCAGTGCCATTAACCCACTGACTTGTGTGCTATTCCCTAAACACAATTTACATGTTTATTGTGAACAATGGCCCATAACAGCATTAGGTTGATTCAGTGGCTTTGCAAAATATCTCCTCGTCTTACATATGGAAAGCATGCAGCACTTGGCCATGGATCATTAACTTCACCTTGAGGCTAAATGGCTTTCAGTTTGGCCTGCACCTTAAGCTGTTAGAATGTATTTACAAAAGACCCATCATTTGTTCCTAGGGCTTGGTCCAAAAATTTGCACAAGAAATAAAAGTATTGCTGTCATTTGTTCTTTGAGCATTTTGTTAAGGTGCGAAAGAAATTACTTTGAAAATATAAACTGTCAGTGGACATGATGTCCTGAGCAAAGAGCTACCCGTGTAGTAAATCAGTCGTTTATCTTTGTAGATTTCAGTGCACAACATGTGAAACAAGTCCGGTTTCCAAAATTTAGTAAAAACACTGTCAGTCACATCACCGCCAAAACTAATGATTGTGAAATTAGTTTCAAAGCAATTAGAGGCCCCCCTGCTAAGACCCACTGTAGTCATATGCATGAAATTGCTTGTGTTAATACATGCTATGAATCGTGGGTAATGCAGTGAATAATTCTGACTGAATGCAATAATATCTTCTAATAGACATGGGAGTGTTGTGTAGCTGGAGCCCTTTGGCAATTCAGTTGTAAATGGCCATGTATGGATAATTAAGCATTACTCTTGAACATTAAAACTTGCTTATTTCAGAGAGCTGTAGGCAGTAAGGAGCTCTTATTGGACTCATCACTGCTTTTGGTGTTTCCCAGTAAAGTGCCCTTATTATTTGTATGCAAGCAATTTTGCACTTTCTCCCTTACTGTATCTTAAGACTAGATTCTTAATGGAGACATATCAAGTTGTCTCCATCCGAAATGTCCATCCATTTCCATGTGTAGAAAATCAAATGTTCTACACATGGAAAGCTGGGATTATAGAATAATGCAGAAAACATAAAGAACAAGAAGAAATACAGTAACACAATCCTTCTGGATGCTCTTAAAAATGTTTATTGCCATTTTAGCTAAATTTAAAAAAACCCTCTACTTTCATGAGAAGCTAAACGTTTAACAGTGCTGAGGTTGATTTTGAACAAACAACAAAGTGGGTGTCAAAACAGGAGTGGTGTGGCAGAGGCAGGAAGGAGAAACAAACACCAGGATCACTTTGATTCATTAAGAACGAAACATAGCTGTGATGTCTGTGTTCTTTCAAATCCATATGTAAACCATTTCCTCCCTCCCCCTCTCCGGCTCATTAGTGCTGCCTTTATGACACGGCTTTACCTAAATGCCGTGGATTTTTCCATTCTCCTTTTGGCCTCTTCTTGTGCTTGCTCTGAGCTCAGTAGCTAAGAGTGAAAGATTATTTTTACCTGCTTCGACACAATGTCTCTGCAAGATGCTTTATATTACAGGAAAAAAAAGAAACCAGTTTGCTTGTTCGCTGTTGATGTTTAACTGAGAAGAAGTGGTGGAGTTTTGCTAAACATTATAGCATTAGACACTGGAGTGTGTTGTTTAAGGAAGGATGTTATAGATCTTCATGACTGTTTCCTTCTGTAGACAATGTCACTAAAAGAAATGCCAAAAATAATAAAATAGTGTGCAGATAATCTGTGCACATACAGGTTCGTAATTCAAAGAGACAATGTTGTTCTAGGACTTGACATAAAATGTTTTAGAAAGTAAGTTTTCTATCATTTTCAATGGAACATATTCCATTTTAAGGTGATTCCTGTTCTCCGTTTAAAGCACACAAAAAGCTCACAATCCTTGTTGGAAAATATCTCATTATAAACACATTTTTACAGTGTTACATTTCTAATAACATCTCCAGGAACAAAAATAAATAAATAAAACAGAGGATGGGTAATTTATTTTATCTGGTATTTTCTGGACCTTACCAGGTACTTTCCGTGAAACTTTATTGCAACCCACACGGTGCTTCCTCAGAATATGCAAAGCACTTTCCTGAACTAACCAGAAACAGTTAAGGAAGTATCAGATACTTTAAGAAAATATTATCGGCACCTACTAGTTACTTTCATATAACTTGGAGGTTACATTCCCACTTACCAGATATTCTCTTTAACCAAGAAGGCACTTTCATGAAACTTTCTTGAAACTTACTGATTATCTCTTTGCTGGCTACTTTACCAGAACCTACCAACTACTCTCTGTAACTTTGTAGGTACTTTCAGAAAACTATATGGGAACTCTCAAATTTAATCTGAAAAATGTATTATTTGACATTTCTCACATTTTTATTTTTTTTTACATACTGGCACATTTTGAAAAAAAGAAAAGAAAGGGCTAGCGCAAGGCTGGTTTTAATCAGGGGCATTGCAAGTAGAGTCCACAAGGTGGCAGTGTAACATATGTTTAAAAGGTTTTCAGAGCTGCTTTTGCTCGTTTACAAACATACATAGCTCACTTTCAAGCACATTTACTTCTGTACAGTAACTGTAGGAATATGAGCAGGCATCCCAAAATATCACATTTTTGGTGCATTTAAAAACGTTTATACTAGTTGCTGCGTTTAAGAGGGATCAGTTACTGTTGTTAATCCCTCCAAATCATGCCCTTAATTTTATAATTTGCTGCAAAACAAATACAGGATGAGTCAGACCAGGACTCAAGGCAGAGTATTCACAAGCTAAAAGTCAAGAAGTGGTTCAGTGATCCAGTTTTCCACTTGGCTGCTGCGTTTTACAGACATAGCCGCTTAAGAGTGAGATTTTTCTCTCTTTTTTTTTTCACATCCATTCAGTGGAAAATAATATCCTGTAAAAAGCCAATAAGTTTCCCTCTTTGAACTCACTGAGAGTTTTTCTCCCCCACTGGCTCCAGCTCTTTGGGAGAAACGAGGGTGAGCTGCCCGCTAAGGCCTTCCCATCGGCCGCCTCCAAACCTCCACACGTGTTTCTGATAGACCTCCACAAGCCCCACTAATCTAAGGGCAGCTGATTTAGAGATAAAATAAAAAATAAAAAAAAAAAACAGGGGGTGGGTGAAAAGGGGAAGAAGGAGCTGCAAAGGGGAAAGATGGACTGAAAGAGTTGTAGCAGGCCAAAGTGGAGGAAGGGAAACATTTGATTTGAGTCAGTCATTTAGTTTCAATAGAACTGGCAACAATCACTAAATTCTGTTATGCTCTCGAATGTATTTTAAGCATCTACAATCAAAGGGCATAAACCTTCATATTTAGATGTTCACATTCAGAAAAGTAGTTAATTTCTTTTCCATGACCAAAATCAAGAGATATGTGGGGGAAAAAAAGCCAGCACAAGGCAGCTGAGAACACCAGTGACTTGTGAAAATGTTTTGCTGGAACACCAAACTTGCGCATCAATGAATAACACAATGTCCTCCCCAAGCAAAACCAGTAAGTCTCCAGCTTCATAAAGTGAGGATTTATATGGTGAGAAAATGTTGTTTGGGAGCAGCAGCTTGGAGACCCGACAACGCAGCACCCAGTGGGATTTAAAGGCACTCTGTGGTGATCCTTGTCTGCCTGAAATCGCCACTTTTCCAAATGATTGCTTTTGACAAAAACTGCAATTCTGGCGACATTCAGATAGACACCATTATTTCTGGGTCTGGTTCTGACCTGAAGTACCACTCTGAAGTGCAGAGGCAATGGTTGAGCACGTTCCTCCAAACAACTGTGCCGCCAGCAATATTATTTTACTAATTAATGCAGTGGTTATGTATATCTCCGTTTTTGTACGCAGAATTTTTTTTTATTTTAGTCGCAAGCTTTGAACTGCACTGTGGTAATGTAGCCATCACAACATTATTCAGAAGACACTGTACATCATGCCACTGCAGCTATTTATTAAGACTAAAGATGCAGGAGGCTATTTTGAAACAGAAGTTATTAACTTAATGCGATTGGCAGACATCTGTGGATACTTTGCACTAATAGAAGAAATAAAAAGTAAAAACCTCAGTGAAAGAAAACATTTTTATCCCCTGATAAACTTTATGCTCACAAACATAAGCTGAGCTTGTAATAATGGTCTGGTTGTTTACTCCCTACTAAAGGCAAAATATCTGTTCTTGCTTTCTCCTTTGT
The DNA here is from genome assembly GCF_000485575.1 of Poecilia formosa. Taxonomy (NCBI): domain Eukaryota; kingdom Metazoa; phylum Chordata; class Actinopteri; order Cyprinodontiformes; family Poeciliidae; genus Poecilia; species Poecilia formosa. Next base: position 1,461,739 of record NW_006800020.1, on the reverse strand, counting down.
ACTTCCACGGTGCTGGATGACAACTTAAAAACTAACAGTGCACTTTACAATTTACAGAGGACTCTTAGTAAAAGTAATCTTAAATTAGAAAGAGGACTTCCTAATGTGATGTTTTAGATAGATCTCCTTTTCACCACAAAGTAGATCTGTGAATCTCCTTTGTGGCCAGTGGCATTTTTTTTATTTAATCTGCATCGACAGCTGCCCAAGGTGGTATAAGAAAGATAAAAGACTCAGCACTTCACAAAAATGTAACTTATATGTTAGAGGTACCTAAAAGTCTGATTTCTATTGCTTTTATTCATGTGCAGTTAACAGGGAATTGGTGCTACCTGCTTTCTGATGAGGACAAAAAGACTATTTTGGATGAGCTGGGATTGTGCCACATTTCATCCCTTTGGTTTTACCTGTGCAGTTGTGGAGTCATGTTTGCACCTTGCCAAAATGTTAGATTTCTGCTTGTGTCTTTTAAACCTGTGGAAAACAGGATCATATGAATAAATGTTGGCGCTCTTTGATACAACTCTATAGGATATCTCCGCATTGTACTAGCTGGTAGCAGTGGTGGGGGCCATCGTTCTGTCCAGAGATGCTTGCTGGGAGTGAGGACCAGAGATGGACTGTGAAATCTAAAACAGCAGGCTACAAAGAAGCCCCAGCTGGAATAACTCACTCACAAAATGTTACTCTCTTAAGTGCAGGCGGACTGGTGCATCTTCCAACTCTGCAGACAGAACCTCCTCTCACCTCCATTTGTTCTTTCGCAAAGGAGTGTGTGCCTGTCATAAAACACAGTTGCAACAAATGTGCTTTTCTTTCTGCGAAAAATAAAACGTTCACAGCTTTGTTTAAAAAGCATGATGTACGAACTCTGCTTTCTGAAAAGCCAGTTCATCAAGTATGCAAAAGCCCTTCAGACTACATGCTGTGCAAAGAAACAAAATCTGTCTCTTGGATTTGTCTGTAGTTTATTTTAGAGAGAGATATAAAATATTCAGTTCCTTAGCAAATCAAACTCACAGTGAGCCTGTAAGGGTGAAATATCTTTAATTTTTAATGAGATGCGTCAATTCCTCTTTATGTTCACTAGGATATGGAAGTGGGAAGAAACTGTGGACATACATTCTTAAAATGTTTAATTCAGTAGGGAAGTAGTAACAGTAGGGAAGACCTATCAGGATTTCCTGTTTTTATTTAATCCCAATGTCAGGATATCCTATCAGGATTAGGTTTTTACTTAATCCTTGCAGGATTAGGAAGAAGCATTAAATTAATTTAATGTAATTATATTATATTAAAGTGAACAACTTTCATAGCTTTTAATCAGCTATTGAAACTTTCCCTAAATATGAACTCAACAATTTTGCAGCTAAAAGAAAGTTGTTTGTCTTTGTGATTGAGTTTTAGACATATGGAGATGCAATTGTGCTTAGGGATGATTTACAACTTAGTTTTGCAAATACAAGTCTAAAAACTGTGTACATAGTCAGCTTTGCCAGATGCAAGTCTTTTTACATTGAATTTAAATATATCCAATGTATTTTGTAATGTAAAAATACATGTTTTTCTTTTTAAATATGTCTACAATCTTTGCACATCTGGACATTAAAATTATTGCCCATTCCTCTTTGAGCTCAAGTTTAGTTAGTTTGGATGGAGAGTGTCTGACAATCAATTTTCAATTTGCCTCAACAAGTCTGTATTTTCCTCACACATGAACATCCTTTGAGACGAATCGCTCCAACGCAGCTCCGGTTCGGGTTGTTGTTTTACTGGAAGGAGATCTCCAGAACAACTCTTAAATCTCTTGCAGCCTTATTTAATATTATTTCTTCACTGAAGAAAAACATCCCCACAGCATGATGTTGCCAACTCCTTTCATCACATTGGTAACACTGTGTTCTTTTTTTTTCTCCCACAGATATTGTTTTGGATAAAGGCATCTTTACAGACCACCTTCCTCCGCATGCGTCCTGTGCCTTGTGCCAAACCTCTGAGGTGTAAACGTTTCACTTTCTTGAAGCAGTTCACCAATATTCCCACTCTCCTCTAAACGACAGATCTCAGGAGTGCATAAGTGGTAGTTCTCATTTAAACGGAGCAGTGTATTTCTGCAGCTCCTCTAGAGCTACAATAATCCTACTTTAAGCGTTTCCACAATTTTCTCTCTGAATTGTGTTCCTTGTTTCTGTTTCTTCACTAAGAACCCTCTAACAAACCTCTGAGATCTTCTCAAAGCAGCTGTGCTGATACTGAGATTAAATTACACACTTTTGGACTCTACCTACAAGATACACTTGATTATCATTATATGCATTGTTATTATTGGAGTACATGAGTAAAAAGGGGCAACTAGCCTACATGAAACACTTGTTGTATTTTTATTGCACAAAAAAAAAAGAACATGGATTGATGATTTTTATCCTTGCAGTTCACATCTCTTCACTAAAATATATTCTTCAAGGGCTACAAACCTTTGTATGGCCGTCTTAAGTCTGTGACAATTTATCATGTTAACATGCTGTAATAAAAGCGGCCAATGCAAAATTTGCTGAGCTGTTCCAGCGCTCTTTCTCTCAGCCATTCAAAAAAGGAGGTCGCACACAACAGGACAGATTGACACCGCAAACACAGCCGCAGACAACACAAACAGCGGTCTGACACTGTCGTCGTCCAAGGTAGAGGGGGGGGGGAAACTCAGTGTGAAACTCAGTGTGTTCAGAGGACGGAGCAGTGCGTGTGCACATGGCTCTGTTTAGGGCCTACAGGCTTGTTTAGCTGACCTCAGTGAAAGCAAACCTCATGACAGAAGGTCTGGCATTGTCTGTGTGCCTGGGCTGCACTGGAGCCAGACGGTCTGCCGGCCGCCAGCTTTGCTTGCTTATAACGGCTGAGAACATCCGATCCCCTTGGGGAGGACAGAAGGGAGGGGGAGGTGGAAGGGGTGGGAGGGTGATCTGCTGCACCACTCACCGCTTTCCTCTCTGTCTTTATCTCTACTCTTTAGGCAAAGAACAAGCATCAGCCAGGTCATCGGCTGGAGTGTTTATTTTGTACGGTGAGAGAGAGAGAGAGAGAGAGGAGACAAAAACAACCAGAAGGTAAAGTTTGGATACCAGGACTCAAGATATACATGGAAAATGTTCACAAGATCTGGTCTTGGAAATACTTTCCAAAACAAGTAATCGCAGAGGACCACCATGTGAAAGGATTTCATTGATAAGTGTGCCGTCTTTCCTCCTATCCTATCTATCACACACAACACGGAAGGCTGAGGTTTCGTGCCCTGACAGAAACAAATTGTCTCTAATCATCTCCAGACGTCCAGCTTCAACCATGACAGAGCGCTTCCACTCCTCCCTGAGCCGAGTATCCTCAGCGTCCGTAGAGCAAAACCTTTCAGAGAACTCCCCACATTGCTTTTCTTGAAAGCCAATGAACGGAATAAGTAACATTTTCCCCCTCAGATACCAACGTTTCTCCTTGTCCTTGTTTTCCAAAAAAAGCGAGAAACACAGAAATGAGTGGGAAGGCCGAGTAACGTTGCCTCTGCCGCTTCAACTTTGTGTTTTCAAGTCTGTGTGGGAACAGGCAGTGATATCGATGACTGCATGGAAAAAGGGGAAAACAAGGCAGGAAGAGGACACAGCCTTCCCAGAGCACAGATTTGTGAGGTATAATGTGGAAAAAAGAAAACTGAACACTCTGTGCAGGAAGATAATTGAAACTGAGAGGCCTGGTTGCCGTGTAAAGGTGACACAAGCAGGTTTTAGACAGGGGCCATTTCTCATAATAAACACAAGATGAGCGCGGACTGATGAAGAAAGAAGCTGTGAAAAAGTTGCTTGATTGATTTTCTTGAAACATTTTAATGCCTGCAGAATTATCCTCCATAAATAGCGAACACAGTGAACATTTTGGTTGGCCTGGGCATATTAGTTTGGAAAGCTACGGAATTTGAATTGAAGATTGTAATGGAACCCTTTTTATAGCCAATTTACACTTTGGACAACGGCATAACAGCATTTTAAAGAGTGTGTTATGTATTTTCCAGACACAATCAAGAAAACAAGTTACCCTAAGTTGTTATGAAAATGCTGTATATATCAAAACCAAGTTACAATAAAATATAGGGCTAAAAAATGTGGTCAATAAATTAAGAATCAGAACCAGTGAGCATGTTAGAGGAGAACATTTAAAAAGTCCACTTGAAAAATTGTTGAGGCAAACTAGGAAGTATTACCATGAGGAAGATGATACTTCTAACAGGTCTGAGTCCTCACAAAAATCTTTAATCAAATTCACTCCTGATTTTAGTCTGCTGTTTTGACTAAATACACTAATGAGGTGTATTCTTATGCTGTGCTCCATTAACATCGTTCTAGGCAGCATAGTCAAAAAAGTTCGCCAAAATGGCGACGTTCAAGTATTCTTCAAAGTAAATCTTACAAACCTTGTTTTATGCTGTACTTTCAACACACAAACGCCGTGTTTAATTTGTTCAGCTTAAAGTTGCAAGGCCTGCCTGTAACATTGATTTACAGACGCACTCTGTTAATTAATTATTTACAAAATTTACAAAAAAGATCTAAAGATTGGTTTAGTTGAGATTGGACTTAACTCAACTCATAGATGTTTTCTTTTCTATTTAAGTCAGAATTTATTCCTTTTTCTGAATAAGAATATCATTCTGATTCCACTTGGCAGACTTATATATATGCAACCTTCAAACCAAGTCATGAAAATAGCAAGATTACTTTTCAACAAATACAACATATTAAATATTTGCTTTCAATTTGCATGATGAGTTTTTACATGACATGGGTATAAACTGCTGGCAGGTTTGGACTAAATGCAACTCTTTGATGCTTTCTCCACTAAAATTCAATAAGTTTGGAGCAAAATTTGCAGTGATAATATTACTGGACTCCAAGATCATGATTTGTAACCTTCTAACTAAAAAAAGAAGACTCAAATTAACAAGGAAGAATAACTATTATTACCGGAATCAACTGGTTAATGTTTTGAGTTTAATTTGATTTGATAGGTTTCAAATTGTACACTTTTGGTTGTGTATTTTTCTATCATATCTCTATGTGTGCATTTTCATGTTTTTTTTTATTTTTATTTTCATTAGTATTCCAAAACTGAATAGAGACCATCCATCTGTCGTCCAGATCCCTGACTGTGTGTCCGGTAGCTGCTCAGAACAAGGCCCAAACATCATTGCACATCTGGGGCCTGAGCTGGCCACCAGCCATGAGCCCTCCGTTCTCCTCTCCCCCGTGTGTACATTACAGCTCACTGTAAACGTAAATCTTCATACCAGCACCCTGAAAATGACTCATGTGTTAATTCTTCATCTCGTAGGATGGGGGAAAAAAGAGTTTACGTTTAGCATGTTTGTCACATTTTCTGACTTGTGCCTGATTTATTAGAAGTGGTTTTTCCAGCGCTCACATTCCCCAGGTCAACGAAAGTTGCTTTAAAAATGCACAAATACAATAGAGAGCAGTCAAAAACCATGGGATCTCTCTAAGGTTGGACTTTGTTGTTGCTTCTACAGCCATGGGAAAAAAAAAACAAAAAAAAACACCATGAGAACTCAAATCAACTTGAAGATCTTTGTGGACTGCCATGTCAAAGTCGTGATCAGAGCCAGAAGAATGGAAGCGCTGTATAAAGCACAAGTGCTAAGGGCATGTTTGTTTCATCAAAGTGGCAACACATTCTTTGGAAGATGATATCATGTTAGTTCCAAACGTTCATAAGGTTAAAAGATGTCTTCATTACCCTTAATTCACAATGAATGCTGCAAAAGCTCGTAGCACAAGTCAGAAAATAACACTTATATTAGCTCTATTCTCGAATGCAGATTCTAAAAACACTTTTTTTCCAATCACTGTGACTCACACGTCTCAGCATGTGGTAACAGCAACACTTTTTGGTGTAGCAGCTGTTAATCAAGAAAAAAACATCTGCCTTTTCTATTTACTTGGACTGCAACATTGTGTCGAGAACAGCCTTCTATTAAAAAAAAAAACAGATAAGATGTATTTTAATGTGAAAGAAATATCTGGGAGTAACTGTATCAGTAGGAGAAAACTGAAGCTGGATGAGACAAAAAAATTAAGTTCAACTTTTTGAAAGTAAAATGTAGCATAGGATGCAGGACAGCAAGACGAAGCAAGACTTAAAGCAGAAAATAGGAAGGCTGAATGCTCTAATTTATCATTCTGAGATTCCAGGCTCTTTGTCATTTAACATTTTTGAAATGTTTGCAACTTTTGAAAATCTCAAAGTTAAGCGCCTATGTTCTTCTAGAAGTGCTCCCAGTGATTACTGATTATTGCTAATCAAGCTAATTTTTTGTAACATGCTACAGGCAGTAATCATTTTGTTTTTGTTTTAAAATTGTGAAATGTTTTTAGCAACTGATCATTTGCGCACACAGGGTGATGTCACCAATGCTCCCACTATTAATAATGAATGACCATTTATGGCAGGAAGGTTAGAAAAAAAGGTCTGGAACGCTGTTGTTTTGCAGAACAGCTAAAATCATTCTTATTTTAGATGAAGCACATTTTTCTTAGACACATTTCTATTGTCTCTAAATATAAAAAAACAGTCTCATGTTGCAACCAGCTGCACTTTAAATAGTGGCTATATGAGCTTTAATCTGCAGCAACACATTATGTGGTACAAACTGACTGGATTCTGCATATTAAATCTGACATATCCATTTTAACAACCTACTATTGTTCTCACATGTCTGCCAGTGTCTTTTAGGTTTTCACTGGAAACATCAAATGAGCTGTTCATTTCAGCATCCAGTCAATCTTCTAGTCTTGTTTAAGCCTGAGTCAATTTTTTCCCTTTTTTTTTTTTTTTTTCTTAACCAAAACCATCTTAATAAGCTCTGTGCCCTTTCAGAGAGACTGTGGGGACTGAGAAAAGAGGCCATTCAGAGCACACTACACATGCGGCCCCACTTCTGGACAGCTGACACAGATCTGCATGAGGCTTTCTGATGTCCTGCGCGATAATTTTTTTTTTTTTTACCAGTAAATAAAGATGAAATCATGTGCACTTTTATCAGAATGCAGGCATGCTGTTCTGGTCAGATCACATCGTGAGAAAAAGATCTGGAATTCACCAGCCCAGAACCGCAGATTGAAAAACGTATTGACTTGTACAAATGCGTCTTCTTGCTGTTCCAGACTAACAGACAAAATAACATCTACTGGGTGCTGGGGAGCATTAAAACAGAAAACCTATACAAGGATTGAGAGAAAGAATGACTGATAGGTGTTTGTTTGTTGGTTTAAAACTGTTTTAAAAGTTGTTGTTTTTTTTGTTGTTTTTCTTTTTTTGTTTTTTTTTGCGTGTATAATGTCTACAAAACTGAAGTTAGTGATTTTTGTATGTTGGTGAGATGTTTGAGTACCAAATGCCAGTCAGAAACCTAGCAAAGACTCTCAAAGGAGTGTCTTACATGGCAGGTTTTACTAATAGGTAATGTTGGAATGTTTTGCACACAACTTCACCCTGTGGAAATAGGCAGTGAGTCAGCAAATTTGATCTTTCCTGAACTCAACAACTACATGCTATTTGGCTGTGATGAAGAAACTGAAAAAAAAAAAAAATCTCATGGCTCTTAAAACCAAAAGGAAATAAATCTACGGTGCTTCGGGGAGAAAATGTTCAGGTTTTACACACACAAAATGTTCCTTTTCGAATTAGGATGTAAAATTCTTCACATCATGGGATTTTTCACACATTTGTTTAGATAAAGAAAAGGTACAGCAAAGTAGATATTTGTGTTAGAAAACAACCATTATTGCACATTAACATGATAGATTCAATTTTAATGGCTAATATTTAAAGCCCTGCCAAATTTCCTCTTACATTCTAAATAAATGATAAAGAGATAACATAGACAGAAATTACATCAGATTCATGGAGATGACTCAGTCCTGTCGAAATGAATATGTTTGCTCACACACACAGTCACAAAAGACATTAAAGTACAGCATTCTGTGTAAAACGCACAACACTTTGTCTGCAGGCAACCTGTGAACCATTTCAGAGTTTTCTTGATTTTTGTTGCATTTCTGTTTTTTTTTTGTTTTTTTTTGGCAAAGGTCATGACAATCGTTGCCATTTCTCCCACAGACAGAAACAGAGTCCCTATTATATGTAATCATAATAAATATAAGGAGAATCTGAAAAAAATGAAACGTGTATTTCATATCTACAGTATGACTGCTCCTTAATAAGCTGCAATTAAGTTCTTCAGTTTCATACGCACTGCTAGACACCTAAATAATCCCTTTTGTGCGCTGCAGAAGAGCCGGTTCAGCCCCAGCCCTTTTCACCTCTCTTAATCTTCCTTTCTAACTGAATAAGGGTTGACAAGTTCTTGTCGTTCCTGGCTGGTTGGAGGGAGTCCCAACAAAAGGGCCCTTGTTTGAGACTTACCCCTGTCAGACTGCGCACTTTGATATTAAAAACTCTGCTGAAGGAGGGAGTTGGGACTGGGGGGACGGGGAGTCGGTGTTGGGGGAAAGTCAGAGTAGGGAGGGAAAGATGAAAAGGATGAAAACAAACTCCCACTGTCTCCATAATCCCCTGTCTGTAGGTGTAACCTCATAACGGACCCACAAATATTTGTCCGGCAGAAACAAAATAAAACAGCTCTTTGATTTCTTGTGTTGTACAGTAAGTCTGATCAGCCTCCAGCAGCGTGTCCTGCTGCAACCACCTCCTGGCTTTTGTGTTCCTGCAGAGCAATAGCACAGACACTTACACAGAGCCTCTCTGTAGATCCGAACGAGGCGCTCCGACTGAACCTGAGCCACTGCCAGAGAGGAGAAATCCCCTGATACTGCACCTCAGCCACTGAGGCCCTGCCAGCCAAATACTAGCAAATGCCTGTTTGTGCCCAAAACGTGCACATGCCAGCAAAAATAAACCAACACTGGAGACCAAATTTACCTTGCCCTCAGTTTAAACCTGCAGCAGAGGGCGGAGGCTTGGCTCTGAAGCTCGGAAGCTGAAATCTTTAAGTCTTAACAAAAAGCAATTAATCCATGCATGTTTAACTCTTTTTGAGCTCATATGCTACCAAGCTATATTAAAAGAAAAAAAAGAAAAAGAAAAAAAAAAAGAAAATCAATACATCCTTTTCTCACACATAGGCCAAACAGAATCCTGTTCCTTTGATTCAAAGCCCATTCAGAAATGACAGGCAGCGACGCAGATGAATGTGTACACTTTGAAGGCATAAGCGACATGCTGCAGCATGTCGTCCATTGAGAAAGAATGCATAAGCAAGTGTAATGAGGATTTTCTTTTTTCCCCTTTGCTTGCACGGCGCCTGCGATTATCACAATTCTTAGCTGCCCTGGGGGCAGTTATTACAGCGTTTATATTAATTCCCATAGATTGCTTCATTTTGTTCGTGCACGCAAAAGAAGAAAAAGGGAAAAAAAAAAAAAAAAACTTCAGCAATTACAGAGCTTCTCGTGGAGAGAGAAGATGGCTCGGTGAATTGATTTGACTGTTGTTTCATGCTAAGCATCCTCCTCTGCCTCACAACAATCCCTGCTTGTTGGAAGCATAAAGTCCCTCTTTACCGAGGCTGACCCAGCTCTTGTTGCTAGGGGCTCATTCCTATTAGCAGTTGCTCGCCATGTTAATGGCTGTAAGAACATCATTAGGCCTGGAGGCTCTGACTGGCTGCCGCCACTCGAACCTGCAGCCACAGGCGAAGGGATGGGCGTTCACATAAATCTGCGGAGGAATCTCTGAGAACCATAACATCATGCAACCAGCTGCCAAGAGCAGCCCAGATAACAACATAATTGCACCTGGCTGGAGAGCTGACGCCGAAGAGGGAAGACTTATAAAACTACCGCTGGATGCAAGGCAGTTTAGAAAATGTAGGAGATGTGTTAGATTGGGCACAAATTTTATATCAGAGTCATTTACCAAGGAGAACATTTATTAATGGAACCCTAAGGGAACATACATTAATACATTAGTCACTTGAATTCTCTGCTTAGACTCAAAAAATGCTCTTTTAAATGGCATCGAAATTTTATGTTTCAATAAATAAATGCAATTATTACAAACTTATGTATAAGAAGTAGCTATTATTTTATTTAACAGGAATAATTATAGTTTTAGGAAACCTTACAAACAGAAAACATTCACAAATATTTCCCNATATTATATTAAAGTGAACAACTTTCATAGCTTTTAATCAGCTATTGAAACTTTCCCTAAATATGAACTCAACAATTTTGCAGCTAAAAGAAAGTTGTTTGTCTTTGTGATTGAGTTTTAGACATATGGAGATGCAATTGTGCTTAGGGATGATTTACAACTTAGTTTTGCAAATACAAGTCTACATAGTCAGCTTTGCCAGATGCAAGTCTTTTTACATTGAATTTAAATATATCCAATGTATTTTGTAATGTAAAAATACATGTTTTTCTTTTTAAATATGTCTACAATCTTTGCACATCTGGACATTAAAATTATTGCCCATTCCTCTTTGAGCTCAAGTTTAGTTAGTTTGGATGGAGAGTGTCTGACAATCAATTTTCAATTTGCCTCAACAAGTCTGTATTTTCCTCACACATGAACATCCTTTGAGACGAATCGCTCCAACGCAGCTCCGGTTCGGGTTGTTGTTTTACTGGAAGGAGATCTCCAGAACAACTCTTAAATCTCTTGCAGCCTTATTTAATATTATTTCTTCACTGAAGAAAAACATCCCCACAGCATGATGTTGCCAACTCCTTTCATCACATTGGTAACACTGTGTTCTTTTTTTTTCTCCCACAGATATTGTTTTGGATAAAGGCATCTTTACAGACCACCTTCCTCCGCATGCGTCCTGTGCCTTGTGCCAAACCTCTGAGGTGTAAACGTTTCACTTTCTTGAAGCAGTTCACCAATATTCCCACTCTCCTCTAAACGACAGCTCTCAGGAGTGCATAAGTGGTAGTTCTCATTTAAACGGAGCAGTGTATTTCTGCAGCTCCTCTAGAGCTACAATAATCCTACTTTAAGCGTTTCCACAATTTTCTCTCTGAATTGTGTTCCTTGTTTCTGTTTCTTCACTAAGAACCCTCTAACAAACCTCTGAGATCTTCTCAAAGCAGCTGTGCTGATACTGAGATTAAATTACACACTTTTGGACTCTACCTACAAGATACACTTGATTGTCATTATATGCATTGTTATTATTGGAGTACATGAGTAAAAAGGGGCAACTAGCCTACATGAAACACTTGTTGTATTTTTATTGCACAAAAAAAAAAGAACATGGATTGATGATTTTTATCCTTGCAGTTCACATCTCTTCACTAAAATATATTCTTCAAGGGCTACAAACCTTTGTATGGCCGTCTTAAGTCTGTGACAATTTATCATGTTAACATGCTGTAATAAAAGCGGCCAATGCAAAATTTGCTGAGCTGTTCCAGTGCTCTTTCTCTCAGCCGTTCAAAGAAGGAGGTCGCACACAACAGGACAGATTGACACCGCAAACACAGCCGCAGACAACACAAACAGCGGTCTGACACTGTCGTCGTCCAAGGTAGAGGGGGGGGGGAAACTCAGTGTGAAACTCAGTGTGTTCAGAGGACGGAGCAGTGCGTGTGCACATGGCTCTGTTTAGGGCCTACAGGCTTGTTTAGCTGACCTCAGTGAAAGCAAACCTCATGACAGAAGGTCTGGCATTGTCTGTGTGCCTGGGCTGCACTGGAGCCAGACGGTCTGCCGGCCGCCAGCTTTGCTTGCTTATAACGGCTGAGAACATCCGATCCCCTTGGGGAGGACAGAAGGGAGGGGGAGGTGGAAGGGGTGGGAGGGTGATCTGCTGCACCACTCACCGCTTTCCTCTCTGTCTTTATCTCTACTCTTTAGGCAAAGAACAAGCATCAGCCAGGTCATCGGCTGGAGTGTTTATTTTGTACGGTGAGAGAGAGAGAGAGAGAGAGGAGACAAAAACAACCAGAAGGTAAAGTTTGGATACCAGGACTCAAGATATACATGGAAAATGTTCACAAGATCTGGTCTTGGAAATACTTTCCAAAACAAGTAATCGCAGAGGACCACCATGTGAAAGGATTTCATTGATAAGTGTGCCGTCTTTCCTCCTATCCTATCTATCACACACAACACGGAAGGCTGAGGTTTCGTGCCCTGACAGAAACAAATTGTCTCTAATCATCTCCAGACGTCCAGCTTCAACCATGACAGAGCGCTTCCACTCCTCCCTGAGCCGAGTATCCTCAGCGTCCGTAGAGCAAAACCTTTCAGAGAACTCCCCACATTGCTTTTCTTGAAAGCCAATGAACGGAATAAGTAACATTTTCCCCCTCAGATACCAACGTTTCTCCTTGTCCTTGTTTTCCAAAAAAAGCGAGAAACACAGAAATGAGTGGGAAGGCCGAGTAACGTTGCCTCTGCCGCTTCAACTTTGTGTTTTCAAGTCTGTGTGGGAACAGGCAGTGATATCGATGACTGCATGGAAAAAGGGGAAAACAAGGCAGGAAGAGGACACAGCCTTCCCAGAGCACAGATTTGTGAGGTATAATGTGGAAAAAAGAAAACTGAACACTCTGTGCAGGAAGATAATTGAAACTGAGAGGCCTGGTTGCCGTGTAAAGGTGACACAAGCAGGTTTTAGACAGGGGCCATTTCTCATAATAAACACAAGATGAGCGCGGACTGATGAAGAAAGAAGCTGTGAAAAAGTTGCTTGATTGATTTTCTTGAAACATTTTAATGCCTGCAGAATTATCCTCCATAAATAGCGAACACAGTGAACATTTTGGTTGGCCTGGGCATATTAGTTTGGAAAGCTACGGAATTTGAATTGAAGATTGTAATGGAACCCTTTTTATAGCCAATTTACACTTTGGACAACGGCATAACAGCATTTTAAAGAGTGTGTTATGTATTTTCCAGACACAATCAAGAAAACAAGTTACCCTAAGTTGTTATGAAAATGCTGTATATATCAAAACCAAGTTACAATAAAATATAGGGCTAAAAAATGTGGTCAATAAATTAAGAATCAGAACCAGTGAGCATGTTAGAGGAGAACATTTAAAAAGTCCACTTGAAAAATTGTTGAGGCAAACTAGGAAGTATTACCATGAGGAAGATGATACTTCTAACAGGTCTGAGTCCTCACAAAAATCTTTAATCAAATTCACTCCTGATTTTAGTCTGCTGTTTTGACTAAATACACTAATGAGGTGTATTCTTATGCTGTGCTCCATTAACATCGTTCTAGGCAGCATAGTCAAAAAAGTTCGCCAAAATGGCGACGTTCAAGTATTCTTCAAAGTAAATCTTACAAACCTTGTTTTATGCTGTACTTTCAACACACAAACGCCGTGTTTAATTTGTTCAGCTTAAAGTTGCAAGGCCTGCCTGTAACATTGATTTACAGACGCACTCTGTTAATTAATTATTTACAAAATTTACAAAAAAGATCTAAAGATTGGTTTAGTTGAGATTGGACTTAACTCAACTCATAGATGTTTTCTTTTCTATTTAAGTCAGAATTTATTCCTTTTTCTGAATAAGAATATCATTCTGATTCCACTTGGCAGACTTATATATATGCAACCTTCAAACCAAGTCATGAAAATAGCAAGATTACTTTTCAACAAATACAACATATTAAATATTTGCTTTCAATTTGCATGATGAGTTTTTACATGACATGGGTATAAACTGCTGGCAGGTTTGGACTAAATGCAACTCTTTGATGCTTTCTCCACTAAAATTCAATAAGTTTGGAGCAAAATTTGCAGTGATAATATTACTGGACTCCAAGATCATGATTTGTAACCTTCTAACTAAAAAAAGAAGACTCAAATTAACAAGGAAGAATAAACTCTTATTACTGGAATCAACTGGTTAATGTTTTGAGTTTAATTTGATTTGATAGGTTTCAAATTGTACACTTTTGGATATGTATTTTTCTATCATATCTCTATGTGTGCATTTTCATGTTTTTTTTTTTTTTTTTTTTTAAATTTTCATTAGTATTCGAAAACTGAATAGAGACCATCCATCTGTCGTCCAGATCCCTGACTGTGTGTCCGGTAGCTGCTCAGAACAAGGCCCAAACATCATTGCACATCTGGGGCCTGAGCTGGCCACCAGCCATGAGCCCTCCGTTCTCCTCTCCCCCGTGTGTACATTACAGCTCACTGTAAACGTAAATCTTCATACCAGCACCCTGAAAATGACTCATGTGTTAATTCTTCATCTCGTAGGATGGGGGAAAAAAGAGTTTACGTTTAGCATGTTTGTCACATTTTCTGACTTGTGCCTGATTTATTAGAAGTGGTTTTTCCAGCGCTCACATTCCCCAGGTCAACGAAAGTTGCTTTAAAAATGCACAAATACAATAGAGAGCAGTCAAAAACCATGGGATCTCTCTAAGGTTGGACTTTGTTGTTGCTTCTACAGCCATGGGAAAAAAAAAACAAAAAAAAACACCATGAGAACTCAAATCAACTTGAAGATCTTTGTGGACTGCCATGTCAAAGTCGTGATCAGAGCCAAAAGAATGGAAGCGCTGTATAAAGCACAAGTGCTAAGGGCATGTTTGTTTCATCAAAGTGGCAACACATTCTTTGGAAGATGATATCATGTTAGTTCCAAACGTTCATAAGGTTAAAAGATGTCTTCATTACCCTTAATTCACAATGAATGCTGCAAAAGCTCGTAGCACAAGTCAGAAAATAACACTTATATTAGCTCTATTCTCGAATGCAGATTCTAAAAACACTTTTTTTCCAATCACTGTGACTCACACGTCTCAGCATGTGGTAACAGCAACACTTTTTGGTGTAGCAGCTGTTAATCAAGAAAAAAACATCTGCCTTTTCTATTTACTTGGACTGCAACATTGTGTCGAGAACAGCCTTCTATTAAAAAAAAAAACAGATAAGATGTATTTTAATGTGAAAGAAATATCTGGGAGTAACTGTATCAGTAGGAGAAAACTGAAGCTGGATGAGACAAAAAAATTAAGTTCAACTTTTTGAAAGTAAAATGTAGCATAGGATGCAGGACAGCAAGACGAAGCAAGACTTAAAGCAGAAAATAGGAAGGCTGAATGCTCTAATTTATCATTCTGAGATTCCAGGCTCTTTGTCATTTAACATTTTTGAAATGTTTGCAACTTTTGAAAATCTCAAAGTTAAGCGCCTATGTTCTTCTAGAAGTGCTCCCAGTGATTACTGATTATTGCTAATCAAGCTAATTTTTTGTAACATGCTACAGGCAGTAATCATTTTGTTTTTGTTTTAAAATTGTGAAATGTTTTTAGCAACTGATCATTTGCGCACACAGGGTGATGTCACCAATGCTCCCACTATTAATAATGAATGACCATTTATGGCAGGAAGGTTAGAAAAAAAGGTCTGGAACGCTGTTGTTTTGCAGAACAGCTAAAATCATTCTTATTTTAGATGAAGCACATTTTTCTTAGACACATTTCTATTGTCTCTAAATATAAAAAAACAGTCTCATGTTGCAACCAGCTGCACTTTAAATAGTGGCTATATGAGCTTTAATCTGCAGCAACACATTATGTGGTACAAACTGACTGGATTCTGCATATTAAATCTGACATATCCATTTTAACAACCTACTATTGTTCTCACATGTCTGCCAGTGTCTTTTAGGTTTTCACTGGAAACATCAAATGAGCTGTTCATTTCAGCATCCAGTCAATCTTCTAGTCTTGTTTAAGCCTGAGTCAATTTTTTCCCTTTTTTTTTTTTTTTTTCTTAACCAAAACCATCTTAATAAGCTCTGTGCCCTTTCAGAGAGACTGTGGGGACTGAGAAAAGAGGCCATTCAGAGCACACTACACATGCGGCCCCACTTCTGGACAGCTGACACAGATCTGCATGAGGCTTTCTGATGTCCTGCGCGATAATTTTTTTTTTTTTTACCAGTAAATAAAGATGAAATCATGTGCACTTTTATCAGAATGCAGGCATGCTGTTCTGGTCAGATCACATCGTGAGAAAAAGATCTGGAATTCACCAGCCCAGAACCGCAGATTGAAAAACGTATTGACTTGTACAAATGCGTCTTCTTGCTGTTCCAGACTAACAGACAAAATAACATCTACTGGGTGCTGGGGAGCATTAAAACAGAAAACCTATACAAGGATTGAGAGAAAGAATGACTGATAGGTGTTTGTTTGTTGGTTTAAAACTGTTTTAAAAGTTGTTGTTTTTTTTGTTGTTTTTCTTTTTTTGTTTTTTTTTGCGTGTATAATGTCTACAAAACTGAAGTTAGTGATTTTTGTATGTTGGTGAGATGTTTGAGTACCAAATGCCAGTCAGAAACCTAGCAAAGACTCTCAAAGGAGTGTCTTACATGGCAGGTTTTACTAATAGGTAATGTTGGAATGTTTTGCACACAACTTCACCCTGTGGAAATAGGCAGTGAGTCAGCAAATTTGATCTTTCCTGAACTCAACAACTACATGCTATTTGGCTGTGATGAAGAAACTGAAAAAAAAAAAAAATCTCATGGCTCTTAAAACCAAAAGGAAATAAATCTACGGTGCTTCGGGGAGAAAATGTTCAGGTTTTACACACACAAAATGTTCCTTTTCGAATTAGGATGTAAAATTCTTCACATCATGGGATTTTTCACACATTTGTTTAGATAAAGAAAAGGTACAGCAAAGTAGATATTTGTGTTAGAAAACAACCATTATTGCACATTAACATGATAGATTCAATTTTAATGGCTAATATTTAAAGCCCTGCCAAATTTCCTCTTACATTCTAAATAAATGATAAAGAGATAACATAGACAGAAATTACATCAGATTCATGGAGATGACTCAGTCCTGTCGAAATGAATATGTTTGCTCACACACACAGTCACAAAAGACATTAAAGTACAGCATTCTGTGTAAAACGCACAACACTTTGTCTGCAGGCAACCTGTGAACCATTTCAGAGTTTTCTTGATTTTTGTTGCATTTCTGTTTTTTTTTTGTTTTTTTTTGGCAAAGGTCATGACAATCGTTGCCATTTCTCCCACAGACAGAAACAGAGTCCCTATTATATGTAATCATAATAAATATAAGGAGAATCTGAAAAAAATGAAACGTGTATTTCATATCTACAGTATGACTGCTCCTTAATAAGCTGCAATTAAGTTCTTCAGTTTCATACGCACTGCTAGACACCTAAATAATCCCTTTTGTGCGCTGCAGAAGAGCCGGTTCAGCCCCAGCCCTTTTCACCTCTCTTAATCTTCCTTTCTAACTGAATAAGGGTTGACAAGTTCTTGTCGTTCCTGGCTGGTTGGAGGGAGCCCCAACAAAAGGGCCCTTGTTTGAGACTTACCCCTGTCAGACTGCGCACTTTGATATTAAAAACTCTGCTGAAGGAGGGAGTTGGGACTGGGGGGACGGGGAGTCGGTGTTGGGGGAAAGTCAGAGTAGGGAGGGAAAGATGAAAAGGATGAAAACAAACTCCCACTGTCTCCATAATCCCCTGTCTGTAGGTGTAACCTCATAATGGACCCACAAATATTTGTCCGGCAGAAACAAAATAAAACAGCTCTTTGATTTCTTGTGTTGTACAGTAAGTCTGATCAGCCTCCAGCAGCGTGTCCTGCTGCAACCACCTCCTGGCTTTTGTGTTCCTGCACAGCAATCGCACCGACACTTACACAGAGCCTCTCTGTAGATCCGAACGAGGCGCTCCGACTGGACCTGAGCCACTGCCAGAGAGGAGAAATCCCCTGATACTGCACCTCAGCCACTGAGGCCCTGCCAGCCAAATACTAGCAAATGCCTGTTTGTGCCCAAAATGTGCACATGCCAGCAAAAATAAACCAACACTGGAGACCAAATTTACCTTGCCCTCAGTTTAAACCTGCAGCAGAGGGCGGAGGCTTGGCTCTGAAGCTCGGAAGCTGAAATCTTTAAGTCTTAACAAAAAGCAATTAATCCATGCATGTTTAACTCTTTTTGAGCTCATATGCTACCAAGCTATATTAAAAGAAAAAAAAGAAAAAGAAAAAAAAAAAGAAAATCAATACATCCTTTTCTCACACATAGGCCAAACAGAATCCTGTTCCTTTGATTCAAAGCCCATTCAGAAATGACAGGCAGCGACGCAGATGAATGTGTACACTTTGAAGGCATAAGCGACATGCTGCAGCATGTCGTCCATTGAGAAAGAATGCATAAGCAAGTGTAATGAGGATTTTCTTTTTTCCCCTTTGCTTGCACGGCGCCTGCGATTATCACAATTCTTAGCTGCCCTGGGGGCAGTTATTACAGCGTTTATATTAATTCCCATAGATTGCTTCATTTTGTTCGTGCACGCAAAAGAAGAAAAAGGGAAAAAAAAAAAAAAAAACTTCAGCAATTACAGAGCTTCTCGTGGAGAGAGAAGATGGCTCGGTGAATTGATTTGACTGTTGTTTCATGCTAAGCATCCTCCTCTGCCTCACAACAATCCCTGCTTGTTGGAAGCATAAAGTCCCTCTTTACCGAGGCTGACCCAGCTCTTGTTGCTAGGGGCTCATTCCTATTAGCAGTTGCTCGCCATGTTAATGGCTGTAAGAACATCATTAGGCCTGGAGGCTCTGACTGGCTGCCGCCACTCGAACCTGCAGCCACAGGCGAAGGGATGGGCGTTCACATAAATCTGCGGAGGAATCTCTGAGAACCATAACATCATGCAACCAGCTGCCAAGAGCAGCCCAGATAACAACATAATTGCACCTGGCTGGAGAGCTGACGCCGAAGAGGGAAGACTTATAAAACTACCGCTGGATGCAAGGCAGTTTAGAAAATGTAGGAGATGTGTTAGATTGGGCACAAATTTTACATCAGAGTCATTTACCAAGGAGAACATTTATTAATGGAACCCTAAGGGAACATACATTAATACATTAGTCACTTGAATTCTCTGCTTAGACTCAAAAAATGCTCTTTTAAATGGCATCGAAATTTTATGTCTCAATAAATAAATTCAATTATTACAAACTTATGTATAAGAAGTAGCTATTATTTTATTTAACAGGAATAATTATAGTTTTAGGAAACCTTACAAACAGAAAACATTCACAAATATTTCCCCACTCTCCCATAAAAACACTTATATATATATATATACTGTGACATCCTTGGTATAACATATAAATTTGGCTTATTTTACTTATTTAATCTTCATTGAAAGTATTCTTTTGACAGCTTTGGGTGGAGTTAGAGAAGGGTGGATCGTTCTTTTCCACTCCCAACTTCCTTGCGTCCCAGCCGTTTCTCTCTTCGCTGTACCATGGCAACCGTGGAGCGTGAATCCTGGGAGAGACGATCTGCCGAACAGAAGCTGCTTCTCATGCATGGACGAAACTAGATCCTTCTGAACTTGAGTCAAAAACCAGATGGAAAAAAAAAATAAAAAATCTAAAATTCCTACATGGATAAACTGCTTTTTCTGTTGGTGGCTGGTCCTAAATGTGACCTGTTAGAAGAAAGATAGATGCAGATCAGTCTTAACCTTGCAGAACAGTGAAATGAACCAAACTGGTATTTGACTGGTAACAGACCAGGCAGTGTATTACCGGGTACAAACGCCGCAGGCAGACATGCTTCAGCTCCGTCACTGTGTCTTTCCCCACTTAATTTATGCGTCATGCTGTTTTTGCAGATAAGTGAAATAACTCAGCCCTTTTTTTGTCAAGGAATATATTTTTCTGCAGCAAACTCAAAGCGGTTATTGAGTAACACAATTTCAAACCGAGCCTGTTTCAAACAGATTGCCATGCTTCGTTTTTCTTTTCCAGTGTTTTTTGATTTGGCAAATTATCCACATTTAGAAGTAATTTTTCATTGACATTCAAAAAAAAAAAAAAATTAACAACTTTCTTTACAAAGGAACAACCAGATATTAAGATAATTGGGAGGATAAGAAGCCCCTATATTCTCTGAATAAACAGAAAAATGTGTTATCTCACCTATAGGGCTGCAACAAGAAAATTACATTCTGCTTTTGTGGCCCTGGGTTGGGAGTTTTTGCAGCTTGTTCTTGATTTCACCTGGACAGAACTTTTTTCTTATGTGTTGTGTGACAGGCATAATATGGAAATCCCAAAGATGAAAGGGCCTGTAAGGGACTTCCCAAGATTTCTGCACTTGAGTTCCTGTAAAGTAAAATATGTGCTGGTCAGAAAGTACTTTGGTTTTGTCTGCAAGTAAAAGAACCAATTTTCTTTGTTGTTGAGAGTTCTTGAGAGTATGGATCTGACTTCAGTGTCATATCCAAGAATGTCAAATATTAATAAACCACCAATGCTTCTACATATTGATTGACGGAGACCCAGCTGTTATAATTTCAAAATAAAGTCTGATTTAGAAACTTAGAAACAACTTCGAACCTCATTACAAGCCCATAACATTGTCAATGAATATTGAATAGTTTTTTTTTTCTATGAAAGAAATATAAATAATGTACTATAAAGCAACTTCCCAGATGTCTAAACATTTCAACCAAAACTGACACTGCTTTTTCCACACACCTTCTTTCTCTTCCTGGTCTGCTCTCCCCCATCTCTCCACATCTCCCCTGTTCTCTTACAGCAAGGTGCTGACAGAGGTTTGCGTTCACAATCTTTCTGTTAAGGCTTTAACAGGAGCCAGATGAAAGACAGCAGCAGATTAAGATGTTAAACAGCCTCATATGGGATGGCACAGGACGAGCAAAGCAGTCGGGGCTGGAGGGCGGCTGAAATGGGATACAAACAAAGGCCCAGGAATTTCAGACGGAGACCATGTTGCCAAGCCCTCGAGGAATTAAACATGGTATTAGCACTGGCTGCTCTCGGTTGGTTGGGAAGCCCCCCCTAAGGCATTATGTTGTCAAGAGACCTCGCAAAGTACCATCCTGTGGCTCAGGAAATTTTCCAAAAATGCAACAACACTTACTAACCAATTTCTACCTCGTCTACTGCGACTGGACTGATCCGGCCTGACAGAAATTTGAACCCACTGAACCCACCTACATTTCTATGCAAAAGGATCTCATCGTCCATAACTTTCAATGTATTTCATTGGAATTTTATGTAAGTTGCTAATAGCAAGTCACACAAGATTGTGATGTGGAATGAAAAAAATATTGAAAAACTACGACAAAAACGCAAACCTACCGAGACACGATCCACCTAGAAAACGAGAGTGTTGATAAAAAAAAAAGCAGACTGGGGATTCATGGTAACTCTGGAAAAGACGCAGAGATTCACAGCTCAGGTTGGAGAATTTATCAAAAGGACAACTTTATTCACATCACAAATGTAGTTTTTATTGAAGAGGGGCAAAAAGAAAGCCATTTGTTGAAAGAAACATATGAAAAGTCTTAATTAAAGTTTGCCGCAAGCCTTTCAGGGCAGTGGTTCTCAGCCTCTTTTAAGGAACCACCTCATCCCTGCACCATTAAAAGAATCCTGCTCCAGCTCTCACCCACCAGCACTATGTACATACACAGATACTTAGGTAAATTTATTGTTGTGCATATATACGTAGATGGAAAGGACAAGGAAAATAACTCTAAAAAGTAACCATTTATTGTTAATATAGAAGCTTTTTTTCTTCAAAAACAGCTGCCTTGTTCGATCATGCCTTGGTAGAATAAAACCTGAAACTGTGTCATAACATATCATTTAATTAGTGTAAACAAGCAAATGCTTCCTGTCTATATTTGCTTCAAAGAATGCGTCACTTAAACCCAATTGACTTTTTCTCCCTGGTACGTTTACACACCCTGTACAAGAACCATAAAATAAACACTATTGTTACCTAATGAAAGCAGTTGTGTGCAGTTGGACTTGCAGTTGTCTCCTGAAAAAAAATAAAAAATAAAAAAAAAAATAAAAGGACTTACCAATCACAAAAATGAGGCAAATTTGTTTTGTAGAGCTTCCAAAAGTTGCAGCTGAGCCTCCTTGCAGTTAATAGCTACATCTTCCGGATTCCTCCGTGTTTCAGAACCATCAAATTTCCTCAAATGAGGTTGGAAGGGTCTCTGCTTTCTTTCTTTTTTTTTTTTCTTCCAAGCTCACTGCAACTAGTGAGACTATGACTATCTTCCTTGGCAAGATTATTGACTCCATTGCTACATGTGTTTTGAGGAGTCTCTGTGTGTATTCTGAATGATGTTCAGGTCATGTTCACATGTTAGTTTGAAAGCACACACATAAACTAAAACAGTCACACACACATACACACACACACGGATGCACACGCACGCGAGCACGCACACACATTCCTGGCCCCTTGCTGGCACTCATGCACTCAGCAGGCATGTCAGCGTGGAGACAGGCAGCGGTGTGTGCCCCAGGAATGCGAAACCTGACCTGTAGGCTGGAATTCGAGCCTCTTCACTCATCTTTACTCTTCTCAGAGATGTACACTCTCAGAGTTGGCCTCACGCTGTCCAGCAGACTTCAGCAGCTACAGCGAGCTGAGATCTACACCAGCTTAATGAAAACCACGGCAGACAGAGTGCGGCTGGCTTTCATGACATGCACCATCTCTACACGCTGGGTATTTGAACTGCACATATCATGTGATGTGCTTGTGATTACGAGGTGCTCCGAAAAGAGCCAGCCGAGGTTTTCTCTGTTGAACCTGAAAAGAGATTCGGCTCCTCTGCAAGCAAAGAAACACAAAACAGGATTGTTAACATGAACATCTTAGCTCCCGAAGGGAGGAAGAAGAAAACCCATGGAAAAGAAAGTTAGCCTGGCCCTAGAGCCATTTTTTTGCCAGCTCCCGCCACCCAATCAGCCCCAGTCTGCACAACCACCGTCCCTGCAAGCCAAACCTCAAGCTGGAAGCTTGGAAGGTAAAGCAGTGTGACTGCATTTCCTGAGTCCACCCCATTTAAACTCACAATATGGAACATATTAGGAGGCTCTGCAGAGAAAAGGGGGCGCAACGGTCTTGGATTTTCTCTATTTTTTAGCCATTCGGGAGGCACAACAAAAACATTCAGCTAGACCTCTAACTAGATAAATTAAGTTTGATGAAGGAGTGTTGCGGCAACCTTGGGAAGATTAATCATATTGAGACGCTTCAGTCTATAAAATTACATAGACTGGGAGACAGCATTCAGACATCAGTTTATGCAAAAAGAAAGAAACAAAACCATAACAATGCAGACATTAAACTACATTGGGTTATTGAGCCATTGCTATGCTGTTGAAGTAAGTCCAATAAGAATACATTT
This sequence comes from Poecilia formosa, assembly GCF_000485575.1. Lineage (NCBI taxonomy): Eukaryota > Metazoa > Chordata > Actinopteri > Cyprinodontiformes > Poeciliidae > Poecilia > Poecilia formosa. The sequence goes on along the minus strand of NW_006800020.1, from coordinate 1,438,424 downwards.
TAGCTTTTCTCAAGTAAAATTACACAAAATACAGGGAATAATTGAGAAACTTTAACGTACATTAGCTGCTAACAGGTTATACTGTAAACATTTTTAGGTTACACACAACAGTTGCTAAGGTAAACATGCTAAATCATGTTTTAAACTATTTAATAAATCCGCCACCCTGAAAACCCCAGAGCTCTTTTACTTTGAGTAGGAGGCGGCAACAACTGAGCCTGAGGGTGTATGTTACTGTGTGTGTGTGTGTGTGTGTGTGTGTGTGGGTGTGTGTGTGTGGGTGTGTGTGTGCTCACACTGTGGCATTCTTTTAACCTCTATGGAAACTCACTAAAATAAATCCATTTCGTACGTCAGAGAGGCCCCTGTACACCCTGTAATTACAGAGGGGAGGGTGGGATCTGTAGTGGAGCATCAGGACGGGGCGGCTTTAGGCTTCTGAAAAGCCACCCAAATGCTTATTCAGTGGCCTAGTCCAGGTTAGAGCCCTGGAGCAAAGAGGCAGAGTAAAGTTTTTTTTGTTTTTTTTTCATGCAGCAAGCAAAGGCAAAATACAACTCTGGCAGCCACACATGGCATAAGACTGGGAACAAGGTACCAAAAATGACGTTTGATGGCTGGCAAAAAACACAACACACACCTGGGAGCATGTTCAACACCAAAGCACTGACTCACCAGTCACACCAGGTATCATCCGCTGGCTTAAACTCAGCACATCAGAAGTGGAAAAGTGCCTAAAAGAATAAGCCTCTGTATCCCCAACTTGCACTCCACATTAGCCCATAATCCCCCTCTGAGAGCGTGGATCCCCTCCATGCTTGCGTGTGCTAGCATGCCCTGTAAGCGGTGAGCATGGCAGCTGCAAGGAGCCATAATTAACACCCTGAGCTGAGGTGAGAGGACTTCCGCGGTCTGCCGTTGTTCATGAGAGACAGAGGAGCAGGAAGCGTTCCGGGCATCTCTGCGTAATCTCTCTTCTGTTTCACAGTTGCTGTTACCTCACAGTGCTTTTACAGTGGAGCAGATCTTCATGGCTAAGTGGACCAGCTAATTGTAGTTAGGTTTGCTATTGTAAATGCGTTCAGTGATTTGGCTGTAGTGTCCTTTGCTGCAAATTGTGAACCTGGTCATCGAGAGGCTGGAGGAAGTTAACAGACAAGAATCTAGAGCCAGAAAAATGTACCGAGGCTTTGGCAGAAAACTTAGACATAATAACAGGGTTTCAAAATGTTGTGCCTTAAAAACAGTTGGCCCTTCAAGTGTAAGTGGCTACAACACAGCTCTCTCCATGTCATTGCTTTATAGTCGCTGTAAGGTTGGACCATCTGAAGGTGTGCTTCCAGGAACCGGGATAGTTTTCTGGAGTGGCTTTTCTCCCACCTGGGATTTGACATCAGCAACCACCAGACCCAAATCAGACTATCAGCTGTAAATCTACACTGTAAACCACGCCTGGTTAAAAGGACATATACCACATCTTCAGAGAAGCTTGTGATTCAAAACACTGATTGGGCTGCATTTTATTTCAGAGCTATATTCTAAAATCCTTACAACCTTTAAAATGAGCAACATCCCAAATGTGTGAGACTTCATAAACCAAGCCAGCATCCTGGAATCAAAAGGGGCACAGAACGGAAATCAGTGGTCGATATGGGTCGCTGCACAAACTTTGTGTGTTGGATATCTTTTATGCAGGAGTTGGATTTTTGATTTTAATCTATTCTCAGGCGTAGCCGCTTGTAAAACAAATCCTCTTTATAAAAGTCAAGGAATCTGTTCTGTTTGTGCAATCAATCTAGTTCTTTTTGACTCAGTCCTTCCTTCATATCCTCAGACTGGAGTGCTGGCACAGAAGGCCCTGATCTCTCTATAAATTGTCCACTCTATCCTGACATGAACTCAAGAAACAAAGCATCACAATACTTCAACTCCGACATTTGAGGCTGAGATTGGCATAAACATTGCCTCGAGCTACGAGGAGCTAAATCTTATCTGGGCTCATAACTGCAAGAGTACACATTGAAAGTTATGATTTCATGGCGCCAACAGAACCACATCATCTGCAAAAGGAAAAAGAAAGGCACCCTTTGGCTGGGATTTATTTTTCTGTGCTGCCAGAAACAGTTAATTTGCTAAGTAAAAAAGTAACATCCATAGCAGCACAATCTCTGATTACTCATGTAAATTTGTTATGTCAGGAGGGGATGGACGGAGTTGCTTTAGGTTGCACCTATGTTACTATGCTATCAGATGCCAAAGCACTGCTGCCACATGCTAGAACAGGGATCTGACTAATGGCCTTCATATAGTCAAAATGCACCCAGGTATTTTTTTTTGTGAACACTCAAGCGAAATGGCGCTGTGTTTTCTTCATAGAAGCTCATTTTCCAGAAAACAGTAAGCAATACCATTCCTGAGCTCATGAAGTGCACAGAGTTGCTTACATGGCTCTTCCCTTTCTCTCCATATTGCCCAGAGTTACAGTCTGCCTGCCACAACTATTGCAGCGCAGGAACGGAGCAGGGAAGGCGCCTTACAAGAGACGCAGCCAGGCTGGAAGTTGTGTTGTCAATTGGCCTCTACCCAGCCCTGTCTAATTGGACCACCTCTTACGGTGGCTTGTTAGATCGGCTCACTGTCTTAACTCCTCACCACCCAGTATAATGGCGTGTCAGTTCCTCTCCAGCGGTGATGTGGGCCCTTTTTCCCATAACGGAGACACAAAGGAGCAGGATAATGGCCCCCGGTTGTAAGGAAGAGAGTGTAGACAGAGACAGAGGCGGAGTGGAGCCACTCCTCTCTGCTGTTTGAACTCTTCATAGTCCTGGCTCCAGACAGGCAGCAGGCCCAAATGAGCCTGTTGGAGCCTTTATGAAGGAGACATAGGACAGAGACATGGATTGAGCAGCACACAAAATCAAAGACAACTGTTTTCAACAAAAGGTTTGACGGGCTGTCATATAAAAGAGACTCTGTTCTAAAGAAACTTTAAAAATATTCCTCTATCTGTGAAAATACACATTCAAATACACTCTTGCAACGGCCTCTCATTAGAATCCGAGTGTCACTGAATGCCTCCATTGCTGAATGCTGGCAGAGAGTTCTGCACCCCTCCTCTCATCACCATCACCGCCAACCTGACAACCCAACACCAGCAATTATGAAGGAAGTCAGCTAAACCACATCCAGTTTGGCTCCGGTTTTTAAGATTCCAGCAGGCTTGTAAAACTTCCTGGTTTCTCTGCAGACATTCCAATACTGCTGTGATGGTTTGAGAGCTGCCATATCCTTTTCTAGGTAAGAACAAGGTCCTTTGTGAGAAATGACCGATCATCAAAGACGCGCCAAAGAATTAAGGGGACCTTTCAGAAGCATGGTCTAACTACTGAGACTGAGTCATTCCATTATTTCCTACATCATTGTCCTCGAATGCTCCGGCTCTTCCCAGTTGTTATTACTCGGGCTCCTCGGGACCTCAAGGACATCTGGATCAGTGGAGCAAGCTCATCCTTAAAATGCAATTATAAGCTTAATGCTGTAAATGTTACTGGAATGGAGATGTCATCCTCCCAAGAGTCCTTTCTTTAACTCTTCGATGGCTGCAGCAAGCAAAAGCATCACATAACTCTTCACAGTGGAAGTTTTCTGTTTGCTTGGACAAGATGGAAAGTTCCCGTGACCACTGAGGTTCTCACATGTTTGATGTTGAGGCAAATTTCACAGCTACATACCATCTAAAGTGTCTCGTAATCTTATTTGTGGAAACTCCTGTAACAACACATGTCAGGAAACAATAACATTTAAGAGAAGAGCAGTTTCATCTCAAAGCGCATTATAAATGTGTTATTAAATTAACTCTTTATAAACCATAAATGAAAGACTGTAAAGCGTCTGTAAGAGCCTTTTCAAATATTGACAGTGTACTACTTTAAAACACAAAACAATAAAACTACAGGGAATTATGTCACTTAAAATATGACTACCCCTACTTACTTAATAAAATTAACTCTATAGTTGATTGAGATATGAAAATCAACAAGATAGCTTTAAGAGATGTTTTGACCACTGATTAAGAATCGCTAATTAGTAAGAAATTGTACAACAAAATCAATTAATGCAAAGATGAGAATACTACTTTAAGCAATATGGTTGTCAACAAGGGATTATAAACAATTGATACACGTTACTAAACTACTTTTGTGATTAGTTGAGCTGTTTACACTTTGTAAACCATTAGTAAGAGTTATAAAGTGGATAGGAGAGACTTTTCAGATCGTACTTCATATTCACTGTTTGGCAAGCTTGTGCAAATGTAAAGAATGATCATGCTGAAAAAGAGGCTTTTAAAAGTCTAATAAATAATTATTAATGAAGTTAATAATTAAGATTTAACACTTTCTAAAAACATTAATAGACAGTTAATAGACCGTAATATGAGACCTCAAACACTGAAGGAGCATCACTGTTTGCCAAAACAATAGTCCTGCTCAGCCCTCACTCTGAAAGTTGAACTAAAAGTCTGAAAGTGAATAGTTTCTAAAAGTTTACAGCTTAATTAAAACATGGTTATTAAATGTTTATGAGTGATTTATGAGTGTTTGTAAATAAAGTGGTACCTTGAGAAGCAGTGAATGTGCTGTAACAAGCTAATAATGCAGACCAAGCAGAATCAATATGCGAATACTTTATTATCAATGTGTGAATGGCGTTAGCTTTTTGTCTGGATATTAATAGTATATGAAAACTATACACCAAATCCAGGCTCATCCTAATTTTGCTGTATAAATTCTCAAGTTTA